>NC_086452.1:75368766-75673766 GCF_028390025.1 Pseudophryne corroboree
CCGACCTAGTCCCTATCGCACAGTGAGAATCGGGGTTAGCCTGGATCTCACCATGTGTATGCACCTTATCAGGGATGTGCGGTGAGGTAAATATTAGTGATGAGCGGGTTCGGTTCCTCGGAATCCGAACCCGCCCGAACTTCACCCTTTTTTGCACGGGTCCGAGCAGACTCGGATCCTCCCGCCTTGCTCGGTTAACCCGAGCGCACCCGAACGTCATCTTCCCGCTGTCGGATTCTCGCGAGACTCGGATTCTATATAAGGAGCCGCGCGTCGCCGCCATTTTCACACGTGCATTGAGATTGATAGGGAGAGGACGTGGCTGGCGTTCTCTCCGTTATAGTAGAACTTAGTTAGTTATAAATTGTGGGGAGGATTGGGGACGGGGAGCAGCTGTTAGGGAGTACAGTGCAGGGTTTTGAGTTTAATCCGTTGTTTCTCTGCCTGAAAAAAAACGCTCCACCATATCTGTGCTCACTCAGTGTGCTGCACTGCTGCATGATATATCTGTGCTGAGTGCACTGCTCACACTGCCTAATTGTGGGGACTGGGGAGCAGTTATAGCAGGAGTACAGTCAGTGCACAGTTTTGCTGACAGTGACCACCAGTCCAGTATACATTTGTCTGCCTGAAAAACACTGTGGTGTTTTTTTTTTCTTTCTTCATACTAGTTTAGCAGTCTGCTGACACTGTCCACCAGGTCCGTTATACAGTATATTATATTTATATATAAGCACTAAGCAGCAGTACGGTAGGCCACGGCTGTACCTACCTCTGTGTCGACTCGTCACTCGTCGTCCATAAGTATAAGTAATACTATCCATCCATCTACATTGTATACCTGTGGTGTTTTTTTTTTCTTTCTTCATACTAGTTTAGCAGTCTGCTGACACTGTCCACCAGGTCCGTTATACAGTATATTATATTTATATATAAGCACTAAGCAGCAGTACGGTAGGCCACGGCTGTACCTACCTCTGTATCGACTCGTCACTCGTCGTCCATAAGTATAAGTAATACTATCCATCCATCTACATTGTATACCTGTGGTGTTTTTTTTTTTTTTTCTTCATACTAGTTTAGCAGTCTGCTGACACTGTCCACCAGGTCCGTTATACAGTATATTATATTTATATATAAGCACTAAGCAGCAGTACGGTAGGCCACTGCTGTACCTACCTCTGTGTCGACTCGTCACTCGTCGTCCATAAGTATAAGTAATACTATCCATCCATCTACATTGTATACCTGTGGTGTTTTTTTTTTCTTTCTTCATACTAGTTTAGCAGTCTGCTGACACTGTCCACCAAGTCCGTTATACAGTATATTATATTTATATATAAGCACTAAGCAGCAGTACGGTAGGCCACGGCTGTAGCTACCTCTGTGTCGACTCGTCACTCGTCGTCCATAAGTATAAGTAATACTATCCATCCATCTACATTGTATACCTGTGGTGTTTTTTTTTTCTTTCTTCATACTAGTTTAGCAGTCTGCTGACACTGTCCACCAGGTCCGTTATACAGTATATTATATTTATATATAAGCACTAAGCAGCAGTACGGTAGGCCACGGCTGTACCTACCTCTGTGTCAACTCGTCACTTGTCGTCCATAAGTATAAGTAATACTATCCATCCATCTACATTGTATACCTGTGGTGTTTTTTTTTTCTTTCTTCATACTAGTTTAGCAGTCTGCTGACACTGTCCACCAGGTCCGTTATACAGTATATTATATTTATATATAAGCACTAAGCAGCAGTACGGTAGGCCACGGCTGTACCTACCTCTGTGTCGACTCGTCACTCGTCGTCCATAAGTATAAGTAATACTATCCATCCATCTACATTGTATACCTGTGGTGGCTTTTAGTTGTGCGCAAAATATGGAGAACAAAAATGTGGAGGTTAAAAAAATAGGGAAAGATCAAGATCCACTTCCACCTCGTGCTGAAGCTGCTTCCACTAGTCATGGCCGAGACGATGAAATGCCATCAACGTCATCTGCCAAGGCCGATGCCCAATGTCATAGTACAGAGCATGTAAAATCCAAAACACAAAAGATCAGTAAAAAAATGACCCAAAAATCAAAATTAAAAGCGTCTGAGGAGAAGCGTAAACTTGCCAATATGCCATTTACGACACGGAGTGGCAAGGAACGGCTGAGGCCCTGGCCTATGTTCATGGCTAGTGGTTCAGCTTCACATGAGGATGGAAGCACTCATCCTCTCGCTAGGAAAAAGAAAAGACTTGCGGCAAAAGCATAGCAAAGAACTGTGCGTTCTTCGAAATCACAAATCCCAAAGGAGAGTCCAATTGTGTCGGTTGCGATGCCTGACCTTCCCAACACTGGACGGGAAGAGCTTGCGCCTTCCACCATTTGCACACCCCCTGCAAGTGTTGAAAGGAGCACCCGCAGTCCAGTTCCTGATAGTGAAATTGAAGATGTCAGTGTTGAAGTACACCAGGATGAGGATATGGGTGTTGCTGGCGCTGGGGAGGAAATTGACAAGGAGGATTCTGATGGTGAGGTGGTTTGTTTAAGTCAGGCACCCGGGGAGACACCTGTTGTCCGTGGGAGGAATATGGCCATTGACATGCCTGGTGAAAATACCAAAAAAATCAGCTCTTCAGTGTGGAAGTTGTCACGATCCGGGTATCTGGACGCCATTACTTACCCTTCAGATGCCTCCTAAGGCTGGCTCAGCGTTCCAGGACCGGATCCCGCTGTTCCTGAGTTTCCACATGCAGAATGTCAGAGTGGTGATTTCATCAGCCGCGGCCTCCGCTGTGCCCGCGTGGTTAAATGTGCGCTTGTCAGTCTGGCGTCTCCTGTCTCCTGTGGCCGGCGTCGCCATTACTGTTTCAATTCTCACATGGATTACAAACCAAACTTCCCTCCAAGTGTCTGCATGGGCGCAGCCATCTTGGATTTTGTCATCTGATCATTTCCACCAATCTGCTGTCTGTATTGTTGATTTGCATAATTGCCTAGCCAACCCCTTCCTTGCTGCAGGTATAAGTAAGCTGTGCCTGAGCAAGGAAGGCGTCAGTGCTTTGGTTGTCTAACCTAGTTCCAGTTTGTCTCTCTCCTGTGGTTGTCTTCCAGGTTCCAGCTCCTGTCTCCAGACTTCTGCTATAGAGACCCGCACCAGCATTCCATCTGCGGTGTAGCCTGACTCTCCGATCCATTCTGGACTCACCTATTTCCAGTTTCATCAATCACCTGCTTCCAGCCCAGCTTCCAGCAGTGTACAGCTTCTCTTAAAGGGCCGGTGTCCTTTCTGCAGTTTACCACTCTCCACTGGTATTATTATTTCACCGCTCTCAAACTCCAAACTTCATCAATCACCTGCTTCCAGCCCAGCTTCCAGCAGTGTACAGCTTCTCTTAAAGGGCCGGTGTCCTTTCTGCAGTTTACCACTCTCCACCGGTATTATTATTTCACCGCTCTCAAACTCCAAACTTCATTATTATTTCATCGCTCTCAAGTTCGTTTATTATTTAACTGGTTCCAGCCAGTATCCACTCCGTACCAACAACAGTCTGGTTCCAGCCAGTATCCACAGCAGCCGTTTTATCTTCAGCAACCCAGCCTTTCCTGGAACACCAGCTGGTACGATCCTGGGTTCTCTCCATTGCTACAGTCAGGCCTGGTAAGGACTTTCCAACTAGAAGATTATTAGAACTGTCTCACTCTACCAGTGCCTGTGGCCCTTGCCACCCTGTAGTACCCAGGAATTGTATTTATCCTCTGTTGACTTTTATGTTTCCTTTACTGCTGCTGTGTTACGGAGTTTGTCATAATAAACATCATTGACTTTTATCCTGGTTGTCGTGGTCACGCCTTCGGGCAGTTATTCTACATGTTACTTACATGTCTAGGGGTCTGATACAACCTCCCAGGTTCCGTTACATCTCAGCCCCTACAACTGAGGCTGCCTCCCGTCAGCTCAGGCCCTCAGTTGTGACAGTAAGCACTGACCTAATGAATCCAGCCGGAGACCAGGATCAAGCGGCCAGGCCGATGCAAGAACTGGCAGCCCGACTTGAACATCAGGAGGCTGCACAGGGCCACATCATCCGCTGTCTCCAGGATCTCTCTACGCGGCTGGATGGGATTCAAACGACCCTCCGTGGACCTGGCACGTCCGGTGCGTCCACTACAGTGACACCAGCTGTAACCCCACCCACCTTACCCATTTCCAGTCCACATCTTCATCTTCCAACGCCAGCAAAATTTGATGGATCTCCAAGGTTCCGCAGGGGATTTCTCAATCTATGTGAAATCCACTTTGAGCTTCTACCTGGCAATTTCTTCAGTGACCGTACCAAAATTGCCTATATCATCTCCCTTCTCAGTGGCTCAGCCCTTGACTGGGCATCACCTTTATGGGAGAAGTCTGATCCCCTGCTATCCTCCTATACTGACTTTGTAGCTACATTCAGGCGCATCTTCGACGAGCCAGGCCGGATAACATCTGCTTCATCTGAGATTCTCCGTTTACGCCAGGGAACACGTACTGTGGGACAGTATCTTAAACAGTTTAAAATCCTGGCATCCGAACTGGCATGGAACGACGAGGCCCTGTATGCTGCATTCTGGCATGGCTTATCAGAACGCATCAAGGATGAGTTAGCTACCAGAGACTTGCCCTCTAAGTTGGATGAGCTAATTTCTCTTTGCACGAAGGTTGATCTACGTTTCAGAGAGAGAGCAACCGAGCGAGGAAGATCATCTACTCCTAAATCTTCTGCTCCTCCTCCTCGTCAACCATCTCCATCCAAGGATGAGCCTATGCAAATTAGTCGTTCCCGTCTATCTCCCGCTGAGCGCCGAAGACGTCTCTCTGAGTCTCTCTGTCTCTACTGTGCAGCTCCGTCGCACACTATCAATGCCTGTCCCAAACGTCCGGGAAACTCCAGATCCTAGCTCGCCAAGGAGAGGGCCGGCTAGGAGTAATGATCTCCTCTCCATCTCCTCATGACTGTCACCTCCCAGTGTCGCTCCAAATTGCTCAACGTTACAGGAACGTCATTGCCCTCCTTGATTCCGGAGCAGCTGGGAATTTCATAACCGAAGCTTATGTTAAACGGTGGTCCCTACCCACCGAGAGACTGTCCTCGTCCATCTCTTTGACTGCTGTGGATGGCAGCAAGATTTTTGACGCAGTCATTTCCTTAAGGACTCTTCCAGTTCGTCTGAGAGTGGGAGTTCTTCATTCTGGGTATATTTCTTTTTTAGTGATTCCAAGAGCCACACATCCAGTGGTTTTAGGCCTTCCATGGCTCCGTCTCCACAACCCATCAATTGACTGGACGACTACGCAAATACTGGCATGGGGTCCCTCCTGTGCTGAGACTTGTTTAGCCAAAGTTCTTCCTGTTTGTTCTTCCTTCCCCAGGTCATCTGATGTTCCGCCTCCTCCATATCAAGACTTCACGGACGTGTTCAGTAAAGCCTCTGCTGATATCCTTCCTCCTCATAGAGAATGGGACTGCCCAATCGACCTCATTCCAGGGAAGGTTCCACCACGAGGCCGAACTTATCCGTTGTCTCTGCCTGAGACACACTCCATGGAAGAGTACATCAAAGAGAACCTGGCGAAGGGTTTCATCCGACCATCTTCTTCTCCAGCCGGCGCAGGCTTCTTCTTCGTTAAGAAGAAAGACGGTGGTCTGCGTCCGTGCATCGACTACAGAGGTCTGAACGACATTACCGTCAAGAACCGATACCCTTTACCCCTGATTACCGAGCTCTTTGATAGAGTTAGTGGTGCAACTATTTTCACAAAGCTGGACTTGAGGGGTGCCTACAATCTCATCCGAATCCGTGAGGGTGACGAGTGGAAGACCGCCTTTAACACCCGTGACGGACATTATGAGTACCTCGTCATGCCCTTCGGATTGAGCAACGCTCCAGCAGTCTTCCAGCACTTCGTGAATGAGATTTTCAGGGACATCTTGTACCGCCATGTTGTGGTTTATCTAGACGACATCCTCATCTTTGCTAATAATCTCGAAGATCATCGTTTCTGGGTAAAAGAGGTTCTTTCCCGTCTCCGTGTCAATCACCTCTATTGTAAATTGGAGAAGTGTGTGTTTGAAGTTAAAACCATTCCGTTTCTAGGTTACATTGTGTCCGGTTCCGGACTAGAGATGGATCCTGAGAAACTCCAAGCAATCCAGAATTGGCCTATACCCTTAAGCCTCAAAGGGGTCCAGAGGTTCTTAGGGTTCGCCAATTGTTATAGAAAATTTATACGAGACTTTTCCACCATTGTGGCGCCTATCACTGCATTAACCAAGAAAGGTGCTAATCCGTCCAAGTGGTCCGAGGAAGCTACACAGGCCTTTCACCTTCTGAAGCAACGGTTCATCTCTGCACCAGTTCTGAAACAGCCCGACACCGACTCTCCTTTTATCTTAGAGGTAGATGCCTCCTCCGTTGGAGTAGGAGCAGTGTTATCCCAGAGGGCCAAAGATGGACATCTACATCCTTGCAGTTTCTTCTCCCGGAAGTTCTCCCCAGCTGAGCGCAACTATGCCATTGGCGATCAGGAGTTGCTAGCCATCAAGCTCGCTCTGGAGGAGTGGAGATACCTGTTGGAGGGAGCTTCCCACTCAATCACCATACTTACCGACCACAAAAATCTTTTATATCTCAAAGGCGCACAATGTCTGAATCCTCGTCAGGCCAGATGGGCACTTTTCTTCTCTAGGTTTGACTTTAAACTCCAGTTCTGTCCAGGTTCTCAGAATCGTAAGGCCGATGCCCTTTCCCACTCATGGGAGCAAGAAAATGAGTCCGAGTCTGCAGACAAGCATCCTATTATTAATCCGTTGGCATTCTCCACGGTAGGGATGGACTCTACGCCTCCACCAGGGAAAAGTTTTGTTAAGCCAGTTCTAAGGAAGAAGCTCATGCATTGGGCCCATGCTTCCCGTTTTGCTGGACATACAGGCATTCAGAAAACCCTTGAATTTATTTCTAGGTCCTACTGGTGGCCAACTCTGAAGAAGGACGTTATGGAATTTATTGCCTCCTGCCCAAAGTGTGCCCAACACAAAGTCTCCCGCCAGTCGCCTGCGGGGCAACTGGTTCCATTATCTGTTCCCCGTCGACCTTGGACCGATTTGTCGATGGACTTTGTTTCCGATCTACCTATCTGCAACAAGTTTAATACCATCTGGGTGGTAGTTGACCGGTTCACCAAGATGGCACATTTCATCCCTCTCACCGGTCTTCCGTCAGCTTCCAAGT
The DNA here is from genome assembly GCF_028390025.1 of Pseudophryne corroboree. Lineage (NCBI taxonomy): Eukaryota > Metazoa > Chordata > Amphibia > Anura > Myobatrachidae > Pseudophryne > Pseudophryne corroboree. The sequence continues at coordinate 75,376,031 of NC_086452.1, forward strand.
TGGCTCAAGTGTTTATACAAGAGATCTTCCGACTTCACGGTCTTCCTGAAGAGATCATCTCGGATCGTGGAGTACAATTTGTAGCCAAATTTTGGCGAAGTTTGTGTCAAGCCCTCCAAGTCAAGTTAAAGTTTTCCACGGCTTACCATCCTCAGACCAATGGTCAAACCGAGAGGGTGAATCAGGACTTGGAGGCCTTCCTCCGTATATATGTGTCTTCCTCTCAAGATGACTGGGTTCAACTCCTTCCTTGGGCCGAGTTCAGCCACAACAATCAATACCATTCCTCATCCTCTTCTACACCATTCTTCATTAATTATGGATTCCACCCTAAAGTCCCAGAATTCCAACCGATTCCCGCAACTTCTGTTCCAGCAGTGGATGTCACCTTGCGTCAGTTTTCAAATAACTGGAGGAACGTCCGCGCAGCCCTGCTTAAAGCCTCATTCAGGTATAAGAAGTTTGCCGATAGGAAGCGTAGAGCGGTTCCTGCTCTCAAGGTGGGTGATCGTGTGTGGCTGTCCACGAAGAATTTGAGGTTGAGAGTTCCCAGCATGAAATTTGCACCTCGCTACATCGGACCCTTCAAGATTGAACAAGTCATCAATCCTGTTGCCTACAGGTTACAGTTACCATCCTTCTTGAAAATACCCAGGACATTTCATGTTTCTTTGTTGAAACCGCTGATCCTGAATCGGTTTCATTCCGCACTTCCTCCAGCTCCCAAAGTTCAGACTCAACGGGGAGTCGAGTACGAGGTGGCCAAGATTTTGGACTCACGTTTCCGTTACGGTCAGTTACAATACCTCATTGACTGGAAGGGCTATGGTCCTGAAGAACGCTCTTGGACCAATGCCTCAGACGTCCATGCTCCTGCCTTGGTCCGAAATTTCCACGCAAAGTTTCCTTTAAAGCCTAAGAAGTGTCCTGGGGCCACTCCTAAAGGGGGGGTGCTGTCACGATCCGGGTATCTGGACGCCATTACTTACCCTTCAGATGCCTCCTAAGGCTGGCTCAGCGTTCCAGGACCGTATCCCGCTGTTCCTGAGTTTCCACATGCAGAATGTCAGAGTGGTGATTTCATCAGCCGCGGCCTCCGCTGTGCCCGCGTGGTTAAATGTGCGCTTGTCAGTCTGGCGTCTCCTGTCTCCTGTGGCCGGCGTCGCCATTACTGTTTCAATTCTCACATGGATTACAAACCAAACTTCCCTCCAAGTGTCTGCATGGGCGCAGCCATCTTGGATTTTGTCATCTGATCATTTCCACCAATCTGCTGTCTGTATTGTTGATTTGCATAATTGCCTAGCCAACCCCTTCCTTGCTGCAGGTATAAGTAAGCTGTGCCTGAGCAAGGAAGGCGTCAGTGCTTTGGTTGTCTAACCTAGTTCCAGTTTGTCTCTCTCCTGTGGTTGTCTTCCAGGTTCCAGCTCCTGTCTCCAGACTTCTGCTATAGAGACCCGCACCAGCATTCCATCTGCGGTGTAGCCTGACTCTCCGATCCATTCTGGACTCACCTATTTCCAGTTTCATCAATCACCTGCTTCCAGCCCAGCTTCCAGCAGTGTACAGCTTCTCTTAAAGGGACGGTGTCCTTTCTGCAGTTTACCACTCTCCACCGGTATTATTATTTCACCGCTCTCAAACTCCAAACTTCATCAATCACCTGCTTCCAGCCCAGCTTCCAGCAGTGTACAGCTTCTCTTAAAGGGCCGGTGTCCTTTCTGCAGTTTACCACTCTCCACCGGTATTATTATTTCACTGCTCTCAAACTCCAAACTTCATTATTATTTCATCGCTCTCAAGTTCGTTTATTATTTAACTGGTTCCAGCCAGTATCCACTCCGTACCAACAACAGTCTGGTTCCAGCCAGTATCCACAGCAGCCGTTTTATCTTCAGCAACCCAGCCTTTCCTGGAACACCAGCTGGTACGATCCTGGGTTCTCTCCATTGCTACAGTCAGGCCTGGTAAGGACTTTCCAACTAGAAGATTATTAGAACTGTCTCACTCTACCAGTGCCTGTGGCCCTTGCCACCCTGTAGTACCCAGGAATTGTATTTATCCTCTGTTGACTTTTATGTTTCCTTTACTGCTGCTGTGTTACGGAGTTTGTCATAATAAACATCATTGACTTTTATCCTGGTTGTCGTGGTCACGCCTTCGGGCAGTTATTCTACATGTTACTTACATGTCTAGGGGTCTGATACAACCTCCCAGGTTCCGTTACATCTCAGCCCCTACAACTGAGGCTGCCTCCCGTCAGCTCAGGCACTCAGTTGTGACAATAGTATTTCAACAGAAATGCGGACAACAGGTGTCAAGCCGTGTGTTGCCTTTGTCAAGCTGTAATAAGTAGGGGTAAGGACGTTAACCACCTCGGAACATCCTCCCTTATACGTCACCTGCAGCGCATTCATAATAAGTCAGTGACAAGTTCAAAAACTTTGGGCGACAGCGGAAGCAGTCCACTGACCAGTAAATCCCTTCCTCTTGTAACCAAGCTCGCGCAAACCACACCACCAACTCCCTCAGTGTCAATTTCCTCCTTACCCAGGAAAGCCAATAGTCCTGCAGGCCATGTCACTGGCAAGACTGACGAGTCCTCTCCTGTCTGGGATTCCTCCGATGCATCCTTGAGTGTAATGCCTACTGCTGCTGGCGCTGCTGTTGTTGCTGCTGGGAGTCGATCGTCATCCCAGAGGGGAAGTCGGAAGACCACTTGTACTACTTCCAGTAAGCAATTGACTGTCCAACAGTCCTTTGCGAGGAAGATGAAATATCACAGCAGTCATCCTGCTGCAAAGCGGATAACTGAGGCCTTGACAACTATGTTGGTGTTAGACGTGCGTCCGGTATCCGCCGTTAGTTCACAGGGAACTAGACAATTTATTGAGGCAGTGTGCCCCCGTTACCAAATACCATCTAGGTTCCACTTCTCTAGGCAGGCGATACCGAGAATGTACACGGACGTCAGAAAAAGACTCACCAGTGTCCTAAAAAATGCAGTTGTACCCAATGTCCACTTAACCACGGACATGTGGACAAGTGGAGCAGAGCAGACTCAGGACTACATGACTGTGACAGCCCACTGGGTAGATGTATTGCCTCCCGCTGCAAGAACAGCAGCGGCGGCACCAGTAGCAGGATCTCGCAAACGCCAACTCGTTCCTAGGCAGGCTACGCTTTGTATCACCGCTTTCCAGAATACGCACACAGCTGAAAACCTCTTACGGCAACTGAGGAAGAACATCGCAGAATGGCTTACCCCAATTGGACTCTCCTGGGGATTTGTGACATCGGACAACGCCAGCAATATTGTGCGCGCATTACATCTGGGCAAATTCCAGCACGTCCCATGTTTTGCACATACCTTGAATTTGGTGGTGCAGAATTATTTAAAAAACGACAGGGGCGTGCAAGAGATGCTGTCGGTGGCCAGAAGAATTGCGGGCCACTTTCGGCGTGCAGGCACCGCGTACAGAAGACTGGAGCACCACCAAAAAAACCTGAACCTGCCCTGCCATCATCTGAAGCAAGAGGTGGTAACGAGGTGGAATTCAACCCTCTATATGCTTCAGAGGATGGAGGAGCAGCAAAAGGCCATTCAAGCCTATACATCTGCCCACGATATAGGCAAAGGAGGTGGAATGCACCTGTCTCAAGCGCAGTGGAGAATGATTTCAACGTTGTGCAAGGTTCTGCTGCCCTTTGAACTTGCCACACGTGAAGTCAGTTCAGACACTGCCAGCCTGAGTCAGGTCATTCCCCTCATCAGGCTTTTGCAGAAGAAGCTGGAGGCATTGAAGGAGGAGCTAAAACAGAGCAATTCCGCTAGGCATGTGGGACTTGTGGATGGAGCCCTTCATTCGCTTAACCAGGATTCACGTGTGGTCAATCTGTTGAAATCAGAGCACTACATTTTGGCCACCGTGCTCGATCCTAGATTTAAAACCTACGTTGGATCTCTCTTTCCGGCAGACACAAGTCTGCAGGGGTTCAAAGAACTGCTGGTGAGACAATTGTCAAGTCAAGCGGAACGCGACCTGTCAACATCTCCTCCTTCACATTCTCTCGCAACTGGGGGTGCGAGGAAAAGGCTACGAATTCCGAGCCCACCCGCTGGCGGTGATGCAGGGCAGTCTGCAGCGACTGCTGATGCTGACATCTGGTCCGGACTGAAGGACCTGCCAACGATTACTGACATGTCGTCTACTGTCACTGCATATGATTCTCTCACCATTGAAAGAATGGTGGAGGATTATATGAGTGACCGCATCCAAGTAGGCACGTCAGACAGTCCGTACGTATACTGGCAGGGAAAAGAGGCAATTTGTAGGCCCTTGCACAAACTGGCTTTATTCTACCTAAGTTGCCCTCCCTCCAGTGTGTACTCCGAAAGAGTGTTTAGTGCCGCCGCTTACCTTGTCAGCAATCGGCGTACGAGGCTACTTCCAGAAAATGTGGAGAAGATGATATTCATTAAAATGAATTATAATCAATTACTCCTTGGAGACATTCACCAGCAGCAATTGCCTCCAGAAAGTACACGGGGATCTGAGATGGTGGATTCCAGTGGGGACGAATTAATAATCTGTGAGGAGGGGGATGTACACAGTGAAAGGGGTGATGAATCGGACGATGATGATGAGGTGGACATCTTGCCTCTGTAGAGCCAGTTTGTGCAAGGAGAGATTGATTGCTTCTTTTTTGGTGGGGGCCCAAACCAACCAGTCATTTCAGTCACAGTCGTGTGGCAGACCCTGTCGCTGAAATGATGGGTTGGTTAAAGTGTGCATGTCCTGTTTATACAACATAAGGGTGGGTGGGAGGGCCCAAGGACAATTCCATCTTGCACCTCTTTTTTCTTTTTTTCTTCTTTGCGTCATGTGCTGTTTGGGGAGTATTTTTTGGAAGGGCCATCCTGCGTGACACTGCAGTGCCACTCCTAGATGGGCCAGGTGTTTGTGTCGGCCACTAGGGTCGCTTAGCTTACTCACACAGCTACCTCATTGCGCCTCTTTTTTTTCTACTTTGCGTCATGTGCTGTTTGCGGAGTATTTTTTGGAAGGGCCATCCTGCCTGACACTGCAGTGCCACTCCTAGATGGGCCAGGTGTTTGTGTCGGCCACTAGGGTCGCTTAGCTTACTCACACAGCTACCTCATTGTGCCTCTTTTTTTCTTTGCGTCATGTGCTGTTTGGGGAGTATTTTTCGGAAGGGCCATCCTGCCTGACACTGCAGTGCCACTCCTAGATGGGCCAGGTGTTTGTGTCGGCCACTAGGGTCGCTTAGCTTACTCACACAGCTACCTCATTGCGCCTCTTTTTTTTCTTCTTTGCGTCATGTGCTGTTTGGGGAGTAGTTTTTGGAAGGGCCATCCTGCCTGACACTGCAGTGCCACTCCTAGATGGGCCAGGTGTTTGTGTCGGCCACTAGGGTCGCTTAGCTTACTCACACAGCTACCTCATTGCGCCTCTTTTTTTTCTACTTTGCGTTATGTGCTGTTTGGGGAGTATTTTTTGGAAGGGCCATCCTGCCTGACACTGCAGTGCCACTCCTAGATGGGCCAGGTGTTTGTGTCGGCCACTAGGGTCGCTTAGCTTACTCACACAGCTACCTCATTGTGCCTCTTTTTTTCTTTGCGTCATGTGCTGTTTGGGGAGTATTTTTCGGAAGGGCCATCCTGCCTGACACTGCAGTGCCACTCCTAGATGGGCCAGGTGTTTGTGTCGGCCACTAGGGTCGCTTAGCTTACTCACACAGCTACCTCATTGCGCCTCTTTTTTTTCTTCTTTGCGTCATGTGCTGTTTGGGGAGTAGTTTTTGGAAGGGCCATCCTGCCTGACACTGCAGTGCCACTCCTAGATGGGCCAGGTGTTTGTGTCGGCCACTAGGGTCGCTTAGCTTACTCACACAGCTACCTCATTGCGCCTCTTTTTTCTTCTTTGCGTCATGTGCTGTTTGGGGAGTATTTTTTGGAAGGGCCATCCTGCCTGACACTGCAGTGCCACTCCTAGATGGGCCAGGTGTTTGTGTCGGCCACTAGGGTCGCTTAGCTTACTCACACAGCTACCTCATTGCGCCTCTTTTTTTTCTTCTTTGCGTCATGTGCTGTTTGGGGAGTATTTTTTGGAAGGGCCATCCTGCGTGACACTGCAGTGCCACTCCTAGATGGGCCAGGTGTTTGTGTCGGCCACTAGGGTCGCTTAGCTTACTCACACAGCTACCTCATTGCGCCTCTTTTTTTCTTTGCGTCATGTGCTGTTTGGGGAGTATTTTTTGGAAGGGCCATCCTGCCTGACACTGCAGTGCCACTCCTAGATGGGCCAGGTGTTTGTGTCGGCCACTAGGGTCGCTTAGCTTACTCACACAGCTACCTCATTGCGCCTCTTTTTTTCTTTGCGTCATGTGCTGTTTGGGGAGTACTTTTTGGAAGGGCCATCCTGCCTGACACTGCAGTGCCACTCCTAGATGGGCCAGGTGTTTGTGTCGGCCACTAGGGTCGCTTAGCTTACTCACACAGCTACCTCATTGCGCCTCTTTTTTTCTTTGCGTCATGTTCTGTTTGGGGAGTATTTTTTGGAAGGGCCATCCTGCCTGACACTGCAGTGCCACTCCTAGATGGGCCAGGTGTTTGTGTCGGCCACTTGGGTCGCTTAGCTTAGCCATACAGCGACCTCGGTGCAAATTTTAGGACTAAAAATAATATTGTGAGGTGTGAGGTGTTCATAATAGACTGAAAATGAGTGGAAATTATGGTTATTGAGGTTAATAATACTATGGGATCAAAATGACCCCCAAATTCTATGATTTAAGCTTTTTTTTAGGGTTTTTTGAAAAAAACACCCGAATCCAAAACACACCCGAATCCGACAAAAAAAATTCGGTGAGGTTTTGCCAAAACGCGTTCGAACCCAAAACACGGCCACGGAACCGAACCCAAAACCAAAACACAAAACCCGAAAAATTTCAAGTGCACATCCCTAGTAAATATACATTATGGTAAGAACTTACCGTTGATAGCTGTATTTCTCCTAAGTCCACAGGTTCCACAGGATAACAATGGGACATGATGGAGTGACAGCGGATTTGCACCATTCGTTCAAAGCTTTCCGGCCTCTCAGCATGCAATGGGCCCGTCCATATATCCCCGCCCCCTAGCTCAGGTAAATCAGTTTTATTCCAAAGCAGAAGGCAGGAGCATCATGTAGAACCCTAATCAGGAGAGAAGAACACACATGCACACCCTTCCGTACAAGAAGGAAGAGGTTAGTGAGTAAAAAGGATCCTCAAATCAGTTGCGTCAGGGTGTGATCCCTGTGGAACATGTGGACTTAGGAGAAATACCGTTATCAACGGTAAGTTCTTACCATAACATATATTTCTCCGGCAGGGTCCACAGGTTAACCACAGGATAAAAATGGGATTTCCCAAAGCAGTTTAGTGGTGGGGATGCTCCTGATGCCCAGGAGAATCCTTCGCCCGAATTCAGCATTGTGAGAGACAAAGGTAACCAAGGCATAATGTCTTAATGAATGTGTAAACGGAAGATCATACGGCTGCCTTACATACCTGTTCTGTTTAAGAACCACATTGTGCTGCCCATGAAGGACCTACCTTATGAGTAGAGTGAGAAGAGACATTAGCTGGAACAGGGAGATTAGTTTGAGAATATGCTTCGTCATCCGAAGTCATCTGTGTCTGCTTACCAGCAGGCCTTCCTCTCTTGTGAAATCCATAGAGAATGAAGAGAGAATATGCCTTTCTGATGACACTGGTACCATCTACATAGATCCTTAATGCACGGATAACATCCAGCGATGCATCTCCCGTCGAAAAGGCCCGGAACCTAAAAGGCTGGGACAACATTTTCTTTGTTAAGGTGGAACTTAGTCATCACCTTAGGAAGATACCCAGATCTAGTTCTGAGAACTACTTTACCTAGATAAACAATCAGAAATGGGGAACAATATGACAATATCCCTAAGTCTGATATTCTTCTAGCTGATGCCCTAGTCAGTGGAAAAGACACTTTAGCTGTCAATCATTTATGATCCATTTATGATTCATATTATTAAGTGGTTTCAAATGGGGCAACTTGATGGGCTTTCATGACTAAACAAGTCCCACGGCACTGTAGGAGAAACAACCAAAGGTTCAATGCGCAGCATACCCTGGAAAAAAGTACACACATCCTGTAAGTTGGTCATTTACTTTTGGAACTCTACAGTCAATGCTGACCCTGGCTTTCTCAAGGAAGTCATCCATTGTTGTGTGAAGGAATGCTAAGACCCTGGAAACTCTGAAAAAATGTTGGGGTCCCATTCACCTACAGCACCTGGCATTCGCAGATGTCTCTCATCCAAGCACTCACCAGGCCCATCACTGCAGACCAGATTTGTAACACCAAGATGGCTGCATCACCTTTTGCATGCTCCTGATCATCTCCATAAAACAGCTGAAATTCACCACAACTGACCTATAAATCATCGTAAATATCCAAGGACTTACCTTTAACTTGTTCTACTCTACGCGGACATCTGATCAAAACCAACGGATTGCATTCCTGCGCTGAGATACACACTAGATTGAAACCTCTGCAACTCTCCACTTAGAAGTCCTTCAGTTTGGAATCTACTGTGCTCTGCATTGGACATCCCAGACAAGGTACTGTGAACTACAACCTATATTTGGCTCCATCCAGCCCCTCACTTAGACATCATTCACCTCTGTTCTCTGAGCAAAAAATAACTGACTTCTTGCATTAATCAACTAATATACAGCATATTCAGGCTCTGAATCACTGAAGGGTCACTGCTCACTTCAATTTGCAAGAGCCATTCCAAAGGACACATGTTATCACTACCCCCCACAAGAAATTTACTTCAAAGGCCTCTCACACTGAGATCTTTCACACCTACACAACAGGAATTGGATTCTAACACCTCACCACAAGGCTGCTTTTAGTTTTGACTAAATCAGCAACAGGAAAAGCAGTTATTTTATTTACAGTATCACTTGTTTCAAATATACCCATTGTATTAAGGAGCAGCAATAGGTTACAGCAACAACGATTATAGCGATTACAATCTAAGATGGCGCCGCAGATGGCTGCCTCGGAGCTACGCAGCTCAGCCAAAATACCTGTTTCCCCTTGTTTTCCCTTGCCCTTGTCTACCCCACCGGTGACCAAATACAGCAGGGAAGCCCTCCTTAGTTGGAGCGCTCCCGAGGTGCTTACCACACGTTCGGGCCCGTCGGAGGGCGGATCAGCGGCCCTTGCAGCCCTCGCTGCCCTTGCTGCCCTGTGTGGCAAGGATGCAGACGTTGTGGACACCGAAGTGGATGACCGAGCGGCCGCGCCCCCCCCCCCCGCAGCCCAGGTGGCGACTGGCGGATGGATCACCGGCCCCGGAAAGAGAATGACGAAGGCCCTCATGTCGGCCCTAGTAGAAGGACCTGGACTCAGAGGAGAGGCTGTCGCGCAGGCGCCCTAGTGAGGTGGCGGCGAGGGCACCGGTCTGCACTACCCGCGATCCTGCTTTTGAATGTGCGCTCACTGGCAAACAAGTTCGACGAATTGTCCCTCCTTCTGGGCAGCGCAGGGTCAGGCATTACAGGGTCATCCGTCCTCTGCTTTACGGAGACGTGGCTGGACGACCATATTGCGGACAACCCGATGTCTCTGCCGGGCTTCAGTCTCTTCAGGGCCGATCGCTCCAAGGTTCTCTCAGGAAAAACGAAGGGTGGTGGCATCTGCTTCTACATCAACGACGGATGGTGCACCAATGTCACGATCATAGGCAAATCATGCAGCCCTCACCTGGAGATATCAACTGCAACCCCTTCTATTCCCCCCGGGAATTTGCCTCAATTGTCCTTGTGGGAGTGTACATCCCCCCCCTCGCCTGCGCGAACGAAGCCCTGCACCACCTGGCCATATGTATATCCGACATAGAACAAAAACACCCAGACTCTCTGCCTATAGTACTGGGTGACTTCAACAGAACTAACCTGAGCAAGGAGCTACCTAAGTACAAACAACAAGTCACGTGTCCCACTAGGGAAGGGCGCACCCTTGATCACTGCTACACTACCCTCAAGTATGCCTTCCGGTCTATCCCGCGTGCTGCACTCGGCCTATCTGACCACTGCCTTGTCCACCTACTCCCTACCTATACACAGAAGCTGAGAGCAGTTAAGCCTGTCATTAAGACTGTCAAGAAATGGACCAATGAGGCCAAGATGAAGCTCCAGGCCTGCTTTGACTGCACGGAATGGGGGGTCGTTGAAGCCTCTGCAACCGACCTGAATGACTTGACAGACACTGTCACATCCTACATCAGCTACTGTGAGGACATGTGTGTACCTACCAAGACTTACCGCATTTACAACAACAACAAGCCCTGGTTCAATGCCCAGCTCAGGCAACTTCGTCGAGCCAAAGAGGAGGCCTATAGCAGCGGTGACAGAGCACTATACAACCGTACTAGGAACTCTCTGACTAAAGGAATCAGGCTAGCAAAAAAGCGGTTTTCGGACAAGCTGACAAACGATCTCTCCACCAATGACCCCGTATCTGTATGGAAAGGAATGCAATCCATAACCAACTATAGGAAAACATCAAAGTCCACCGCCATGCACCAAGACCTTGCAGATGAACTGAACCACTTTTATTGCAGGTTCGCAAAAGAAGTCCCCTGCAACCCAAACAATCACCTCTACGATGCACCGAACACCGACGGCCAACCCCAGGCACTGCAAGTCACCCAAGAAGAGGTGGAGGCATTGTTCAAAAGGACCAAAACCAGGAAAGCTCCGGGTCCTGACGGAGTGTCACCATCTGCCCTAAGAGCATGTGCGGGTCAGCTCGCCCCCATATTCACCAAGATCTTCAATAAATCGCTGGAGCTACAGAAAGTCCCTTCCTGCCTCAAAAGGTCTACTATAGTCCCGGTCCCCAAGAAACCCACTATCACGAACCTGAACGACTACAGGCCGATAGCACTGACATCTGTGGTCATGAAAACGTTTGAGCGTCTGGTTTTGAATCACCTGAAAACTGTGACTGGCCCCCAACTGGACCCCCTGCAGTTCGCCTATCGCTCGAATCGGTGTGTCGAGGATGCAGTCAACCAGGGCCTGCACTACATTCTACAGCACCTAGACATTCCCGGTACCTACGCGAGGGTCCTGTTTGTCGATTTCAGCTCGGCCCTTAATACAATCGTCCCCAGCATCCTGCACCCCAAATTACTTCGCCTAGGGGTCCCAGAAGCTACCTGTTCCTGGATAATAGACTTCCTGACAGATAGGACACAGGTGGTGAAAGCGGGGGAATTCACCTCTCAAGCGCGGTCCATTAGTACAGGGGCCCCTCAGGGCTGTGTCCTCTCACCCCTGCTCTTCTCCCTGTACACAAATGACTGTACCTCAGAGGCGCAATCAGTAAGGATCATCAAATTCGCCGATGACACCACCGTCATCGGCCTCATCAAGGATGGGGACGAATCGGCCTATAGACGGGAAGTAGACCGGCTGGCCCAGTGGTGCATCCACAACAACCTTGACCTCAACCCCCTCAAAACTGTCGAGATGATAGTGGACTTCAGGAAGAAGTCATCTAGTGCACCTCCGCTAACGATTGCTGACAGTGTGGTATCGCTAGTGGACTCCTTCAAGTTTCTAGGGACCACAATCTCCAGGGACCTTAAATGGGGGTCCAACGCTGACGCCACTGTTGGGAAAGCGCAGCAGAGGTTGTTCTTCCTCAGGCAACTAAGGAAGTTCAACATCCCACAGAAGCTCCTGCTCCTCTTCTACTCCGCGATTGTGGAGTCGGTACTGTGCTCCTCGATACTCGTATGGTACAGCTCCGCCAGCGCGAGGGACAGATGCAGGCTCCAAAAGGTGGTCAGAACCGCAGAGAAGATCATCGGGGCCGACCTTCCCTCAGTCCAGGACCTGTACTTGTCCAGAGCTAAAAAGCGGGCAATGAAGATAGTAAAAGACCAGCTACACCCCAGCCACAGCATGTTTAACTTGCTTCCTTCAGGCAGGCGTTACAGGGCTGTCCCCGCCAGATCCACCAGAAGACTCAAAAGTTTCTTTCCCCAAGCGGTCCGCCTGCTGAAGTCCTGAACATTGACTGACTAGACGTACATGTAACTAACTTGTGTCCCTACGGTATACCTATCTGTGTAACTTTACTTGCCCCCCCCCCCACACACACACACACCTGCTTACCTGTTACCTACTTGGCTGTTGTATAGCAAACCGAAGACAAATTCCTAGTATACGTAAGTATACCTGGCCAATAAAGCTGATTCTGATTCTGATTCTGCATAGCTTTCAGCATCTGGTGATCTTGGGCATATCCAGTGTGGTGTGGCTGTAGATTTTCTTTCACTACACCAATGAATATAGACTTGCCATATTTGGTGATAAATGCGCGCTAAGGAAGGTTTCCTTGCTCTGAACACTGTTTGAAAGTATCCTCTTGACCTCAGGATAGAGGTTTCAATGGCCACGCTGTCAAAGACAGTCGATCCACATGTCTGCGATAACCAGGACCCTGCATTAGTAGGTCTGAACATTGAGGGAGCAGAAGTAGAGCATCCATTGCCATTCTCTGCTGGTCTTCCTGTTTAAACTTTCTCACCACCCTGGGTAATAGGGTAATTAGAGGAAAATCCATCCGCTAGATGTAGGTCCTGTCCTATCTCACCGATAAGGCATCCACAACGATCGCTCTGGGATCCTTTGTTCTTGACCCGTATGTGAGCACTTTGTTGTTCAACCAAGACGCTATGAGATATATCTCTAACAAGCACCTTTTGTTTTTAGAATCCGGAAGATCTCTGGGCATAGCGCCCATTTACTTCCGTGAATGGTGTGTCGACTTGAAAAAGTCCGTTTCCCGTTTAGGATTCCCGGAATGAGAACGGCGGACAAGGTTGGATGATGAAGTCCTGCCCACTTAGGTATGTGACTTACCTTCTTCATCACTTTTTCGGCTGAGAGTTCCTCCCTGATGTTGTGGTACACTACTGCCGTCGCTTTGTCCGAGCGGAAATGGACTGGTTTTCACTGAAGACTGTCCTGTGCCTACACTGGTGCCCTGTATATGGCCCGAGGTTTCAAACTTTATCGATAGACAGCTTTTTGGGAACACAATCTTCCTGACACTGATCCTAGTGTCAGAATATTCCCAATCTGATATCAAAAGGATTTCCCTTTGTCCAGCTGGGATATCTGTAGCCACCAGGCTAACGACCTCCTTACTTTTATCGTAAGTACCATAGTCCATCTTTACTATCTGATGCAATCCATTACACCTTGTATTCCCAGCTGGTCCCTCCAGGTACCAACCAGTGCCAAAGTGCTGATCTTCCATGATCCAATGAAATCTGGGCATATCCAGTGTGGTGTGACTGTAGATTCTACTTGGTAAGAATTAGACACTTCAGAGACCTAGAATGGAATTATGCATACTCCCTCCTGTAGATGCAGATACCATCAAACCCATCCCCGCATTGCTGCATGAATGGATACCATTTGACTGTGTGGCGAGTCCTGAATCTTGTTGCGAGGTAAAATATTACTCTCTGCAGACCTGCTCCAGTACAGCCTTCAAGTGAGTCATCCGATGTGACGAAACTGGAGACGATTTTCCCCAAGTTATGAGTCACTTGCCCCTGCAAACACATTATTGCTTTTGCCGATGACAAAGAGCAATCTCTGTGACTGTGCCAGGATTAAAAGTCTAGGTATGGGAAAAACCTTAACCCCTGCTGCGGAGATAAGGTATTATTACCCCCATATTCCTGGTAAATACTCTGGGGACTGTGGCTAACCTAAAGGGTAAGGCCTAGAACGGAAAATGCTGTCTGGAGGATAGCAAACCTTGGATAACACTGATGGACAGTGGTCTATGAACATGTAGGTAAGCATCCTGTATATCCAGGGATACCATAAAAACCCCTGGCTCCATGCCACACATAAGGAACGTAACAATTTCATGTTTCCAAATGCATTTGTTCAGCATTTTAGGATTGAACCTGAGCCGAAATGACCCATTTGGCTTCCGACTCAAACCAGGTTGAAGTAAAACCTTGTCCTTGTTTGCCCGAGGAACTGGAATGACTATTCCTGCCCGAAGCAATTTGTGACCTGCTTCTTGCAAAGCCATGGCCTTCGTCTCTAGCGTAACAGGCTGTCTTGAAGGCAAAAACATAACTAGAGATACCATGCCAGATCTGTGTGACCTGAGGAAGTCAGCCCCCCAACATGGGGTCTCCCAGGCTGAGCCCACACCATCAGACTGATGGTTTAATTTTTCTACAGCACCTAGTATTCCCCGATGGTCTCCCATCTGAGTACTAACCAGGCCCAATACTGTAGATCTTCTGGTAGCCCAATTTTTTCCTAGTGTCCGACTTGTTAGATACCAAAAAGGGCTGAAATGCAGAACTTTAGGTTTGAACTGTATGTGGAAAGAACCTGACCTTCTTGGAGTCTGCTCCAGACTCCAGAATATCTGTCAATTCTTACCAAAAAGAATATTTAAAAAAAAAAAAGACAATGATTCCAAAACCTCCTAGATTCTGAATCAGCTTCCACGTACCCAGCTAAACTGCTCTACGAGCAGGTATAGTTAGCACTGATGCCCCGGAGTAATATCTTGCCCATATCCAATGCTTCCAGGAACATTGCAGTTTTTTATATGAGTGTGGCCGGAGAGACTAGCCAGCCACACGTGTAATGGCGTCTGCGGCACTGAAGGGGTTAACCCTCGTGCCCAGCGCCATGTTGCGGACTGTTTAAAAGTTTGTTGAATCATGTGTTTTACTTTTAACATGTCATATGTAGTGCTCTGTGCACTATTGCAGGAATGCATGTTTAACTGTATTTATTTTATATTCAAGATGTGGTCATCTGTATATTTAAAGAGGAAAATGCACTTCCTATCAGAGAGGTGTGAAGGACAATACCTTTTGATGTGTAAGTTCCTTAGAGAGAGATGCTAATCACTGGGTCTATTAGCTTGGAACTTGTTTCATGTACCTGATTTAATTGACATACAAACGACCTATGCAGGAAGGAAGACTGTTTGTATTGTAGCCATTCCTGTTGTAATCTTAAACACTGGGATTGCCTGGAGATGTGAATGACCAGAAACATCTGTATTTTGAAGCTATGTGATAAATGTATCAATAGTGAATGTTAATCTGATACCAAACGTTGTCTGGGTGACAGGAAGGAGGATATTGTTTTATTGCACTTATATCCTTGTAAAATGTAATTTATTGGTATTTTGTAAAATAACCTGATTGGTTGGAGAAGACAGGGAGGGCTTACCCCTCTGTGATACTGTGTGGAAAACTGACATAAAAAGGAGACCTGCGTGCCTCCAGAGTGTATTGTAACATCTTCTTCTGCTGAAAACATCTTGATTGTATGCTGTTGCCCCTAGCAATAGGGAGGAGCCTTTTTAAAGGTTATTTGAGCAATAAACACCTTTGCCTCAAGAAGACTGCTTCATCTTGTGACCTACAGGGTTAGGCCAAACCTAGCCCCGTCCTCCGGCTGTCCAGGGAAGCACCTAGCGTCTCCAAGCTCCGCCTTCCGCCAGCTACCGGTAGAGGCCTAGCAAGTGGCTAGAGGGGATTCGTCAACACCACACAGCTGTGGTAAGGCAGTGCGTCGGCACATACAGAGCAGAACCGTGGTTCCAAACGCCACGGCAGGTTAGGAGTTTGGTGGTGGCAGCGAGAACCCGCCCACAGCGCAGTGGGTGGAGTCAGTAACAGGCGGTTACTGACGGTAAGCGGGAATCCCCTATGTGGTCAGGCCTCGTGCGGCTTGACCTTCCATTCTGTGCGCAGTCAACGGGACGCGGCGAGTGCTTCCGTACGGTACCGTCCTGTCACAATGAGCTATATGAGATTCTTGCTCTACTGAAAAATCTCCTTTCATTGCATCAGCCCAGGCAACCACTGCCTTTGTCATTCAAGCCGAAGCCAAGGCTTGGCCTCATGACTGCCCTAGACAGAAAAAAATATGTTTTTTTTTTAAACCCATCCACTCTCCTGTGATGTTGAAAGCAAAACTAATGTAGATTATTTGTATCTACTTTAGGAGCCACCTCTTTTTTTTTTTTTTTTTTTAAACAATCCCCAGCTGGACGTGGATCATTGGAATTTCATTTCTTAGGAATTCTAAATTCTAATTGGGCGTAGCCCAAGCCTCTTCATGATTTCCGTCAGCTGATATGACCCTGGAAACTCAGGTTTTGGAATGTTTAAACACAGGTGCCTTGGTTTTTAACACAGGCTCTGCTGTATCCTCTAAGGATAAGATGGCTTCATTGCTTTAATTAGCTCAGCTATATTCCAGAGCTGAGACCTACCTCTTTCATATGATGAAGTAGAATAAATTGGGCTTTCATCTTCTGATGACTCTAAACAATGTGTAGCCTGTGAGGGTGAAGGTTTACGTACCACTGGTCCTGAGAAACTACTGCATGTAAGGGCTAATAGTGTAACCCTATCCCTGATACCGGATTTTTGGAGGATTATCCATTTAACTTATTGGATAAAGCTTGTGCAAAGATATCCGAAGGTGGATACACTTGTACCTGCATCCGCTTTGTATCGTTGCCAAGCTAAAACATTATGCATACAAGCCACCCCTAACCAGATCATAAGAGGATAATACAGCTTTGTAAAACAAACATGGTATGAGTGTCCTCACCATTGCCACTTTAATACATGGTAAATAATCAGCATTTACACAGTGTACTACACAATTTTGTGACTGTAATCACTTTAACCTTTTTTCTTTAAAATGATATCCATCTGACCCTACTTATGCACCAGCATTGAGGATCTGCAAAACAAACTGACAAACATATAGTAAAGTCAGCATCATACTAGCAGTCAGTCACATGTTATACATTAGTATAATAAGCAATATGAGTACATCATCAACTACAATAATATTTTAAGCATGTAGGAGAACACATTTACTGAATCATGTTTAACAGATCTAACGTATTCAGACGCAATGCGAAAGAAACAACAGTAATAGTATACAGACTCATATGCAACATGCACTTATCTAACTATTCATACTCAAAAGGTAGATAGAGATTTAGTGCTGTATTTCCCGTACTCAGTAGAGTGGGATACAGGGTGACTCACCCTGCTTCCAAGATCGATCATACGTTAGCGAACGCTGAGTGGATCCAGATGCTACTAGTGTACACTGCCGCTCCCTGTACCTAGTGAACACAGATGCTCCGGTCACACAGCCACCTATGCTGCGACTGGATCCACTCATGGTAGCGCTCAGTGAACACAGACGCACCGGTCACACAGCCGCCTATGCTGCGACCAGGTCCCCTCGTGGTAGCAATCAGTGAACACAGACGCACTAGTTACACAGCCGCCTATGCTGCGACCATGCCCCCTCGTGGTAGCATTTGGGACAGAAGTGAGGAAACAGTTCATGGCGGGAGACTCGACGGAAACTGGTCATGAACCGGGGAGAGGGGCGACCAGGAGAGCGTCCGACTCCTCCTGCTGACATCAACCCTAGGGATCGCGGCCTCATACTATTCCTGGAGCCTCTGATCCCTAAGGCCTATTGCTGGAGCCCCCGTGGTGGCGGTGCGTCAGCTACTGTTTGCTAGTCTCCTCCCAAAACAGTGCGGCTGTGTCCGTATTCCTCTTCTAAGCGGAACCGATGCCTTACCTTCTCCCCGTGCTCCGGCCACAGCCTGGTAACGTCTGATGGACCTGCTATTATATCCGACACAAACGCCCACAGAAACAGCACTGTACTCGTGGGTAAGCGTTGTTGCGACCTTGTAGAGAGTTGTTGGAGTGACTCTTTATAATATGCGTATAAGACACTGTTTAGAAAGATCATTCAAAAAAATAGTAAGACTATAAAAATAAAATAAGAAACCTTAGGGCTGCTAAAAAACAGCAGCCCTCTGACCATGGTCCGGCTCCTGCCGCACCAAACAAAAAACTGGTTTACCTGAGCCAGGGGGCGGGGATATATGGACGGGCCCATTGCATGCTGGGAGGCCGGAAAGCTTTGTTTGATTGGTGCAAATCCACTGTCGTTCCATCATATCCCATAGTTATCCTGTGGATAACCTGTGGAGCCTGCCGGAGAAATGGAAGATATTTCTAACATACTTTTTGTATGTTTCATATACTTTATACAGTCAAAACTGTGGTGCACATGTTAGTGTGACAGGAAAGGCTCTGGCTCACCTGCCTCACCCCACCGCATGTCACTGATGTATATGGTATATTGCAAGAAAATATCTGTGAATCCAACGGTACGGTAACTCGGAACATCTCACCTCAGCCATATGAATAGAGTTTGTGTGATCCCTGTGCAGCAGTCACTGAAAGGGATAATCCATATTTGCCTACTTTTGAAAAAGCATTTCAGGGAGATTGTGAAATTAACACCTATAAGCGCGGACGTGTGCTGCTGCATCTGATAGGCGTGTCATGAAAATGACTTACATCAAAATGGAAATGAGCCCCAAAGTTAGTATACTGTATACACATATACTGTAAGTGGCCATGAGAAACCTTATTTAAAATGAATGTAGCCATAGGGATCATTGTGCCTTAACCAATACAGGAAAATGGCCCCATTTGAATGTATATATCTCTAATTTATCTTTTCCTCAAGAATGTAACAGCTATATAATGGGGGTAAGGTAAAATCAGGGAGATTGCTGGTCTATTCAGGGAGTCAGGGAGATTGCTGTTATTTCAGGGAGTCTCCTGCACAATGAGGGAGGGTAGGCAACTCTGGGTTAATCTCTGCAGCTTGTCACTCAATTTACATTGTTGCTCTTTTATTTTTGCAGAGCTGGGAGTTGTAACCCACAGACCAGCTGCAATAATTACTCTTCTACATAACACAGCCAACACTTCTATATTCCTGTATAGTGGCTGTAATTCTCAGTATATGTCACTGACAGCTGCACAGTACCACTTGTGTAATCCTTTGTAAAGCATGTACTTCTCAGTATAACTCACTGACAGCTTCACCACAGCACTTCTATAATACTGTATACTGGATGTAATTCTACAGTATTACAGAAGTGCTCCCTATATTATATGGTGGCCACTACAATGCTCTCTGTATTATCTGGCTGTAATGGCGATGTTCTCTATATTATTTAGAAGTCACTGAGCTGTTCCCTGTATTATATGGAGGTCACTGATGTTCTCTGGTTTAAACATACCTCCCCAACTTTCTGTTGGCTAAATAGGGACATCCTCGCGCGCTGAATTAGGGGACAAGGGTTCGTGGATGGAAGCTTGGCCTTACTGGTAGGGGACGCGATTTCAGACCACGCCCTTATTTTCATCAGTATGGGGGCATGAACAGCGCTCAGTGAGCTGCTGTCCATGCCCCCTGTCCCTCTCTGTCGGGGAATAGACGCTGTGGGCATGCGCACAGCATCTATTCACTGCTGCTCTGCTCAGAGAAAATTAATACCAAAATTAGCTAAAGGAACTCATGTTGACATTTTCATGTGCCGACCTTTCCCATGTCGACTTTTTGTCAATGTTGACCTTTTGGGGTCGACCTAGGTACTGTCAACCTAATACCTGTCGACCTTGTATACCACAACCCCTGTATACCATATAGTACCTGTTTCTTATAATCTACAACGTGTTTCTCCATCAGATGAAGGGCCTCCTCTCTCTGCTTCTGTGCCCGGTCTATCTTCGTGCTGCAGCGAATATAGTCTATACATTTTAGAATCACAGCGGATGCCACGAGGCAGCAGAAAGTGGAGAGAAACAAGTGATTCACAGCAAAATCAACCAGGGACCAGAGCATGTTGATGGGGCTATTCCTCAGGACAAGTCTGAGCTCTCAGTCCTGCGAGCAGCTCTACTACCTCCCAGAGCTCAGTGACCAAACCTGACACCACCAAGTGCTTAGTGGTCTACGCTGGACATGTGGGACCCCACCCTCTGGTCCAGGAAGACCAGGGAATGATCTTCTGATATCAGAAACAGTTCTGCACTCACTGACGAGAAACTGTATTTTTTTTAGCTTAAGTTTTGAGAGAGTTTGGAAATTTTGATAAATGAGTATTTGGATTTGGAAACTACGGAGACTGACTGTGTACTATATGTGGATAGAACTGGTCATCTAACATCTACTGCCAAATATCTGTGACAGCTGGGGGCACCTGTGATCGCACTTCATTTTCCCCGGATCTAATCTAAGTATTAAGTTCAGGATCAGCTCTCCATAAATATAGATGAAGGGGACAGAAGTGCACCCTCCACAAAGATCTTAACCCTTCTGTTGCTGATATATTCAAAGTGGACGGTACCAGTATTTTACGAGTTAAGAGACAATTACCTTACTTTCAATGTTTTCTACTAAAGGAAAAATATATGCAACTACTGTATGTGTTCATTTATTTTAGAATTTCCCTGATTATGGAAAGAGGATGGGGAAGGGGGTTCTATTTACCATGCATGGATAAGGTCATGTTAATTACCCTCTGCCCTCTGTCTGGTTCAAGTAATAAGATAAATGGAACAGAAGATTTTGCACAACATACCCGAGTCTTACTGCGAAGAGTCATCTTCTCCATCATCTCCAGAGCGTTGTCTCTCTGAGTTTGCGCTCTCTTGATCTTCATCTTGGTCCTTTTCTCGCTCATCCATCGTAAAAACAGAACGGCCCCGACTAGGCCCAGGAGAAGAGTCACAAACGTAAGATCGACTAAGAATTCGGGCAGCAGGTAGCAGAGTATCTTCAGGAGCATGGTGGCTGCAGCCAGCCGGGTCCCCTATCACTGAACGTCTGACATAGAACTGTCTGCACATAGCTCAGACCAAGAAGCTGAGGAGACAGCACAAATCCTGGCCTGGATCCCAGCACTGAGGGAAATGACAGGGTCCAGCTTAATAAGAAACTGGAAACTGAACAGTGTTTTTTTTTTATGTTGGAAATTAATGGAATGTTCTTATTTTTCTTCTGTCATAGAGTATTCTCACACTCCTTTGTGGAACTTGTATCATCGGAATCGTCCATTACAGCTCCTTGACCACTTCTGGTGTGCCCACATACTGTAGGATATAACCGCAGCCAGCTGTTTGTGGACACAGTTGCATCCCATGCAACCATGTCAACTGCTCCAACCCCAACGATCTCCTCCAACCCCCGGCATTGATACAGTAGTCTGTGACCATCAATATCACATTAAAATTTGCACCCCAGAATGGCATACAAGAATGCAAGTGCCAGACATTAAAGTTAAAATCCTCTGCAAAGATTGGGACTGAAGTTCCCCTCTGAACACTACTGCTTTTCACACGCTTTGCACATTATTTTAGTGTCACCCAAATGTACTAAAGGGCAATTGAAGGAAAATTTATAAATTTCTCCTCCAAGCCCTAAAAATTGCAATTTTTTAGTAAACAGATCACATTTCCCATACTTGTAATGGTAAATGCGATCTCTCCGAGTTTACAAAAAAAAATATCTAAAAAAAAAATAAAGGAGGGAGTCTTGTGATAATAACGCTATCGTGAGATAACATTATGAGGGCTTACCAATGGTTCTCCGACACCTACACAGCCTTGTTTCCCTGCAGATAGTGAAGGCTGAGCTCGGATCTGACTGTTGTAATCTGCAATGTGTGTCTGATGGTCACACAGGCTGATCACTGTATTACAAAAAAAAGCTAAAAAAAGCTACAAATTAATAGTAATACTTACCTGCACCCAGGAACTGGTGATTGGTGATCTGGTGAGGGCAGCCAGTCATCTGATCACTGTGCTCCTGCTGTTTCTCCCTGTGCAGTAAAGTGATGCTGTGAAGCCGGCATCTCACTTTTCAGTACCGGGTGGTCACACCGGACCACCAATCAATGGTCGTGGCAAATAAGGTCAAGGAGGATAGGGAGGGGTATTGGGGGTGTCACAGAGGGGGAGGGATAGCCATTAGCGGCAGCCGCACATAGGGGGTAATTCTGAGTTGATTGCAGCAGGAACTTTGTTAGCAGTTGGGCAAAACCATGTGCACTGCAGGGGAGGCAGATATAACATGTGCAGAGAGAGTTAGATTTGGGTGGGTTATTTTGTTTCTGTGCAGGGTAAATACTGGCTGCTTTATTTTTACACTGCAATTTAGATTGCAGATTGAACACACCACACCCAAATCTAACTCTCTCTGCACATGTTATATCTGCCTCCCCTGCACTGCACATGGTTTTGCCCAACTGCTAACAAAATTCCTGCTGCGATCAACTCAGAATTACCCCTATAATGCGGTCACACAATCAGGGTATTTTTCATGAAAAATTCCCAGAGAAGTGCGGTAAGTGGATTCACTGGGACAGAGCTTCCTCGCAAACACTGTCCCTGCATGTGATAATTGACACGTCCCTGTATTCAATTATCGCGATGCGATTTTGGTCAAATTTATCATAACCCATCTGCATCTGAGATGTGGTTTGTGATAAACAGACCTGTAAATATGGTAGTCATTACACCAAACTGGAAAGTATTTCTAAACCTCACTGGCATGTCTTGCAGAAAGACTCTATTTTATTGAATGTTTTACCTGACAAACCAAGTTTTATCTACAAAAAAGCAGTAAAAAAAAAAAAAAAAAAGCCTGGTTAAAAGTGCCTTAGGCTACAACACCATGAATCCAATAAGAACCAAAGAATCCCACAGGTGTGGGAGTAGCAACGTGCAAAAAATTTATCTAAAATCATACAATTTAATGGGACAGGTAAAACTCACTCGCACATTAAGGGCATTGAAAAAAAGGATGTCTGAACACCTACAAAACATCAAACAGGCTTAGAGACTTAGTGGGACATTTACTAAGCAATGATAAAAGCGGAGAAGTGAGCCAGTGGAGAAGTCCAGTCAACCAATCAGCAGCTCTGTATCATTTTATAGTATGCAAATTACAGATGTTTCTTCAGTGCTGATTGGTTGCCATGGGCAACGTCTCCACTGGCTCACTTCTCCGCTCTTATCACTGCTTAGTAAATGTCCCCCTAAGGGACTAATTCAGACCCTGTCGCAAGTGTACAAAAATTGCTATGTAGTAATTTTTAGACCTGTGCGCACGCGCGTACGTCGGTACACGCATGTGCAAGGTCCTAAACTGCATTCTCTTCAGAATGGAGTTTAAGACCTGGAGGGGGGCGGGAACATGGCGTCAACGCTCCATTTAAGGGGCGCTGTCAGGACAACGCAGGCATGTCCGGACCGTTGCTGGGGCGGGTCGTGGCGGCTGTGTGATGTCACACGCAGTCGCTGCGATTCAAAACATGGCGTGTAGCCGTCTGCCTTCTAGGCTGCATACGCAGAGGGCTACTCGAACCATGCGAAAGCATCGCTGCCGTGTGATGCTTTTGCATCTCTGTGGGCGTGAGGGCAGGACCTGGCATGCGGGACGGACTTGCCCTGTGCTGGGCATCTCCCTGCATGTCAGAGAAAATTATCGTAGATGTGCGTTTTTTCACACAACAGCAATCTGGTCTGAATTAGGCCCTTAAGCCCAGTACCCACGGGCCGATGCGGGAGAGATGTGTGCTGAGCGAACCGCTCAGCACACATCTCTCCTGCCGCTCAGCACAGCGCGATCTGTGCTGAGCGTGCGGGGGGAGACGGGGGGGCCGCTCATTTCACCCAGCGGGTGAAGTGAGCGACCCGCTAGATTGGCCTGCATGCAGGCCAATCTCGCAGCAGCGATAGCGATGTGCGGGGCCGCGCATCGCTATCGCCGAGGGGGCTACACACGGAGCGATCATGCCGATATTCTAAGCAATCTAGTCAGATTGCTTAGAATATCGCTCCGTGAGTACCCCCCTTTACTCTATAACCTACCATTTTAGGAAAGTACATGGAAGCTCCACCAAGTTCATTAGAAACTTCATGGGAACAAAAAATGTCAAAACCACTTGGATAAAAACTGTGAAGAAGCGATAAGACATGGCTATACAATCTTAAAACCCTCATTCCAGAATGGCTAAACAAAGACTTTGAACGCAAATGATTCCTTTAAGCCTTTATCTGAAGAAACAGTAGTTACACCTTCTGCCACCTTTTGATACAGTTTTCTATTTTCATTTTTATATCCATGATATCTTACTCATTTTTTAAATTCATGCTTAAAAATGTTTTTGCCATTTTTTTAATATATGTTTTGGAATTCTGTTTTATAGAGGCAACACGCTTATTTTAAGTTAGGCACACAGGGTGTTTCCGGAATCGCCCTGTATGCATCTCAATGTAGAACACTGGGATCGTAACTATTTAAGCATTTATTTGCATTATTATCACTGAGCCCACCCAGAAGAGTCCATGGCATTGCCACTAATATGGAATCTCTGAAATCCTACCTACTCCTAGACCCAAGGAAAGGATCAGCCCAACCAGGTCCCAAGGACACAAAGTTCATTCTGTCTCTTTGTCCCATGACCTGAAAAGCAAGGCCGCGACTTGGACAGGGTATGACAGACATCCGACCCATCAACCATAAGGCCAGAAGGGTAGATGTGGACCTCCACCATCCGCTGAGATATGTGCCATGCGCATCCATTAAGTTCTATATTGTCATTACGGCAATTTCTGGGAATAACGACCTCGCCTTAAAATGCAATATTTCTCTGTAACCACCTGTAATGGTTTCTCTAATGTATTCTGTACTATTCAGAGACAATGTGGCTGGACCTCTACACAGGAGGCATAACTATCCGCTCCTGCAACACTGCCACCACATCTCCCAGTGCGTTGCGTTACTGCAGTGCGCACCCTAGGAAAGTACACCATAAAGGGGCATAGCCACTCCCCCTACAGAAGTTACACCCGGTACACGCGCTCGCCCAATGTTTTGTCAGCCCTGACTATATCAAACACTATGTATAATAGTTCAGCTTTGTAAATGGCAAAGCAATAAAAAATAGCGGTCCAAATAATTTGATTTGGGATTTACCACCCACCCGCGGCACCCCTTCAAGTGCTTTGCAAATCTCTAAACTGCCACAGAAGCCACTTTGGGAATTACTGCTGTAGCGCTTTCCAATGGTTCTAGCCACATTATATAAAAGGGAAATAATATTAAATGCAAAAACACTCCTGGTTTTGCATTTAATATGAATGCCCTTTTAAAACCCATGGTCAAAACCACCAAAAAGTGATGGCTTTGAAAGCTGTCACTTTGTAAATAAAACCTTTGTTATACCCCTTTCAGACAGAGAAAAGAACCCGGTAATTTCCCGGCTCCTGAAGGGTCGACCCAGGATTTTTTTCTGTCTGAAAGGGTCAACACGGGACTGAGTTCCCGGGACTTCTACTCAGGAATTTACCTGGGTTTTTCCCGGCTCTTACACGGGTTGCCGGCTGTCTGAAAGGGTCCGACCCGGTATTTTAGAAACTGGTCGCGGCTGGCGGTGCTAATTGGCTGAGCTGGCGGGGCACTGGCGATTGGCTGAGCAGCAGGGTCTCTCTGATTGGCTGAGCGGGCGTGGCACTGGCGCTGGCGTCTGAGGTCATCTTTATGCTGCAGGGGAGATGCAGGGAGACAGCATGGCACATTGGAAGGAGTAAGAAATCAGGGAGCTGCATTCTGTGAGAGGGGAGGAGGAGATCCGGAAGCAGATCACTGGGACAGTGAAGGACGCCACAGTGTACACCAACTCGGCCATGGCTAATGCAATGCTGTGATCAGTCACCACCCACTTTCATGACCTCATCTCTGTGTGCCATAAAAACAGTCCATTTTTTATGACACACAAGTCTATTGCAGGGCAGACACGGGTTCTGTCTGAAAGGGGGCGACCCGGGAATTTACCGGGTTTTTTGTGCTGTGTGAAAGGGGGTAAGGGACTGTAACCCGGGTTTTTCCCGGGAACACAAACCTGTGAAAAATCCGGGTTTTTGAGATTTTTCTGTCTGAAAGTGGTATTATAAATGATTTTCTAATCTGGTGGTTTAAATTTATTTACACTAAGCTAAGTAAATAACACTTAACTAGGTGCTTCATCGCGCCCTACGGGCGCTCTTCACACCGTCGCAAGGGGCTACGCCCCCTTAACCCTTGCATGCCTTTCTGGGGTTTAATATTTGTATTATATGGAGTATTACCTGCATTCCTTTGTTAGTGGTTAATATTGCACAATGAAAGGGCGTGCGATGGTGAAGGAGGCGCAGCCCCTTGCGATGGCGTGAACAGCACCTGCAGGGCACGATGTACAGAATGTAGCGGGTGCGGGGGGGACTGCCGATGGTGTCTGTAGATGCTGCGGGTGGAGGGGAGGCAGAAGTGGGGGTGGGGCCCGGATGGGGAAGGTTCGGGAGGTGCTGCGCGTGGGGGAGGGGCAGAGGAGTGGGGGATGCAGATGGGGGAGGGGTCCGGAGGCACTGCAGGTGGGGGAGGGGCAGGGGTGCCACGGGTGGGAGAGGGGCAGGTGTGGGGATGTTGTGGATGGGTGAAGGGTTCCGGAGGTGCTGTGGGATGGGTGTGCCGGGGGTTGGGTAGGGGACCGCAGGCACCATGGGTAGGGTAGGGGCAGGTACGGGTGTTGCGGCGGATGGGAAAGGAGGTCCGGAGGTGCTGCAGGTGGTGGAGGGGCAGGTGCGGGGGTGCCATTGGTGGGGGAGGGGTGGGTGAGGGGGGGACCGCTGATGGAGGAGGGTGTCTGCAGATGCTGCGGGTGGAGGGGGGCAGGTGTGGGGGGAGACGTATAAGGGGGGTGAATGGTGGAAGGGGCCTGGAGGTGCTGTGGGTGGTGAAGGGGTGGAGGAGTGGGAGCCACGGGTGGTGTAGGGGGTCTGGAGGCACAGCATGTGGGGGAGGGGTGGAGTGCCGCATGTGGTGGAGGGGAAGGTGCGGAGGGTATGCAGTAACAGGGCCAGGACAGGGGTGACAGGGTCAGTACAGGGTTGACGGGGCCAGGACAGGGGTGACGGTGCCAGGACAGGGGTGACGGGGCCAGGACAGGGGTGACAGGGCCAGGACAGAAATTATAGGGACAGGATAGGGGTGACAGGGCCAGGGTAGGGGCGGCAGGACCAGGACAGGGTTGACGGGGCCAGTATAGGGTTGACAGGGCAAGCACAGGGGTGACAGGGCCAGGATAGGGGTAACAGGGCCAGCATAAGGGTGACAGGGCCAGGATAAGGGTGAAAGGGCCAGGATAAGGGTGAAAGGGCCAGAATAAGGGTGGCAGGGCAAGGCCAGGGGTGACAGGGACATGACAGAACACAGGGCACGGGAGAGATTGGTATTAGGGACAAAACAGTGGTGACAGACAGATGTGTCTTACCGGAGTCACTGCTGCTGGCTGCTGCTGTTCCATTCCAACCTGTTGGGATCTGCTGCTGCTGGAGACTTGGCATGGCTGACTCTCTCAGGCTGGAGTCCTGCTTTCTCTGCCAGTCCGCATCCCTCCCCCCCTCCTCAGTCACACACCGCTGACCTCGCACAGCTGCCGGGCACTGTGGTAAGGTGAGACTGGAAATGACTGGTTAGCCCCCAGGAGATGCTGCGGCTGGAGGGAGGAGGGGGTCATAGCATGCACGTGGCGCGGACCTCACGGCTTCCGGGCACTGTGGTAAGGGGAGACTGGGAGTGACTGGTTAGCTCCCAGGAGACGCTGCGGCTGGAGGGAGGAGTGGGTCAGAGCCTGCAAGCAGCTCGGATTTCTGCAGCGCTACCCGCCAGCTAAAGTGTGTGAATGAGCTGGACGCACTCCACTGCGGGTGGCAGCGCTGCAGCTAGCGGTGGGGTTGCCGGGGCTGGAGATAACAGAGGCAGTATGGAACCTGCACAGCGGCAGGTGCCCCACTAAACTGCAGCTAAGAAGCGTGGAGTGTGTCAGAAAGTGACGCTCCTCCGCATCAGAGAGACCCTGCTGAGTATGCCGATGTGGGGGGTCAAGCACACAGTGAGCCGGTGCCCGTCTGTCTGTATGACATACCCCTCACACACCCCCATACCTCCCAAATGTCCCGATTTTCGCGGGACAGTCCCATTTTTTGGGGTCTGTCCCGCTGTCCCACCCGCGGGTCGCAGTGTCCGGTGGTGGGGGGGGGGGCAGTTGGAAAGCTCCTGTACTCGCTGTTCTGCTTAGCAGAGCAGCGGTGAATAGTGGAGACAGAGGGAGAGGGGGCATCAGGGGGTACGGACTACGGGGGGGTTCCAGCAGCAGTGCCGGATTAAGAGGGGGGGGGTGGCCAGGGGATACGTACCGTTGGCCCCACAGTTTTAGGGGGCCCCCCGGCTGGAGTAGCTCTGTCCCAGCTCAGAAGCTCCCCCCGTCCTGCCAGCAAGAGCGGCAGCATTGTGCTACAGTCAGCACACGCTGCTGCATATTGGCAGGTCTGTGGTGTTGCAGGGAGGCAGCAGTCTCCCTGCTTTCTTCTCCCTGTGCGGGTGTGTAGGGGGAGCGACCACCTCCTCTGGATTTAGCCCTAGCTGAGGGGCCAAAATCCCATAAAAAAAATAAAAATAAAAATCGGAATTTGCATAAGGGGGCGTGGCCACGCGGCCGCGATTAGGCCACGCCCCCAACCCACAGCAGGCACAGCAATGAGATAGGGCTCCCCTGTCTCAAGTGCCCTGTGCCCCCCGGACTCATAATCAGCCCTGGGGGCATGCCAGCAGCTCACAGAGCGCTGGGCAAGCCCCCTCACTGACGAAAACGGGGGCCCTCCCGTGAAGCCACGCCCCCTTTTCGCCGAGTGTGTTTCCCTCCTTCTGCCTGGAGAAAGCTCCTGCAGAAAGCTGGGAGGTCTGCACCCCTGCCTGTGACATGCCCAATGCCCATGCTATCTGCTTCTGCTCCTAGTCTCCTGTAGATTTGGCCAGATCTCTGTGACTCATTTGAATAACTCCGCCCACTGTTGTGACTCCGCCCAGCGTTAGCAAATGAATCACAAGGTCACAGAATAGGGCTATTATATAGGAGATAAAGCTGTATTTAGAATGGAGTTATGTTTGATTATTATACAAAACTCAAAACAACTTGATAAAATTACTTGACATTAAATAACCTTTGCTACACCTAGAGCAGCCTAAGGGTTTGGGGGCAAGCCAAGAAGATTTAAGATGATGTTTACTCCAATGTTTTTAAAGAAGCATTTCAGCTAGTCAAGTTATTTACAGTATATACTCCTGAGGTTTTATCTTGTTTAAAAGATTTCCATTGAGTTTTACACTTACCCAGATTGTTCCAGGCATCCTTGTTATTGTGAACCAGTAGGCTCTTAAAGTAAATTTTCAAAATAATAATTCTTTATTTGTCTTCAGTATAAAAAAATATATATAGGAATTTAATACCTACCGGTAATTCCTTTTCTCCTAGTCTGTAGTGGATACTGGGGACTTGTACTTTAGTACCATGGGGTATAGATCAGGTCCACTGGAGCCTTGGCACTTTAAAACTTTTAGTGTGTGTATGTGTGTGCTGGCTCCTCCCCACTATGCCCCTCCTACCAGACTCAGTCTAGGGAAATTGTGCCAGAGGAGACGACATAATCTGAGAGAATAATAATACAACAGCGGTGCAGCAACAAGCCGACACACAACCAGAAACAAAAGGAGGGCGCTAACCTGAACAGAGGATAGCAACCCAACCAAACCCGGATAGCACAGCTATCCTAACAACATAACGGGGCCGCAACGCCGGTCCAACCCAATACTTACACAGGTAAGCAGGAACGAAGCACTGAGGTGGGCGCCCAGTATCCACTACAGACTAGGAGAAAAGGAATTACCGGTAGGTATTAAATTCCTATTTTCTCTTACGTCCTAGTGGATACTGGGATCTTGTACTTTAGTACCATGAGGAAGTCCCAAAGCTCCCAAACGGGTGGGTGTGTGCTGAGACCCCTACAAAACCGGCTGACCAAACTGAAGGTCATCTTTGGCCAAGGGTATCGAACCTGTAGAATTTGACAAATGTGTTCGAACCAGACCAAGTTGCATCTCTCACAATTGTAGGGCCAAAACACTCCGGGCAGCCGCCCAGGAAGAGGCCTTGAGGAAGCTGATGTGGAACCTGCACGCAGGCTTTTTAGAGCGGCGTTAGCACGTCCGCCGTTTTCACTGTGTAAAATGTCAATGTACTGATAATAAGTAATTGTGTGCAATACCTTATGGTACCAACAATATCTAGATTGTGTCACAACTAATATAGCATATTATATGGACTGCAAATGTATAATACGGCTGTGAATGAGATGCTATACATTTGTCATAATCACTGCATGTGAATGCTTCCGGGGATAGGTTTTACCAACCACACGGAGCAAAAATATAATTAAACAAAATAAAATTACAAACATATACAAATGAGCGCCTATGTGAGCAATTATACAACATAGAGTGTGTTTCCCTATGAGACTGTGTAATGCACCACATTAATCAAATACCAACAGCTGTTTGTGATTTCTGACAGGGCGTGCAGCACACACTAAAGGGCCCTACTCACTGGCCGACCCGCCGCCGAGCTGGCCGACGGCGGATACGGCCGACGAGCGACCCGGCGGCGGGGGGGCAGTGACTGGGGGAGTGAAGTTTCTTCACTCCCCCTGTCACGCGGCTGCATTGAAGTGCAGGCAAATATGGACGAGATCGTCCATATTGGCCTGCATGCACAGCCGACGGGAGACCAGCGATGAACGAGCGCGGGGCCGCGCATCGTTCATCGCAGGAGTCTCCACACTGAAAGATATGAACGAGTTCTCGTTCATTTATGAACGAGATCGTTCATATCTTTCAAAAAATCGGCCAGTGTGTAGGGCCCTTAACTCCCCTGAATGGGTAAAGGATAAGCTGCAGCAAACTATTATATACACATTGTGTATGGATTGAATAGCAACATTGGGGGTAATTGCAAATTGATCGCAGCAGGACTTTTGTTAGCAATTGGGCAAAACCATGTGCACTGCAGGGGAGGCAGATATAACATGTGCAGAGAGAGTTCGATTTGGGTGGGGTGTGTTCAATCTGCAATCTAATTTGCAGTGTAAAAATAAAGCAGCCAGTATTTACCCTGCACAGAAACAAAATAACCCACCCAAATCTTACTCTCTCTACACGTTATATCTGCCTCCCCTGCAGTGCACATGGTTTTGCCCAATTGCTATCAAAAATCTTGCTGCGATCAACTTGGAATTACCCCCATTGTACAAAACAAGGTGTAACATTGCAATTTATTTCAATTGACTATGAGCTTTCCTGGATAGGAAAGAGATTAGACACATAAATCACAGAATATTATACACCAATCAAGTACTGAATAGCAATGCTGTATGATACATCATGTCACAACGTAACCTATTATAACTAGTCAGATACAGCAGGGCCTACGTGGAATGTGTTTTGACCATTTTGGTCACGTTTATTTAATACTGTAAGCAGTTTTTACTACCTAGGGGAACTTACGAGTGCCATTCTATATTCTATAAGGAACAATTATATTGCACTATCCTAATACCTACCACCATAGCCTACCAACTATATTGAGAAACACATCAGTGACTGTTGGTAATAATTTATCTCAATATGCTGCAGCAAGCTATTATATACGAAACCAGTGGCAAACGCAGGATTTGCATGGGGGGGTTTCCAGAACTGGGCGGAGCCAATCACGGGGGTGGGGACTGAGGTGACCCAGTATATGCTGGGTCCGTAAAACTAGTGTGTGTGTGTGTGTGTGTGTGTGTGTGTGTGTGTGTATATATATATATCTACACACATATATATATATATATATATATGTACATATATCTACACACACACACACATTATATATATATATACACATACACACACACATACATATACACGGGTGGTCTTCAGTATGCCGGCGGTCGGGCTCCCGGCGACCAGCATACCGGCGCCGGGAGCCTGACCGCCGGCATACCGCCACTTATTCTCCCTCGTGGGGGTCCACGACCCCCCTGGAGGGAGAATAGAATAGTGTGGCGCGCGTAGCGTGGCGAGCGCAGCGAGCCCGCAAGGGGCTCACTTGCGCTCGCCACACTGTTGGTAAGCCGGCGGCCGGCCTCCCGGCGCCGGTATGCTGGTCGCCGGGAGGCCGGCCGCCGGGAGATCATAGTGAACCCATATACACATATACATAGCATATTAAACATGCATACATATATATATATATATATATACACACACACATACAGTACACATATATATATACACATGTGTATATATATATATATATATCATATGTGTGTGTGTGTTTATATGTATGTGTGTATGTATATACATGTGTATATATGTAGGCACATGGATATATATGTACTATAATTAAAATAAAGTAAACTTTTATTGCACTTGCAAGTGCCACCAGGAAGACAGCAGGATGCAGAGGACGCTAGACAGTCATTAATAATACTCATGCAGCTAAAAAAAAAAAAAAAAATTTTTTTTTTTATAGTGGAGGGGGGTTTCTGGGTACTCGGAAACCCCCCCTGGGTGCGCCACTGGACACATTGCGTGTGGACTGAATAGCAACATTGTACAAAACAAGGTGTAACATTGCAATTTATTTCAATTGACTATGAGCTTTCCTGGATAGGAAAGAGATTAAACACAAACCACAGCATATGATGCACCAATCAAGCACTAAATAGCAATGCTGTATGATACAAAATCAACATAGAAAAATGCAAAGTTATGCATTTTGGGACAAAAAACACACTTGCATCCTACACTCTAGATGGAGAAAATCTAGGGGTAACTATGGTGGAAAAAGATTTGGGGGTGCTCATAGACAATAGGCTTAGTAATAGTACACAATGCGAAACTGCAGCGAAGAAGGCAAGTAAAGTGCTTGCGTGTATTAAACGGGGCATTGAGACCAAGGACGAGGATGTAATCCTGCCGTTGTACAAATCATTGGTACGCCCACACCTGGAATATTGCGTTCAGTTCTGGGCCCCATATTACAAAAAAGATATCGGGGAACTAGAAAGAGTTCAAAGGCGAGTTACTAAATTGATTAAAGGGTTAGAGACACTGGAATATGAGGAGAGGCTTACTAAGATGAATATGTATACACTGGAAAAGAGGAGACTAAGAGGAGACATTATTAATATCTTCAAATATGTAAAGGGTCATTACAAGGCGCTAGCAGCGGATTTGTTTATTAAAAGAACTCTGTATAGGACACGTGGGCACTCGCTGAGACTAGAGGAGAGAAAATTCCGTACACAACGTAGGAAAGGGTTCTTCTCAGTAAGGGGAATAAAGATTTGGAACTCACTGCCGGAGAAGGTAGTAATGGTAGACTCTGTAAATGCATTTAAAAATGGATTAGACAAATTTCTAACAGGAAAACGTATCAAGGGCTTTAACATTTAGCATAT
Source organism: Pseudophryne corroboree (assembly GCF_028390025.1). Lineage (NCBI taxonomy): Eukaryota > Metazoa > Chordata > Amphibia > Anura > Myobatrachidae > Pseudophryne > Pseudophryne corroboree. Next base: position 75,409,459 of record NC_086452.1, read on the forward strand.
TGACATTAAAATTATCTGGGAGTGGTTGGAATCATTGCTGTAAATCGGTACTAAACTATTACTTCAGCATGCACATTATAATATGACCAGATTAACGCAGAATACAGGTTGAACCCGATGGGCATTTTGCCTCTTTTCAACCTCACTGACTATGTAACTATTTAACTTTGTCACAACACAGCCTATTCTAACCAGTCAGGAACAGTAGGTCCTAAGTGGAATGTGTTTTTGACCATTTTGATCACATTTATTTAATACTGTAAGCAGTTTTTACTACCTACGGGAATTTACGAGTGCCATTCTATATTCTATAAGGAACAATTATATTGCACTATCCTAACACCTACCACCATAGCCTACCAACTATATTAAGAAACACATCAGTGACTGTTGGGAATAATTTATCTCAATATGGAATGATTGTGAGCAGTTTTATCAATGTGGGGACTCTATAAACGTGGAGGTTATAAGTGCACTATTATTTTGCACATACAGTATAGGTGGTTTCACTAACCTGACAAGTTCCTAAACCGCTGAGTGCAATTTAATATATACTAGTATAAGCTGACCTGTCCTATGGCAATACATTAATGGCCACAAATATATGATAAGGGACAAGAAACAGCTATAATCTAGATCAACAGTACCGTACTAATATACTGTTTGATATTGCGCTATATCCTTCAAAAATTGTTGCATATAATACTGCATAGATAAACTGACTCGTGGCTGAAAATACAATAAGAGCAGATTTCTCGACAACTGCCTTGGTTGAGATCCCATAAAAAGGTGACACACTCAGAAGTAATAAAAAAAAGACCCAATAACTAAGACACAGTGAATCCAATTTTAATTGTTAGAATATTTTTGTTTATTTTACAATTTTTCCTATATTTTTCACATTACATTTTAATTGATTAATATTAAAAGTTATATTTGATATATAATGCATCTTTTTTCTATTGTGCGCCAACTAAGAGACAATCTTTCCTTTCACTTTGTTACTGCCCAGGAAGAGCCCACAGACCTCGTCGAGTGGGCCTGAATAGACGTCTTCAAAGGCAGAGCCGCCGAATTATAGGCTTGTTGAATGGTCAACCGAAGCCAACGAGCAATAGATTGCTTAGAAGCTAGCCGACCAATCTTGGAGGCATCATAAAGGACAAACAGCGAGTCAGATTTCCGATGATGGGCCGTCTGTTTGACATACATCCTCAAAGCCCTGACCACATCCAATAACATTACCGTTTTCCAGGTGAGAAATTTTAACACCACCCTATTTAAGGGTTCAAACCAATACGATTTGAGAAAGGACAGAACCACATTGAGGTCCCACAGAGCCATGGGAATCACAAAGGGTGGTTGTCTATGAAGAACACCCTTGAGGAAAGTCTGTACTTCAGGTAACACGGCAGGTTGTTTCTGGAAGAAAATAGAGAGTGCCGAAATCTGGACTTTGAAACGTAGGCCCATATCCACTCCCGCTTGCAGGAAAAGTAGAAAACAACCAATTCTAAATTCCATGGGAGACACCTTTCTACTTTCACACCAGGAAACATACTTTTTCCAGATACGATGATAGTGTTTTGATGCAACCATCTTCCTGGCCTGGACCATAGTGGAAATAACCCTGGAGGGAAGACCTTTTCTTGCTAGAATCTCCCTCTCAACTTCCAAGCCATCAAACATAGCCGCTCTAAGTCTGGAAAGATGAACGGACCTTGCTGAAGAAGATCTTCTTGTTGAGACAAGAAGCCATCAGATCGATCTGCGGAAAGCGCCACCGGTGAAGTAACTGTTGAAACACCTGGGGATGTAGGCCCCATTCCCCCGGATGGAGGTCATGATTGCTGCGGAAGTCTGCTTCCCAGTTGTCCACTCCTGGAATGAATATGGCTGAGATGGCCCTTGCGTTGGCCTCTGCCCAGAGGAGGATTTTTGACACCTCTCGCATCGCCTGCTCTGCTTCTTGTTCCCCCTTGTCGGTTTATGTACACCCCCGCTGTGGCATTGTCCAATTGAACCTGGAGCGCCTTACCCTTCAAGTGAGGGGAAGCTTGTAGAAGAGCATTGTAAACCACCATGAGTTCCAGGATGTTTATCAGTAAAGCCGATTCCTGGACTGACCATAACCCTTGGAACTGGTCCCCTTGGGTCACTGCTCCCCAACCCCGGGGGCTGGCATTCGTTGTCAGTATAATCCACGAGTGGATATTGAAACTTCTGCCCTCTAACAGGTGAGGAATCTGAAGCCACCATGATAGAGAAATCCGGGCTTTTGGAGACAGGGTCACTTCCTGATGCATGTGCAGGTGAGAACCCGACCATTTGTCCAGCAGATCCAGTTGAAACGGCCAGGCATGAAACCTGCCGTATTTGATTGCCTCGTAAGCAGCCACCATCTTGATCAGTAATCTGATGCAAAGATGTATAAACACCTTGCGAGGACTGAATACCGAGCGGACCATAGCCTGGATAGTTAAGGCCTTGTCCATTGGGAGAAACTCCTTTTGAGATACCGTGTCCAGTATCATTCCCAGGAACTGAAGATGTTGTGTCAGTTCCAGGTGAGATTTCTTGAAATTGAGGATCCACCCATGATCCATGAGTAGGTGGCTAGTCAGATCGATGCTGTGTAGCAGACGTTCCCTGGACACAGCCTTTATTAGGAGATCATCCAAGTAGGGGACTATGTTTACTCCCATCCTGTGCAGTTGTAGCATTATCTCCGTCATGACCTTTGTGAAGACCCTCAGAGCTGTGGATAATCTGAAGGGAAAGGCCTGAAACTGGAAATGGTCGTCCAATATGGTGAACCTGAGCTAAGCCTGATGAGGGAGCCACATAGAAATGTGAAGGTATGCATCCTTGACATCCAAAGACACCAGGAACTCCACCTCCTCTAGAGCGGACACCACCGCCTTCAGAGACTCCATCTTAAAGTTGAACACCCGCAGATACAAGTTGAGAGACTTCAGATTCGAGATGGGGTGCACTGAACCGTCTGGTTTGGGAATGACAAAAAGACTAGAGTAAAAACCCTTGTTGCATAACAGAGGAGGTACAGGAACCACCACCCCTGTCTGCAAAAGTTTTTGAATAGCCTCTTGTAAGGTAACTTTTGCTGTGGGTAAAGCTGGTAAGCTCATCTTTAAAAACCTGCGAGGAGGGAGCATTTGGAATTCCAGCCGATATCCATGGGAAATGAGGTCCCTCACCCAAGAAAAATCTCTGGAGCTCCAGAGAAGTGCACCCGGCTCCTTGGGCACATTTTTCTAAACAGAGTCTGGTAGGAGGGGCATAGAGGGGAGGAGCCAGCACACACATACACATACTAAAAGTTTTAAAGTCCCAAGGACTCGATCCATACCCCATGGTACTAAAGTACAAGACCCCAGTATCCACTAAGACGTAAGAGAAAAAAAGTTAAAATGCTTAAGTATTCAATCCATGTGCTGTGGAAGTTTCTAGTTTACACAGATGAAAGATATTGCCCTAGAACTGACTTTCAATTAGTCTTTTCCTATGATCCACTAAAAAGAGGTCAGCTTTATGGAAAGAAGGCTTCCTAATTTAAATAACATTGATCATACTATGAATCTGAATAAAGCAGTGAAACAAGAAAAAAAGCATATTTATTTTATTAATGTCTGTTCTGACCAAAATGAGACTTAGTGACAGCGCTTCCACACTGACTGTCACTTATCAACACACCCTGGTAGTGGTACCACCGCTATCTTCCTGGGTTCTGCTCTACTCTTCTCAAGTGGATAGACTCGATTTGACGTCGCCACTGCAGGGGCAGAACAGGGAAGGACGGCAGGGAGGGTGTTTGGGAGGGCGTTACGTAATTCATTCACACTATATGGATCTGAACAAGTGACCAGAGGGCAGTGGAGAAGGGTTACCAGAGGGGGCTCTTCCGAGTTATTAACTACAGTGTGCACCAGCTCCATTACGGAGTGGGCGAGCGGCGCAATCCATATAAATCCTAATCCATGCTAGCCGCATTGCCACAGCCCGCAGTCATGCTTACTGCCTAGAACCCTGGCGCCCCTCACAATGTCGGAGTCCGGCATGGGTGTCCCCTTTGACCCCCTGGTTGCCGGGCCTGATTGTGTGTAAATGGAAGCTCCATCATACCACCCAGGCACTGTCTAGACAAGGTCATCCCTCAAAACTCAGCGTCAGAGCAAGAAGGAGACTTGTGAGCGAAGTCCATGACCCCCCTGGAGGGAGAATAAATAGCGTGGCGCGCGTCCGTGCCCGCAGCGCGGTGAGCGCAACGAGCATGCAAGGGGCTCATTTGCGTTCGCCACGCTGTTGGTATGCCGGCGGTCGTGCTCCTGGCGCCGGTATGCTGGTCGCTGGGAGCCCAGCCGCCGGCATACCATACTACACCCGAAACATATACAGTAAATGAATTGTGTGAATGTACACACACTTTGTTTAATGCACAAAGTTATTAAAAATATTGGCTAAAAATGACCTTCAGGATATGTGTATAAGGTGTATATGAAACATAAATGCATTCTGTCGAAGTCAAAAATATTACATAGAAAGAACATACAGACTCCACACATATAAGTCGCTATACTTGCAAATACGCGCAGCGAGCACAGCAATATATGGTAACACACGCATTTACACGGACATGCCACAGAGATGGATTCGACACTTATTTCATACAGCACATAATTATAATATCAAGCGCCAGACATCATAATGATTTAAAAATATATAATGGAGTAATGTCATGTATGTACTGTATATTATTGGAACGAAGCAAGATACACCTGTCATATTTGGTATTAAAGCAACCAGATTAATGTGTAGATTCATTTGATACTGGTTATTAAGCTGTAGGACATTGCAACAAATAGTTATGATTAATGTATGAAAGCTAAAGTCATTTTTATTAGGACAATAGACATTTACAGAAACAGGTGGTGGACAGGAAGCTCAGGCCAGCCCCCTTTGATGTCTTCAAGGCTGAACCTGTTTAGCATACGAACAGACTAGTGACTCATCATGAATGAGAAAGTTCCCTCCCCCAAAACTAGATAACACATTACAGAGACACACAGTGGCCAGTCGCTGTTTTCTTCCAGACGATGATGGAGGTGCATCTAGACCAGTTCCTGCATGATTTTACAGAGAGAGAGAGAGCGTGATATGGAGGGATGAATTTATATGAGAAAGATATGGTAATTGTGTCGCTGGCCTGTAACTGTATGTATTAACTGCTTACTGTATGAATTGTAATCATGTAACTATATGTATACTGTACATTGTGATATATTGAATACATATCCTTTTAATAACAAATATATACATCAATGAGCTTTGTAACTCAGATAATGTGTGGGTGTATTGTTTTCTCTTATGGGATGCAGTGATTTGCGATGTATAGCGCACATTCATGGCACATGGTAATAAGATGTGCAGGCGTTTACAATATATATTAGAGCGGGCATTTTAAATATTTGTTAGAAAGCAATTTGGTATTCATAGATGAGGGCTCGTCTGCGATTATCATGGTCTTAATGATGCACTGTACATTACAAACGCAACGCTGTGGTCGATCAGCTTGTGGTGGACGCATCGTGACGCTGAGAAAATCATATCCGTGTGTTCTGTTGAGTTATCAGTATGAAAATTCAAGGGACAATTTGTTTCTCATAATATTTAAGATGCTAAAGCGTATTTTTATTGTTGCAAAACAAAGTTCAAATAAGTCATATTGTGTTTGATTCAGATTGGATTGTTTATCTGTTAAGTAGGTTTAAAAGTACATTTAAAAGTTGCTGCATAGCCTTGATATAGTTTTTTTTTAAACTCAGGCCTAAAATAACTTCTGGTGCTTGTATAATGTGTGATTTCTTTGTGACAAAGGAAGCCGCATGGTCTGTCCTCCATTTTGGACTAACCACATGACCTGTCCACCATCTTGTGTAAACCTCATGGATGTGGAAGGGGGAGGAGCAGTGGCCATTTTAGGAAGGTCATTTTCTAAATAGCTGATTTTCAGTCTGCTTAGAACAATCAGTTTCCTTTGCACATCAAGCACCATTTATGAGTTACCAATGCATTTATTTAACCCATGCCATAGTCAATTACAAATAGTTTAAATTGGGCCTAGTGAGAGTAAATGGTGAGATAAATGCTTGGCTTTGTGTAAGAAGTTGCACACAGATAGAAAAAGGAAAGAAAGAGTTTTGGTTTTGTTTTGTTTGTTTGTTTTTCTTTTTCCTTCCAAGACTTGTAGAATCTGCTTACTAGGGAGGGTAGCCATTAAAATGCAAATTAACCTGTGTAACTGTTTTTTTTAGCAGTGAAAAGCAAATAGCTTTGATATACAAATAAGAGGTAAAGTGTCACATAGAAGGCCAGTGAATGATACATATATATATAATCTCCTATATAATAGCCCTGTGATTCTGTGCCTGAGTTTCTAACGCTGGGCGTGGCTAGGAGCTCTCATTGGGTTAGTGGCAGGTCTATCACACCCAGCCCACAGCTGATTGGGCGAGAAACGCCCTCCCACACAGGTTACATCCAATGGGAGGCTCTGCCCTTTGCCTGCTGTGTTTTCACAGAGCAGGATTAGCAATGGGACTGATGGAGCTGCAGCTCCAACCCCACACCCCAAAATAGGACCCCTGCATCTGCAGCAACACACCCTCCAACAATTTACACATAAACATTGATGCAAATTCGAAAAGGGAGTGTGGCCACGAGTACAGCGGCGTGGCCACGCCCCTTTTCCTATACTTTCAATGGAAGCTTGGAGAGTCAAAAAACGGTACAGACCATAAAAAAAGGTCCTGTACCTGCCAAAAAGGTGCAGCTGGAGGGTATGTCACTGCATCTGCAGCAAGTCTCTGTGCTGTAGATAGGGGAAAAAACAATCCTTTTACTGCAGCGTCCTATGGGGTCATTCCAAGTTGATTGCTAGCTGCATTCGTTCGCTCATGCGTATGCAGCGCAATGCGCACGTGCGGCTTACTATTACAACGAACGATGTAGTTATACACAGGGTCTAGCGAAGCTTTTCAGTCGCATAGGCAGCCGCAGAGTGATTGACAGGAAGAAGGCGTTTCTGGGTGTCAACTGACCGTTTTCAGGGAGCGTTCGGAAAAATGCAGGCGTGGCTGGCCGAACGCAGGGCGTGTTCATCACGTCAAATCAGGAACTGAATGGTCTGAAGTGATCGCAAGCGCAGAGTAGGTCTGAAGCTACTCTGAAATTGCACAAAAAATTTTTGTACCCGCTCTCCGATCCTTTCGTTCCCACTTCTGCTAAGCTAAAATACACTCCCAGTGGGCAGCGGCATAGCGTTTGCATGGCTGCTAAAAACTGCTAGCGAGCGATCAACTCGGAATGACCACCAATGTCTTGCTGCCAGTCCACCTGCCCCCTCCGGCATCAACAATCCCCACTCCCTAGCCGCGCCGCAGGTGGAACAAAAGCTGCTGCGGCCACCGGCATAGATGTGTATGAAAGCGGTGCAGCGGAAGACTTTCATAGGCCTCCCTGTGCCGCATACTCTCTGAGCCCCGGACCCTGCTCTGCGTGTGATGTCACAGAAATGCCTCCCCACCACAGCCGCACCCAGATCCCCAGAGGCCCTGACTCCGCAACACAGCACCTGTGCTGCCCCCCTGGAAGCCCCGAGATGGCTAATGTAGCAGATAGAGAGGGTGATATCATGGAGGGTAATGTATGGACGCTGAATGAATGTAAAAGGTGACAGTGCTGTGCACTGCAGTGGGTGTGCAGTCTGGGCCGGTGCTAGAGTGTTCGGCGCCCCCCTGTAAACTATAAATTTGCACCCTTGCATACTTTACAAACGCACAGCGCACATAATGACCCCTGTAGTAGAGACACTTACACATGTAATGCCCCCTGTACCAGATACGCTTACACATGTAATGCCCCCTGTACCAGAGACGCTTACACATGTAATGCCCCCTGAACCAGTGATGGTTACACATGTCACGCCCCCCCCTGTACCAGTGACACTTACACAAGTAACACCCCCTGTAGCAGTGACAATTACACACGTAATGCCCCCTGTAGCAGTGACGCTTACACACGTAACGCCCTCTGTACCAGTGCCGCTTAGACACGTAAGGCCCCCTGTACCAATGCCGCTTACACACATAACGCCCCCTGTACCAGTGATGCTTACACACGTAACGCCCCCTGTACCAGTGACGCTTACACACGTAACACCCCCTATACCAGTGACACTTACACAAGTAACACCCCCTGTAGCAGTGACAATTACACACGTAATGCCCCCTGTAGCAGTGACGCTTACACACGTAACGCCCTCTGTACCAGTGCCGCTTAGACACGTAAGGCCCCCTGTACCAATGCCGCTTACACACATAACGCCCCCTGTACCAGTGATGCTTACACACGTAATGCCCCCTCTCCCAGTACCATTTACACACATACATTACACACATACACAGTCACACATATACAGTATACACAGACACTGTATATATATATATATTAGTGATGAGCGGGTTCGGTTCCTCGGAATCCAAACCCGCCCGAACTTCACTTTTTTTTACACGGGTCTGAGCGACTCGGATCCTCCCGCCTTGCTCGGTTAACCCGAGCGCGCCCGAACGTCATCATCCCGCTGTCGGATTCTCGCGAGACTCGGATTCTATATAAGGAGCCGCGCGTCGCCGCCATTTTCACACGTGCATTGAGATTGATAGGGAGAGGACGTGGCTGGCGTCCTCTCCGTAATAGAAAAGACTAAGTGACATTGTTATAATTGTGGGGAGGATTGGGGACGGGGAGCAGCTGTTAGGGAGTACAGTGCAGGGTTTTGATTATACCACCAGTGATTTTAATCCTTTGTTTCTCTGCCTGAAAAAAAACGCTCCACCATATCTGTGGCTTTGCTCACTCAGTGTGCTGCACTGCTGCATGATATATCTGTGCTGACTCTGAGTGCACTGCTCTGCTCACACTGCCTAATTGTGGGGACTGGGGAGCAGTTATAGCAGGAGTACAGTGCACAGTTTTGCTGACAGTGACCACCAGTCCAGTATACGTTTGTCTGCCTGAAAAACACTGTGGTGTTTTTTTTTTTCTTTCTTCATGCTAGTTTGTTTAGCAGTCTGCTGACAGTGTCCACCAGGTCCGTTATACAGTATATTATATATATAAGCACTAAGCAGCAGTACGGTAGGCCACGGCTGTACCTACCTCTGTGTCGTCAGTGCACTCGTCGTCCATAAGTATAAGTAATACTATACTATCCATCCATCTACATTGTATACCTGTGGTGTTTTTTTTTTTCTTTCTTCATACTAGTTTAGCAGTCTGCTGACAGTGTCCACCAGGTCCGTTATACAGTATATTATATATATAAGCACTAAGCAGCAGTACGGTAGGCCACGGCTGTACCTACCTCTGTGTCGTCACTCGTCGTCCATAAGTATAAGTAATACTATACTATCCATCCATCTACATTGTATACCTGTGGTGTTTTTTTTTTTCTTTCTTCATACTAGTTTAGCAGTCTGCTGACAGTGTCCACCAGGTCCGTTATACAGTATATTATATATATAAGCACTAAGCAGCAGTACGGTAGGCCACGGCTGTACCTACCTCTGTGTCGTCACTCGTCGTCCATAAGTATAAGTAATACTATACTATCCATCAATCTACATTGTATACCTGACAGTGTCCACCAGGTCCGTTATACAGTATATTATATATATAAGCACTAAGCAGCAGTACGGTAGGCCACGGCTGTACCTACCTCTGTGTCGTCAGTGCACTCGTCGTCCATAAGTATAAGTAATACTATACTATCCATCCATCTACATTGTATACCTGTGGTGGCTTTTAGTTGTGCGCAAAATATGGAGAACAAAAATGTGGAGGTTAAAAAAATAGGGAAAGATCAAGATCCACTTCCACCTCGTGCTGAAGCTGCTGCCACTAGTCATGGCCGAGACGATGAAATGCCATCAACGTCGTCTGCCAAGGCCGATGCCCAATGTCATAGTACAGAGCATGCAAAATCCAAAACACAAAAGATCAGTAAAAAAATGACCCAAAAATCTAAATTAAATGCGTCTGAGGAGAAGCGTAAACTTGCCAATATGCCATTTACGACACGGGGTGGCAAGGAACGGCTGAGGCCCTGGCCTATGTTCATGGCTAGTGGTTCAGCTTCACATGAGGATGGAAGCACTCATCCTCTCGCTAGAAAGAGCTGTGCGTTCTTCTAAATCACAAATCCCAAAGGAGAGTCCAATTGTGTTGGTTGCGATGCCTGACCTTCCCAACACTGGACGGGAAGAGCTTGCGCCTTCAACCATTTGCACGCCCCCTGCAAGTGTTGAAAGGAGCACCCGCAGTCCAGTTCCTGATAGTGAAATTGAAGATGTCAGTGTTGAAGTACACCAGGATGAGGATATGGGTGTTGCTGGCGCTGGGGAGGAAATTGACAAGGAGGATTCTGATGGTGAGGTGGTTTGTTTAAGTCAGGCACCCGGGGAGACACCTGTTGTCCGTGGGAGGAATATGGCCATTGACATGCCTGGTGAAAATACCAAAAAAATCAGCTCTTCAGTGTGGAAGTATTTCAACAGAAATGCGGACAACAGGTGTCAAGCCGTGTGTTGCCTTTGTCAAGCTGTAATAAGTAGGGGTAAGGACGTTAACCACCTCGGAACATCCTCCCTTATACGTCACCTGCAGCGCATTCATAATAAGTCAGTGACAAGTTCGAAAACTTTGGGCGACAGCGGAAGCAGTCCACTGACCAGTAAATCCCTTCCTCTTGTAACCAAGCTCGCGCAAACCACACCACCAACTCCCTCAGTGTCAATTTACTCCTTACCCAGGAAAGCCAATAGTCCTGCAGGCCATGTCACTGGCAAGTGTGACGAGTCCTCTCCTGCCTGGGATTCCTCCGATGCATCCTTGAGTGTAATGCCTACTGCTGCTGGCGCTGCTGTTGTTGCTGCTGGGAGTCGATCGTCATCCCAGAGGGGAAGTCGGAAGACCACTTGTACTACTTCCAGTAAGCAATTGACTGTCCAACAGTCCTTTGCGAGGAAGATGAAATATCACAGCAGTCATCCTGCTGCAAAGCGGATAACTGAGGCCTTAACAACTATGTTGGTGTTAGACGTGCGTCCGGTATCCGCCGTTAGTTCACAGGGAACTAGACAATTTCTTGAGGTAGTGTGCCCCCGTTACCAAATACCATCTAGGTTCCACTTCTCTAGGCAGGCGATACCGAGAATGTACACAGACGTCAGAAAAAGACTCACCAGTGTCCTAAAAAATGCAGTTGTACCCAATGTCCACTTAACCACGGACATGTGGACAAGTGGAGCAGGGCAGACTCAGGACTACATGACTGTGACAGCCCACTGGGTAGATGTATTGCCTCCCGCTGCAAGAACAGCAGCGGCGGCACCAGTAGCAGCATCTCGCAAACGCCATCTCGTTCCTAGGCAGGCTACGCTTTGTATCACCGCTTTCCAGAATACGCACACAGCTGAAAACCTCTTACGGCAACTGAGGAAGATCATCGCAGAATGGCTTACCCCAATTGGACTCTCCTGGGGATTTGTGGCATCGGATAACGCCAGCAATATTGTGCGTGCATTACATCTGGGCAAATTCCAGCACGTCCCATGTTTTGCACATACCTTGAATTTGGTGGTGCAGAATTATTTAAAAAACGACAGGGGCGTGCAAGAGATGCTGTCGGTGGCCAGAAGAATTGCGGGCCACTTTCGTTGTGCAGGCACCGCGTACAGAAGACTGGAGCACCACCAAAAAAACCTGAACCTGCCCTGCCATCATCTGAAGCAAGAGGTGGTAACGAGGTGGAATTCAACCCTCTATATGCTTCAGAGGATGGAGGAGCAGCAAAAGGCCATTCAAGCCTATACATCTGCCCACGATATAGGCAAAGGAGGTGGAATGCACCTGTCTCAAGCGCAGTGGAGAATGATTTTAACGTTGTGCAAGGTTCTGCTGCCCTTTGAACTTGCCACACGTGAAGTAAGTTCAGACACTGCCAGCCTGAGTCAGGTCATTCCCCTCATCAGGCTTTTGCAGAAGAAGCTGGAGGCATTGAAGGAGGAGCTAAAACAGAGCGATTCCGCTAGGCATGTGGGACTTGTGGATGGAGCCCTTCATTCGCTTAACCAGGATTCACGTGTGGTCAATCTGTTGAAATCAGAGCACTACATTTGGCCACCGTGCTCGATCCTAGATTTAAAACCTACGTTGGATCTCTCTTTCCGGCAGACACAAGTCTGCAGGGGTTCAAAGAACTGCTGGTGAGAAAATTGTCAAGTCAAGCGGAACGCGACCTGTCAACATCTCCTCCTTCACATTCTCCTGCAACTGGGGGTGCGAGGAAAAGGCTACGAATTCCGAGCCCACCCGCTGGCGGTGATGCAGGGCAGTCTGGAGCGACTGCTGATGCTGACATCTGGTCCGGACTGAAGGACCTGCCAACGATTACTGACATGTCGTCTACTGTCACTGCATATGATTCTCTCACCATTGAAAGAATGGTGGAGGATTATATGAGTGACCGCATCCAAGTAGGCACGTCAGACAGTCCGTTCGTATACTGGCAGGGAAAAGAGGCAATTTGGAGGCCCTTGCACAAACTGGCTTTATTCTACCTAAGTTGCCCTCCCTCCAGTGTGTACTCCGAAAGAGTGTTTAGTGCCGCCGCTCACCTTGTCAGCAATCGGCGTACGAGGTTACTTCCAGAAAATGTGGAGAAGATGATGTTCATTAAAATGAATTATAATCAATTCCTCCATGGAGACATTCACCAGCAGCAATTGCCTCCAGAAAGTACACGGGGATCTGAGATGGTGGATTCCAGTGGGGACGAATTAATAATCTGTGAGGAGGGGGATGTACACAGTGAAAGGGGTGATGAATCGGACGATGATGATGAGGTGGACATCTTGCCTCTGTAGAGCCCAGTTTGTGCAAGGAGAGATTGATTGCTTCTTTTTTGGTGGGGGCCCAAACCAACCAGTCATTTCAGTCACAGTCGTGTGGCAGACCCTGTCGCTGAAATGATGGGTTGGTTAAAGTGTGCATGTCCTGTTTATACAACATAAGGGTGGGTGGGAGGGCCCAAGGACAATTCCATCTTGCACCTCTTTTTTCTTTCATTTTTCTTTGCGTCATGTGCTGTTTGGGGAGTATTTTTTGGAAGGGCCATCCTGCGTGACACTGCAGTGCCACTCCTAGATGGGCCAGGTGTTTGTGTCGGCCACTAGGGTTGCTTGGCTTACTCACACAGCTACCTCATTGCGCCTCTTTTTTTCTTTGCGTCATGTGCTGTTTGGGGAGTATTTTTTGGAAGGGCCATCCTACCTGACACTGCAGTGCCACTCCTAGATGGGCCAGGTGTTTGTGTCGGCCACTTGGGTCGCTTAGCTTACTCACACAGCTACCTCATTGCGCCTCTTTTTTTTCTTCTTTGCGTCATGTGCTGTTTGGGGAGTATTTTTTGGAAGGGCCATCATGCCTGACACTGCAGTGCCACTCCTAGATGGGCCAGGTGTTTGTGTCGGCCACTAGGGTCGCTTAGCCTACTCACACAGCTACCTCATTGCGCCTCTTTTTTTCTTTGCGTCATGTGCTGTTTGGGGAGTATTTTTTTGAAGGGCCATCCTGCCTGACACTGCAGTGCCACTCCTAGATGGGCCAGGTGTTTGTGTCGGCCACTTGGGTCGCTTAGCTTACTCACACAGCTACCTCATTGCGCCTCTTTTTTTTCTTCTTTGCGTCATGTGCTGTTTGGGGAGTATTTTTTGGAAGGGCCATCCTGCCTGACACTGCAGTGCCACTCCTAGATGGGCCAGGTGTTTGTGTCGGCCACTAGGGTCGCTTAGCTTACTCACACAGCTACCTCATTGCGCCTCTTTTTTTCTTTGCGTCATGTGCTGTTTGGGGAGTATTTTTTGGAAGGGCCATCCTGCCTGACACTGCAGTGCCACTCCTAGATGGGCCAGGTGTTTGTGTCGGCCACTTGGGTCGCTTAGCTTAGCCATCCAGCGACCTCGGTGCAAATTTTAGGACTAAAAATAATATTGTGAGGTGTGAGGTGTTCAGAATAGACTGAAAATGAGTGGAAATTATGGTTATTGAGGTTAATAATACTATGGGATCAAAATGACCCCCAAATTCAATAATTTAAGCTGTTTTTTAGGGTTTTTTGAAAAAAACACCCGAATCCAACACATACCCGAATCCGACAAAAAAACTTCGGTGAGGTTTTGCCAAAACGCGTTCGAACCCAAAACACGGCCGCGGAACCGAACCCAAAACCAAAACACAAAACCCGAAAAATTTCCGGTGCACATCCCTAATATATATATATATATATATATATATATATACACACACTCACTCTCTTTCCAGACACTTATCTAATGAAGTCTGGCTGACCGAAGCTGTAGCAGATCATCCTCCTGCTGCAGCATGGTCCCGTGTAGCTCCGCCCCTTACTCCCATCTAGCTCCACCCACTTTGGCTCCCTCCCGGCCACTGAATGTCACACAGGGGAGGGGAGGGGGGAGAGGAGGTTTTGTGCTGCCGGCGCCGAGGGGGAGAGGAGGCTTTGTGCTGCCGGCGCCGAGGGGGAGAAAAGGTTTTGTGCTTCCGGCGCTGCTGCATGTGTGCAATGTCACTGACACTGCACACCACTCTCACCTTTTACATTGATTCAGCCAGTCACACTGTTCTGCCAGCCAGTCACTATTGTTAGCACCAGTGTCCCAACGCGCCGCATTACAGGGAAGTAGACGCACTACATAAACTACAGCTCCCAGCAGCCCTTAGCGCCGAAGCATTCCGCCCCTTAGGGCTGCTGGGAGCTGTAGTTTATTGCGTACATCTTCTTCCCTGTAATGCGGCACATTGGGACACCGGCGCGAACAATAGTGACTGCCTGCTGTGCGAGTCTCTGGGAGAGCCGCTGCCAAAAGGAGGACAGCAGCTTACCTGCTGACAGGAGGAGAAGCAGGATAAGCATTACCCGTCCCTCCCCCACTCGCAGTACCTCCGGGCCCCATCTGCGGCTCCACCACACACCCCCTCCAGCGCCCGCAATAGCTCCAGACCCCCTCCCCCACCCGGGGCAACCCCGCACCTGTACCTCCCGCCACACCACCGCATCCACCCCTCTCCCACCCAGGGCAACCCCGCAACTGCTACTCCCCCTCCCACAGCGCCTCTGGACCACCACCCACGGCACCCATGCACCCTCCCCCACCCGTGGCAACACCGCAACCGCCCCTCCCGTGGCACCCCAGGATCCCATCCGCCTCTTCCCCGCACCCCCTACTCCCCTAACCAAAGCACCTATTAGGTGATTCACCAGGCCCTGCGTGCGCTGTTCACGCCGTTGCAAGGGGCTTCCACCCCTTTACCATTGCACGCTCTTTGTCCGTGCAATATTTAACCACTCACACAAATATGATTGGAGGTAATACTCCATATCATAAAAATATTGCACGCCACAAGGGTGTGCAAGGGTTAACGGGGCGTAGCCTCTTACGACGGTGTGAAGAGCGCCCGTAGGGCGCGATGAATCACCTAGTATTATTATAATTATGTGTATATTTATATCAGTGTATGTTCTGCAAGATAGCTATCCAATCTGAATCATATCATTTAAATTATAGATTATTGCAGTCATTATAGATCTGTGTGAAATCGGATACATTTGTTGCTATATAGGTAAATTTGAAATAACAGTATTTAAGGAAGTAAGTGTAAAGACACAAACGAAGTTCTGGCCTAGTTGTTAAGAAAAAAACTGGGTGTTGTGTTAAGTGAGCGATTATAGTTAGTATCGCTCACATTTATAGAATTGTGTGATTTGTTTTATTGCGTACGCACATTGGTACACGTGGTACGGAATGTGAGGACAGCATACAAAAACGTGCACGTGGCGCAAGGCCGCACACGTGGCATAGAGGTACGCACGGTTGCGTAATTATGCAAGTTTGCATAGGGTTGTGTGCGCATCATAAAAGCACATGATATTTGTTCAATTAAGGTGGGACAGTAGCCATGCTACAATAGCACAAAACTACCCGGTTTCTAAAGCAGATTAGTATAAAACTTTTGTTTAAACTGTATTGCCTCTGGGGGTAAAGCTGCCGATCAGAACGAGTGAAAATTTTCTGTACAGAAAAACAAAGTATATTTGAATGAGTGATAGCAGGAGTGAGTGGAGCTGAACCCAGGAACTAAGTGGTCTAAGTGGCTGAAGTGGTATAACTGGGTTAGTAGAGGCTCGGTGGCGTAGGGTTTGCTATCTTGTGTGATCAAAACTAAGTGGTCTGAAGTGGTCTAAGTGGTCCCATACAACTAAGTGATCTGGAGTGGTCTAGGCTAGGTGGTCTACAGCAATCGTAGGGCATATAGATAACTAGTATCTATAGGCTGTGCTATTGCATCGCATGTCCGTGTGTTTGCATATGACACAACGTGATACCATTGTGTCATATGCGCTGTGGAAGAGCATACGCAGACATGATTGTATAGACAAAGGGGTTTTTCTTTGATAACGTCGGGAAATCTCCCTGGTGGGCTTTCACTGGAAAGGGTGAAGGATAGTTATCTAATTTCTCTGTTTTTCACCCTACAAACAATTCCAGTTGAAAGATACCGAAAAGGAATTTTTCGCTGCCTCTCTCAGGAAAATATTCCAACAGAACCTCCACCGAAATAAATTACGGTGCTGTAAGGTCTGATAGAAGCCCTAAGTTGGGTACATCGCCATCGCTATCGACAGTGTATGGTAGTACCGGCCAACGTGGGCGAGAGTGGGTGAAAGCATTCGGAGAACTTTCACCGTCGCCTTATATTGAGTATTTTGGTATTTGTGGGATTAGCCGAGAAGGCAAGACCCACAAATAATGGGAGCCAGTTGCTCAACTAAGGGACGTATGGTAGCCAGGGTTCAGGCAGAAGAGTTGGGACCGAGAAGGTCAGACTCGGGACCGAGAAGGTCAGAATTGCAACCGAGAGGGTCAGCAAGGTTTATTACGTGTGGAAAATATGGTCCACACGCTGAAGTTTACTGAGATGAATGGGTACGTATGACTGACAACGATAGGGTATTATTCCCGGGATGGGCAGCTTTGAACTAGAGGTACTGCAGAATGTAGGTATTAAAATATGTCTGATAAAATCCAGAAAACAAAGGGTCAGACATACAAATTGTTTAAACTTGTGGCAGCAAGAGGGCTTGGTGAGTTTGATCCTAAGGTATTGCAGGTGGTAGGTCTAACAAAAGTCATGTAAGACAAGAATGGAAATATAAGAACTGTTTGAACTTGTAGCAACAATAAACAAGTAGGAAGAAAAAGAGAAAGCAAGTACACCGCCATATGTAGATGTGGAAGCAGTTACGGCTAGCATACAAACTATAGAAAATAATAAAAATATGAAAAATATGACTGTAACCTATATATGTACTAATGAATGTTGAAGTTTTATTTAGGAGGAGAAGGTGATCTGATTGTTTTCAGCCATTTCTCATGCACTCAGAGGAGTATCCAACCGGTAAAAGAAGAGCAGTAGCCTGCGGGGGAAGTGGCTGAGACCAGTGGAACTGGTAAGTATGGTATCATTCGTGTACATATATAGTAAAACCCAAAAATAAAACAAAAAAATCAAGAAATTAACATCAGAAATGGAGAAAAAAAAACCTGTCCGCACATTAGTATTTGCCGGTAGGAAAGCAGACAGAGACAAGGTAACCCCAGTGTATTTCTTTCAGTTACCATATAAGAAGTATTCATTCCTAGTAATGGCCCCTAGTCAAGATGAGCTCGGAAATGTTTGTTGGACCATGTACAGACCCTTAATACGGGATGAGAAGGATTGAATGAATACTTTGCATGACCTAGAAGCTTGTTAAACTTTTTTGTTGTTGTCTTTTTCAGTAATAGAAAACTCTCCATCTGGATAAGATCACTGGTAAACACTAATTCGGCAAATGGGAGGTGGCTGTCTCTGTGCTAATGGACGGGCTCAATAAGGCATTGAGGGCAGGGTGCAGACTTCTTTGCAAAATTGGAAAGGGGTCACAGTAGCTAATCTTAGAAAGTGTGCTATTGAACATCACAAGAATAGTGCTAGGCGCAGAGAGCAACAGGTGGAGAGGTTAAGGACGGTAAGTATACTGGCACATACAGGAAAGACCCATCAGTCCAAACCCCAGATTCCTAATGGTCAATAATATGTTACACTTGTAGGAAGGAAGGGCATTTTGCCAGAGATTGTAGGAGTAGTAGGACACATAGTCAATATAGACCCCTAGACAGAAAACACAAGCCACATTATTAAACACATAGACGGGATCAAGGGACATATAGTAAGGAATCACGAGCCGTATAGAAAACACAGATTTGGGCAATGGGAGTAACAGGAACGGTGCAACAATACCTTTGAGTAGACCTGCAGAGATTACGATAGGGCCATTGCAAACCAAACATTCTTTTCTGCTGGCTGCATCGGCTCCGACTAATCTACTCGGCAGAGACTTATTGTGTAAAATGCGGTGTGTCATATATTGTACTCCTGAGGGTGTCTTCTTGGATATACCTGAGAACCATGCTCAAGAAGTACAAGATATACTAGACACCCCTCAAAGGCTAATGTCGCATTCTACTGTTCTAGATGCATGTCCATCACAGGTAGAGAAAATGATCTCACAGATACTGGGTTCCCTATGAACTTAGGATGGTCAGGACACTCGATTGATGGCTGGGATAGTCCCAGTAGAGATATGACACATAGAATTTTTTTAGGGGTATAGACCAAGTAGAGAATCACTTACCCGTAGTGCCCAATACAGTTGTCAATTTTTATAAAATCTTCTCCACCTCTACAAACTCATCTGTCACCAACCTCTATTCTGTTTCTCTACAATTTCCTCTTCCTCTTTTGCGTTCACACAGGGTGGTACAATACATGGACCCAAGTACAGTTCAAACTCCACATGCCTAGGTCCTTCAGAGTTCTGCCCAAACCCAGTATATCTCAACAGCACGATAACACCAGTATTACTGCAGTGTGCCTTGTCATGCACAAAGGGTGGAGGAAGGATGAGAATACTGGTGAAGGGAAATGTTGTATAGGCACTGATGTGCCTGTTGGTGAATGGCAGGCCTGACATTTTCTTTTTCATTTTCTTCTTCTTTCTCTCCTCTAGAGATGTTTTTTTTTTCTTTTTTTTTTTAGTTATGCTCATGGTACTCTACATTGCAAACACACAATGACTTCGTACAGTTAACACCCTTTAGGAATTATTGTTATGTATTGGTGTGCACTGATGTTTTCTTAAACTGGGTAGAGGCATTTCCTGCCGCCACGGATGCTGCTGTGTTTACCGCAAAGAAAAATTGCACAGAAATTTGTGTGTAGATAATGGTACCCCTAGAAGTAGGAGCAAAGCTTGAAATTGTACTGTTGTGATCATAGATACTGCCACTAGTATTATGTAGCATCGGAACCACTCCCAGATCTTCACTTAACGAATCACCCTCTTCGAAATTTGTTTTTGTTTTTGTTTTGGTATTTGTGTTTTTTTTCTTGTTGTTTTCGGAAGACAACCTCATGTCATGATTGATCCGCACAAAGATCAGAAATACACCAATGAGGTGACAGTACAGTACTTTATCGAGATGAGCCAGCATTTGAGAACTTGACAAAAGAACTTGAAACTGTTGATTGCTGGTATGCCAAATACTAACTGTCTTGATTGTGAACCAAGAGACTGTGTGATTGTTCTTACGCTCAGGTTGCCTAATAGACAGTTGGGAAGGACCCTACCAAATTTTAGTGACAGCACTATCCCAGTGAAAGTAGCCAAGAGAGAGACTTGGGTCCACGATTCCCATTGCAGGAAAGTCGGTAGTCCGGAAGGAACTCGTAAATGGAGTGAGATCGCATAAGTATCACCAGAGACTCTGTTCCGTGAAGACTAAGAGGCGGCACTGTTGAACACTACCTGAGCGTACTAAAGGATTGCAGAAAGACCAGTCATTGTAATTGATTTGTTATAAACAAGAGTTGTTTTGTTCTATTTCTCTTTTCCCTCTTTCCCGCTGACAAACATTTTTTTTTCAGGACATTCTATTTTTGTGAGGTTTTTTTATGAGGAGTCAAGTGTGGGACTGGAACTGGTTCTGGAGGAAGGAGTGATTTCCTTATAGGATCCCAGGATTAGCAGATCAGTTTGTTAAATTCAGAGAAAAATCAAAGGTCTAGTAGTTATGGAGTTCGGAGGTAATCAGGAACAATGAGACAATGGCTATTCACACATTGCAGATAAAGAGCTCATTAATATATGTGGAAGAAAGGTTTATGAGTGGCTCTCACCGAACTCCGAAGGTTTATGTTATTTAGGAAGGACACTACTTATAACCCTTGTTCAATGATTAAACAGACCTAGCATACGTTCCGGAAATGGAAACAATGCTCAGAAAATGATAGGAATATGTAGATCATGAAAATTTTATATGTCACTTTCATGATTTGTTTGTGTCTTCTTCATCTACCCAGCAGAACCTCAATCAAATCCAAACATCAGTGTACAAAAACGTAGGTACATGTATGTGTGAAATGTTCATCGCAAATCAGACATTATAAGCCAAAGCACTGTCCCAGCATACTCTATAGGTTGAATGTTGTCCCATACCAAACCAGTGGTCCCGTGACCGTCGAGTGCATATAGAGGATGTCTCGTCCTCCTCCCTGTCTTCCCCAAATATAGTCAAGTGTCTGATTTGCTAAATGAATACATACTTGTGTCTAGGTCACCGATTATTGTCTGAAATATTTTTTCTTATGTTAATAATTGATAGCAGTTATTGTTTACTGCCAAAGGGTGGACTGTCGAAGTCAAAAATATTACATAGAAAGAACATACAGACTCCACACATATAAGTCGCTATACCTGCAAATACGCGCAGCGAGCACAGCAATATATGGTAACACACGCGTTTACACGGACATGCCACGGAGATGGATTCAACACTTATTTCATACAGCACATAATTATAATAATATCAAGCGCCAGACATCATAATTATTTTAAAATATATAATGGAGTAATGTCATGTATGTTTATTATTGGAACGAAGCAAGATACACCTGTCATATTTGGTATTAAAGCAACCAGATTAATGTGTAGATTCATTTGATACTTGTTATTAAGTTTTAGAACATTGCAACAAATAGTTATGATTAAATGTATGAAAGCTAAAGTCATTTTTATTAGGACAATAGACATTTACAGAAACAGGTGGTGGACAGGAAGCTCAGGCCAGCCCCTTTTGATGTCTTCAAGGCTGAACCTGTTTAGCATACGAACAGACTAGTGACTCATCATGAATGAGAAAGTTCCCTCCCCCAAAACTAGATAACACATTACAGAGACACACAGTGGCCAGTTGCTGTTTTGTCCCAGACGATGATGGAGGTGCATCTAGACCAGTTCCTGCATGATTTTACAGAGAGAGGGAGAGTGATATGGAGGGACGAATTTATATGAGAAAGATATGGTAATTGTATCGCTGGCCTGTAACTGTATGTATTAACTGCTTACTGTATGAATTGTAATCATGTAACTATATGTATACTGTACATTGTGATATATTGAATACATAGCCTTTTAATAACAAATAAATACATCAATGAGCTTTGTAACTCAGATAATGTGTGGGTGTATTGTTTTTTCTTATGGGATGCAGTGTTTTGCGATGTATAGCGCACATTCATGGCACATGGTAATAAGATGTGCAGGCGTTTACAATATATATTAGAGTGGGCATTTTAAATATTTGTTGGAAAGCAATTTGGTATTCACAATTCTGTGCTTAGACTTAGGTCCCATCGCCATAATATATCTCATTATGGTATGCAATTGTTCCAAAATACGGAAAAATCCGATATCCAAAATACTTCTGGTCCCAAGCATTTTGGATACGGGAAACTCAACCTGTACTTTCTTTTCTAAAAATCTCTCTTGTTTTTAATAGCTACACCCCCAGACCCATAGTTTGGAAGTTTCTGAACCTATTTTTCCAGAAAAATAGTACTGAGTACCTCAAGCAATTTGATTTAACCACCTGTGTTCAACCATGGATATCCTTAAAACCTGGACTGTAATGGTGGAGTTTGGGAACCTCTGCTCTATGTTATGAGCCACGGCTGTGGCTCATTCCTGTTTTGCATTTTGGTTATGTATTTTATGTTAATACTTCTGTTTATGTTCCCCGTGGGTGTCATGGGGTGTTCGGAGCTCACCCTTAAGGAGAGGGTACTGTTATGAACCACAGGTAGTGGTTCATTCCTATTCTATGTTTATAGTTGTCTTGCAGGCCAGGATTTCCCGTTGCACTGGTTTGAGAAGACTCTTGTTTGCTGCCGGTGGTGAGTCTGTGTGATTGCAGCTTGTTCCCATGTGTTCAGCCTCACCTGTCTGTTGATTGCACCTCTCAGTTGTGCAGCAGGGCAGCTGCACGACATAATTAATTAAGACTCTGTTATATTCTGGCTCAGTGCAATTCACAGACGCTGGTGATATTTCCAGAATTCCAGAGTTCTTGAGTTCTGAGCTAGTCCCTGCCAGTTCCTGAGCTCCTGTCTAGCGGTGTCTGTCTAGCTGCTTCGAGTGTCAGTTCCAGTGTCGGTTCCAGTGTCGGTTCCAGTGTCGGTTCTAGTGTCTGATCCCGTGTCCTGCCGTGAAGCGTTCCTGTCCAGAAGTCCTGTGGCTTTGTCTGTGCCTGGTCGAGTATCTGGCTTCTTGGTGTCCACCGGTCTGTCGTTTGGGATTCTGCCTGTCCTCCGGTTCTGAGAGTCTGTGTCGGCTGCATTGGGGGTTCCTGTCCGTTTGCCAGTATTGGTACCGGTTCCGTGAGTAGCGGCTTTGCCGCGTCCGTCGGCCTAGGCCGCAGTATTCTTTGGTTATATTTTGTTACTGGTGTTTTGCAGAGGGTTCTGCTTATGCTGTCACCGCCGGTACACAACAGTATTGTGTCGGCGAGTGGACAGCATTTCCTTTGTTGTTCTTTTCCTTTGGCGGCGTGCCGCACATATATTTAGTTTTAGGGTTGTTAGTAGCCCCTAGCCTTCTGTTTGCTTTAGTTAGAGGTCCCCTTGTTATTATCCTGTCTCGGTTCACGCCTTGTCTCACTCTAAGACCTGGGGGCATTGGAGTTGGGCAGACCTAATCTGCCCTTCAAACGCGGCTGCCGTGGGCCCAAGAAACCATAGTCACTCAGGCGTGAACTCACCACACGGGTGAAACAATGGAGGTAGGGTGCTAGGGGCTATTTCCACACCACACCTTATTTCAGCATCACGTTCTGGTGCTCTGGACTCACTACGCAACATCTCCCTTGTTCTGAGCACCAGGAACCTAACATTATCACCAGCCATACAACAAAAAAGAAATAAAGCTTTTTCTTTTTTGGCCCAGTCCAGTGTCTTGTCTAGAATCCAGTCCTGTCTAGAATTCAGTGTGCAGAATCCAGTCCGGTGTTTAGAATCCAGTCCTGTCTAGAATTCGGTGTTTAGAATCCAGTCCGGTGTTTAGAATCCAGTCCTGTCTAGAATTCAGTGTGCAGAATCCAGTCCGGTGTTTAAAAATCCAGACAGTCTTGTCTTGTCTAGTTTAAAAATCCAGTGCAGTCTTGTCTTGTCTAGAATCTTGTCTAAGAATCTTGTCTAGAATCTTGTCTTAGAATCGTGTCTAGAATCGTGTCTAGAATCTTGTCTAAGAATCTTGTCTAGAATATTGTCTTAAGAATCGTGTCTAGAATCGTGTCTAGTCTTGTCTTGTCTAGTTTGAAATCCTCCTATGCCTACTATGCAAGCCCTGCAAGCATCTCTCTCAGCCCTGAACTCTGCTTTCAGTGCTTTGAAACCTGAGCGGCTGGAAGTTTTGCAGCAATCCTTAAAGCAACTGCAAAACCTTCTGACCAAAATTTTGCTTATTTTGCCAGAAGTAGTTGAGAGTTCATTCTCTAAAGAGACTCTTGTTCACAGTATGGTGACAAGTGAATCCTCAGGTTTAATTAGAGAGAAAAAGTTTGAAAGTTTTCTGCGGCCCAGGCTCTCAGAAGAGGAGCGTCTGCGTCGCAGAAACTTAGATTTATGCCTATATTGTGGGGGTTTAGGCCACTGTCTGCAGACCTGTGAGTTGCGCAAGCCAAAGTGTGGCGACAAGTCCTGCCCTCTGGCCAAGTTGAGTCAGGATACAAGACCTACTCCTGTCTCTACTGTGGCACAGGTACTTGTCACACAACCCACACTAAAAAGCACTCTGTCCTATAATTGGGGTCCTTGGGCTAGGGAGCCCCATTATAGATTCAGGAACCAAAGGAGAATGTTTCTCTCCTCTCTTGATTTTCCTGTTGAAGCAGAGTTGCAAACCCCTGGAGCGGTGCCCGATGCCCGGGGTCCTGGAGTGGTGCCCGATGCCCAGGGTCCTGGAGTGGTGCCCGATACCCGGGGTCCTGGAGTGGTGCCCGATGCCCGTGGTCCTGGAGTGGTGCCCAATGCCCAGGGTCCTGGAGTGGTGCCCGATGCCCAGGGTCCTGGAGCGGTACCCGATGCCCAGAGTCCTGGAGCGGTACCCGATGCCCAGAGTCCTGGAGCGGTACCCGATGCCCAGAGTCCTGGAGCGGTACCCGATGCCCAGAGTCCTGGAGCGGTACCCGATGCCCAGAGTCCTGGAGCGGTACCCGATGTCCAGAGTCCTGGAGCGGTACTCGATGCCCAGAGTCCTGGAGCGGTACCCGATTCCCAGAGTCCTGGAGCGGTACCCGATGCCCAGAGTACTGGAGCGGTACCCGATGCCCAGAGTCTTGGAGCGGTACCCGATGCTCTAGGTTATAGAGGGACATCGAATATTATAGCTCAGGTGTCAATACCAGAAGGGGTCTCAGAAGCTGTTACCCCAGGTAGACTTGAAAAGCGCAACTCCAGAGAAGGTGTCTAAAACCATAGTTCTAGAAGGGAACTCGAGAAGCAAAACCCCAGAAGGGATCTTTGAAGTAATATCCCCAAGTGGGGTCTCGAGAGACAAAGCCCCAAAGAAGGGTCTAGAAGTCGCTTCCCCAGGAAAGGACTCAAGAGGCATAGCGTTAGTGGCGGTTCTGAAGGTTATAGCTTCAGCAAAAGTCCCGGAAGTCATTGTCCCGGGAGAAGTTTAGATAATTATCGACTCGGAGAGGGAGGCTGACGGCCCACTCCCAGAGAGGGAGGCTGACGGCCCGGTCCCAGTAAAAGAATCCGAGGTGCTGACCCCAGCGGGGTTCCCGAAGGCCACTGCCCCAGCGGGGTTCCCGAAGGCCACTGCCCCAGCGGGGTTCCCGAAGGCCACTGCCCCCAGCGGGGTTCCCGAAGGCCACTGCCCCAGCGGGGTTCCCGAAGGCCACTGCCCCGGGTGGGGTTCAGAAAGTCACTGCCCCGGGTGGGGTTCAGAAAGTCACTGCCCCGGGTGGGGTTCAGAAAGTCACTACCCCGGGTGGGGTTCCGAGGGCCACTGCCCCAGGTGGGGTTCCGAGGGCCACTGCCCCAGGTGGGGTTCAGAAAGTCACTGCCCCAGGTGGGGTTCAGAAAGTCTCAGCCTCGAGTAAGGTCAATAGTGACCAGGTCCTAGCAAAGCACTCTAGTCAGTCAGATGGGAAGGAAGCAGATCCTGACTCTGTTGATATCTCAACATCTATAATCTTTGATGGGGACTTAGTCCAATTTCTGGCGCTTTACAAACACTATTACACCATTTTGTTGTCTAGACCATTTCTGGGCATCACTTCAGAGAACCTTGTGCTCTATCTGATATATTCCTTTAGAGGAGAGCCTTTTAAGTGGGCGACCAGCCTAATGAAAGCTGAAGATCCCATTCTTCAGGATCCCCCAGCATTCAGTGATGCAGTTATTAAAAGATATGGTTCCAAAGAAATTGGTTCAGGTTCCTCTAGGTCACCCGTCTTATTTGCTGAGAGTTCACCGTATACTGTAAACTCGGACAAGAGTCTCAGCCCGTTGTTTTGACTGCAGGATGTGCTTTTCTGTCTTCTTCTAAAAGTAGTACTTTGCCTGAAGGTTCAGCTCCCAAGGTTAAGAAACCAATATCTGATTTGCAAAAATAAGAAGAAGAAGAAGAAGAAAAAGAAATAATTATTGACTCTTGCCTTGATATAAAAAAAAAAAGATTTCCCCCCCCCTTGTCTTGTGTCCAGTGGCCACCGTCAAGGGGGGGGGGGGGGGGCACAGTTACAAGCTGTTGCCACAGCTTGTTTCTGTTAGACCAGTGTGTCAGGGTTTTTTTTTGTATCCCTTGTTTTGGAAAGTCTAAATTTTGGAGTCCTTTGACCCCTCCTCAAGGGGGGGGTACTGTTATGAGCCACGGCTGTGGTTCATTCCTGTTTTGCATTTTGGTTATGTATTTTATGTTAATACTTCTGTTTATGTTCCCCGTGGGTGTCATGGGGTGTTCGGAGCTCACCCTTAAGGAGAGGGTACAGTTATGAACCACAGGTAGTGGTTCATTCCTATTCTATGTTTATAGTTGTCTTGCAGGCCAGGATTTCCCGTTGCTTTGGTTTGAGAAGACTCTTGTTTGCTGCTGCTGCTCCGGCCGGAAGTTTGGCGTCCGTGACTTCCTGTCTCCGTCGCAGACAGGGTTGCCATGGAGACGCGGCGCTGCAGCGCACTGTAAACAGAACACACTGAATCACCACTGTGTTGTACAATTAACAATAAAAAAACGTAAATGCTTAAGGTTACATCATAATACATATGTCCAAAAGACATTGGACTGCATATCACTATAAGTCCGATGCTGACAACCATAGTGCTGAAAAAACAATGTTAATAAGAACAAATATTACATGATTATTTAGATATTTAAAAAGATTATCGTAATTACTAAATATGTCAATGTAATCAAGAGAGATGCATGTAAAGATAATATAAAACAATATGAGATAAGATGTAATTCAACAGGGTACATTATAGAAAAACACTCAGATTGAGCTGTTCGTTTAAACCACGAGGGCTAACTGTGTCCAGAATATGAATCCATTTGGATTCTAAACATAATAGTTTCTTGTGGCGATCACCCCGCCTACCGTCATCTGGGACCTGATCTATTATCATGTGTCTAAAACTAGACATGTTATGATGCATCTCGGCGAATTGTCTTGCCACCGGCTGTGTCACAACTGAGGGCCTGGGCTGACGGGAGGCAGCCTTAGTTGTAGGGGCTGAGATGTATCGGAACCTGGGAGGTTGTATCAGACCCCTGGACATGTAAGTAACATGGATAATAACTGCCCGAAGGCGTGACCACGACAACTTGGATAAAAGTCAATGATGTTTATTATGACAACTCCGCAATACAGCAGCAGTAAAAGAAAACGTAAAAGTCAGCAAAGAATAAATACAGTTCCTGGGTACTACAGGATGGCAGGAGCCACAGGGCACTGGTAGTGTGAGATAGTTCTTATGATCTTCTAGATGGAAAGTCCTTACCAGGCCCGACTGTAGCAATGGAGATAACCCAGGATTGTGCCAGCTGGTGTTCCAGGAAAAGCTGGGTTGCTGAAGATAAAACAGCTGCTGTGGATACTGGCTGGAACCAGACTGTTGTTAGCACGGAGTGGATACTGGCTGGAACCAGTTAAATAATAAATGAACTTGGGAGCGATGAAATATGAACTGAAATGTAGAACTTGAGAGCGGAGAAATAATAATACCGGTGGAGAGTGGTAAAGTGTAGAAAGGACACCGGCCCTTTAAGGAAAGCTGTACTCTGCTGGAAGCTGAGCTGGAAGCAGGTAATGTTGTAGCTGGAAACAGATGAATCCACAATGGATTGGAGAGTCAGGCTACACCGCAGGTGGAATGCTGGTGCGGGTCTCTATGGTGGAAGTCTTGAGACAGGAGCTGGAACCTGGAAGACAATCACAGGAGAGAGACAAACAGGAACTAGGTTTGACAACCAAAGCACTGACGCCTTCCTTGCTCAGGCACAGTGTATCTATACCTGCAGCAAGGAAGGGATTGGCTAGGCAATTATGCAGATTATCAATACTGAGAACAGATTGGTGGAAATGATCAGCTGACAGAATCCAAGATGGCTGCGCCCATGCAGACACTTGGAGGGAAGTTTGGTTTGTAATCCATGTGGTAATGAAAACAGTAATGGCGGCGCCGGCCACCGGAGACAGGAGGCGCCAGGCTGACAGATGCACATCCAACCACGCGGACACAGCGGAGGCCGCGGCTGACGTAATCGCCACTCAGACACTCTGCATGCAGAAGTTCAGGGACGGCGGCGGAGGCCGCGGGAGACGCCATGCCAGGTGTAATATGGCGTTTACTGTGACAGCGTCCCAGAATGACAGGAGAGGATACAGGAATGTACACATCAGGATAACAGATGGGATCCGGTCCTGGAGCGCTGAGCCAGCCTTAGGAGGCATCTGATGGGTAAGAAATGGCGTCCAGATACCCGGATCGTGACAGGCTGATCAGATGTTTTTCCATTAATCACTGCTCGTATTGCTGTTCTGTGTAGCGCCATCCGTTCTTTAAAGGGCCTTATAGTTTTTCCTGTGTAACACAGTCCGCATGGGCACTTAATTAGGTAAACTACATAAGAGCTTGTGTAGGTCAATGGGTGTCGTATCATGTATTTGCGCCCCGAATATGGATGATTGAAGAATTGTCCTACTATCATATGTCTGCAAGTTGTGCAGTTCGGGCATTGGTAACAGCCATTCTTCTTACATTGTATGCCTTGGTGGATTCTCAGCTGTTTCGTAATGTCCGAATGAACCGTCCAATCCCTAATATTCTTGCCCCTTTTGTAGCATGGCATAATTCTGGTCTTTTTAAGGCTTTTAAGGTCCTTGTCCCCTTGAACAATCGGCCATAGTGACTTCATAGTGTTTTGTATTGTTTTGGATCCAGTATTGAATTTTTGGACCCAATGTATGATGTCTTCTCCCTGTGTGGGGGATTTTGGTTTCAGGGTCTCGGCTCTAGGAATCAACTCTACCTTGTTCTAAGCTTGTTGCAGCAACATATTTTGGTAACCTCTATTCCGAAATTTAGCTACCATTGACTTCATACCAGATTCCAGCTCCTCATTATTACTAGTAACTCTCTTTACTCTGAGAAGCTGTGAAAAGGGCAAACTTTTGATGGTAGCTTGTGGATGGAAGCTGTCAGCTTGAAGAATAGTATTTCGATCAGTCGGCTTGGTGTAAATTTTGGTAGCTATTTTGCCATTTTTTAAGCTGAGTTGAACATCCAAAAACGGTAATTCCTCGAGAATCATTTGAAAAGTAAACTTAATAGGTGTATCTTGATTGTTGATACGATCCATGAGTAGATGAAAGTCCTCATAACTCCCCCGCCACAGTAATAGGACATCGTCAATATATCTTGTATAATATAACACCTTGTCACGAACATCCCGGGTAAAGAAAAATTGTTTTTCAAGGAGGGCCATGTATGCATTCGCATATGTCGGTGCGACAGGAGATCCCATGGCACACCCCAATAATTGTACATAATACTGATTGTTGAAGTAGAAGTAGTTTCTATGAAGCACAAGTTCCAATAATTTCAAGTAGAGAGACAAATCTGGGCCTTTATAAAGAATGTTATCTGTCAGGAGATCTGAAACTGCAGCAAGACCTTCACAATGCGGTATGTTAGTATAAAGACTTGTTATGTCTAAAGTACATAACCAGGTGTTGGGAGGCAAATCGTCCAGTTCATCCAGTTGCAATAATAGATCGGTAGTGTCCTTCAAGTAGGTATTGCCGGCTTGTACGCATGGCTGTAAATAATGATCCAGATAGGTTGATATGTTACTGTATAATGAATCGCGTGCAGATATGATGGGTCTACCCGGTGGATTCGTACGGCATTTGTGAACCTATGGGAGTGTATAAAGGATGGGTATCCTTGGGTGGTCTATCTTCAGAAAAGAGCAGGTTTCTGTGTCAATTTGACCCATTCTGAGAGCTTCATCCAATATTCCATCAATCTCCTGTTTGTAATTGTCCGTGGGATCATGTTGTAATAATTTGTACACAGTGTCCACTGAGAGTTGTCTATAAATCTCTGTGCAGTACTTGTCCACATCCATCACGACTACCCCTCCTCCCTTGTCGGAGGGTCTAATAACAATGTCGGTATAACTACCTAATTGTTTTAATGCACGCCATTCTGATGATGATAAATTATTTCTGTATCTATCTGAGTGTTTCTGACCCGATAGCACCTGTACGTCCAATGCTCTCATAAAACCATTTATGGAGGAATTGAACGACTGAGGTTCGAATGACGACTTCGGTTTAAATCTGGTCCTCTCTCTACTTGACGCCGTCGGTTCTTTATCTTCGAAGTATTCACGTAATTTAAGTTTACGGAAGAGATGACATTGATCTATTTTCCAATCAAGGGTGTTGAATTTGTTGGTAGGTACGAATCCTAAACCTTTATTCAGGATATCAACTTCCACTGCGGTTAATACCCGTTTGGAAAGGTTAAATACCGTGTCTATTTCTGGCGTCCTCTGCCTTTCTTTTTTCCGGCGGCTTTGGCCTCCTCTCCTTGTTGGCGTTCTCCCGCACCTCGTCCAGTGCGGGTTCGAACCCCTAAAGGGGGTTTCTGTCATGTTGTGTAGGATGCGGACTTATAGTGATATGCAGTCCAATGTCTTTTGGACATATGTATTATGATGTAACCTTAAGCATTCACGTTTTTTTATTGTAAATTGTACAACACAGTGGTGATTCAGTGTGTTCTGTTTACAGTGCGCTGCAGCGCCGCATCTCCATGGCAACCCTGTCTGCGACGGAGACAGGAAGTCACGGACGCCGAACTTCCGGCCGGAGCAGCGGGGGAGCGTGGCGGACCAGCGTGGACGGCACTGTCTCTGCAGGACTTAAAAGGTAAATGTTTTTTTGTTTGTCTGTTTGTTACTTCTGCCTGACGACGGGCAATTAAAGCCCGAAACGTTGCAAGTCTAATTGATTACGGAGTTGGGTTTTTTTGGGTTTTTTTTTTGGAGATTTATACCACGAGTGCCCTGATTTGCTTGCTATATATATATATATATATATATATATATATATATAAATATACACGCACATACACACAGACACACATACATATACCAGCACACACAGAAACATACATGCACAAACTTACATACAGTTACACATTTATACATACAGTACGAGCCAGGGACGTAGAGCAGACCGGCAGCACTGAGAAGGAGGGAGCTGCTGTGGTTGAGAATGTGCAGCTAACAGCTCCCTCCGGACTTTCTCTTCCTGTATGCACTATGCAGAGAGAGCTACGGAGCTCACTGTTAAAGCAGCTCCACGGTCGCGTATGTGATCGTGGTCGCTACTTTTGCTGAGACGGAGACACAGCTGTCTCTGTTTTTAAAATAAAAAAATACAATAAACAGACAAATGTTCCCGCACAGGTTACGTTCGACGGTTACCTCCCATTCACAATGTCAACCCAAAAGAAATTGTAGCCATATATGGGGGTGTGCTACCTGCTACCTGTTGAACAATTAAGTTACAAAAAGAGGAAAGGTGGTAGCATTATGGTGCACAACGTCGATTAGAGTTTCACAATCAATATCAAATATATCTTTAGTAAATATATATACCGTATATACTCGAGTATAAGACGACTTTTTCAGCACTTTTTTTTTGTGCTGAAAAAGCCACCTCGGCTTATACTCGAGTCAGCTTTAGTGCCAGATATGCCCCACAGTGCCAGGTGTGCCAGATATGCCCCACAGTGCTAGATACTTACCCTCCGTCGCTCCCGCGCTGTCTTCTGCAGGAGGGACACTCTCCTGTGTCCCTCCTGCATCTCCTGCGGCAGCGGCGTCTGAGTGGTAAAGGAAGTGCACGAACCGGCCGGAGATGCAGGAGGGACACAGGAGAGCCGCGCGCTGCGCTCTCCGTGTCCCTCCTTCAGAAGACAGCGCGGGAGCGGCGGATGGTAAGTATCTAGCACTGTGGGGCATATCTGGCACACCTGGCACTGTGGGGCATATCTGGCGGACCTGGCACTGTGGGGCATATCTGGCGGACCTGGCACTGTGGGGCATATCTGGCACTGTGGGGCATGTCTTGCACTGTGGGGCATGTCTGGCACATCTGGCACTGTGGGACATATCTGGCACAGTGGGGCATATCTGGCACATCTGGCACTGTGGGGCATATCTGGCACTGTGTGGCATATCTGGCACATCTGGCACTGTGGGGCATATCTGGCACTGTGGGGCATATCTGGCACTATGAGGTCTGTGTACGGGTAGAGCTGCATTTCCCAGCCTAGGCTTATACTCGAGTCAATAAGTTTTCCCAGGTTTTTGTGGTAAAATTAGGTGCCTCGGCTTATATTCGGGTCGACTTAAACTCGAGTATATACGGTCGTTAAATAATTAATTATTCCCCACCTACAACATCACTCTAGTTTAATGATCAATTATAAAACATAACTTTTATTAGATACTAGGTGATTCATCACACCCTACGGGCGCTCTTCACACCGTCGTTAGGGGCTACGCCCCGTTAACCCCTACACACCTTTGGACATACGCAGGCTGGTAGATAACAGAATCAGAAACACAGGGCAGTATAGAGGGCATACAGAAATGGTGTCCAGTTGAGAAAAGATAGAGAGGCGTAGGGGGGGAGAAAGGGAATGTAGAGAAATGCTGTGCGATCGGTAAAGGATAGGGAGAGGCAGGGTGGTAGGGAGAGGATAAAGAGAGGGAAGGTGTTAGACAGAAAATACAGTTGCAAGAGGCTACGACCTGTTAACCCCTGCACGGGCTTCAGCTGTGCTATAATTGTTATTATATGGAGTATTACCTACAAAAAAGTTTATGCTATTGGATACATATTGCAAGGGGGAAGGGCGTGCGATTGTCAAGGGGGCGTAGCCCTTTGTAAGGGTGTAAAGAGTGGCCGCAGGGCACAATGAATAACAGTGTAGAATATACTGCTAGTGTATGCAGCGCAGCTTATACACACAGTGGCCACAGGTATCAGAGCCGCGTATACACACAATGGACACAGGTAGCTGAGCTGCTTATACACACAATGGCCACAGGTAACGGAGCCACGTATTCACACAGTGGCCAGAGGTAGCAGGGCAGCTTATACACACAATACCCACAGGTAGCAGAGCCGCTTATACACACAATACACACAGGTAGCAGAGCCGCTTATACATACAGTGCCCACAGGTAGCAGCGCAGCTTATACACACAATACCCACAGATAGCAGAGCCGCTTATACACACAGCGGCCACAGGTAGCAGAGCCGCTTATATACACAGTGCCCACAGGTAGCAGAGCCGCTGGTACACACAGTGCCCACAGGTAGCAGAGATGTTGATACACACAGTGCCCACAGGTAGCAGAGACGTTGATACACAACGTGCCCACAGGTAGCAAAGCAGTTTATACACACAATGACCATAGGTAGCAGTGTTGCTTATACACACAATGGACCCCGGTAGCAGTGCCACTTCTACACACAATTCCCATAGGTAACAGAGGCACTTATACACACAGTGGCCACAGGTAGCTGAGTCGCTTATACACACAATGGCCACAGGTAGCAGCACCACTTATACACACAATGGCCACTTTTAGCAGCACCGCTTATACACACAATGGCCACTGGTAGCAGTGTCACTTATACACACAATGGCCACAGGTAGCAGCACCACTTATACACACAATGGCCACAGGTAGCGGTGGCGCTTATACACACAATGGCCACAGGTAGCAGTGTCACTTATACACACAATGGCCAATGGTACCAGAGCCGCGTATACACACAGTGGCCACAGGGAGCTGTGCCACTTATACACAATGGCCACAGCTAGCAGTGTCGCTTAGACACATAATGGCCACAGTATTACTTTTTTTTATTAATCCAATGTCCATTGGTAGCAACTATAGTCACAGAAGTTCAGTGTGTGGGGGTTTGGAAAGAGGGTGGGTTCAGTGAGGTGGAGGTGCCTATCTATGCCGCTGATCACCCCGATTCAGGGAATCACTTGTAGCGGCTGCGGATGGTGTCCGAGGTGCTACGTGTGGTGGACGGGTGGGTGCTGGAGGGGGTCCAGAGGTGTTGCGGGTGGTGGAGGGGTGGGTGCAGTGGCACGGATGGCGGAAAGGGTGCAGAGGTGCTGTGGGTGGGGGAGGGGGAGGTGCGGAGGGGGCGTGGATGGGGGAGGGGGTCTAGAGGTGCTGCAGGTGGGGGAGGTGCGGGTGCGGAGTGTAGATGCTGTTGGTGGGGGAGGGGTGGGTGCGGAGGGCTGTGGATGAAGGAGGGGGTCTGGAGGTGGTGTGCATGGGGGAGGGGCGATGTAGTGGGGGGGTGATTGGGAAGGTGGGGTTGCAGGGGGTGAGGTTGAGTGATAGGGTCTAGAAGTGCTGCGGGTGGAGGGGTGGCTGCAGGGGAGCCATGGATGGGGTCCGGAGGAGGTGTGGGAGGTGGTCTAGAGTTGCTGTGGTTCGGGGAGTGGCGGCTGCGGGGGTGTGGTGGGGTCCGGATGCGCTGTGGGCAGGGGAGGGGGCGGGGGGTGCTGCGGGTGTGGGTGCTACGGGTGGGGGAGGAAGCTGGAGTGCCGCGGATGGGAGGGGGATGTGGTGGATGCTGTGGGTGGGAGGGGGGGCATGTGCAGCAGTTGGGGGCAGATGTGGGGGATGCTGTTGGTGCGGCAGGTGGAGTGGAGGATGCAGGGGTGTAGCGGGGCGGAGAGGTGGGTATGGGGGTGCCGCGGGTGGGGGAGGGGTGGTGGGTGCTGCGGGTGTGGGTGCTACGTGTGGGAGAGGGGCATGTGCGAGGGACGGATGTGGTGGGTGCCATGGGTGGAGGTGGGGCGGGGGGTGCTGCGGGTGGGGGCGGGAGTGCCGTGGGTGTGGGAGGGGTGGGGGGTGCTGCGGGTGTGGGTGCTATGGGTGAGGAAGGGGGTGCGAGGCGGATGTGATGGATGCCGTGGGTGGGGTGCGGATGTGGTGGATACTGTGGGTGCCGTGGGTGGGGGAGGGGCGGGCGGGTTTTATGGTGCGGGGGTGTAGCGGGGGGGGAGTGGTGGGTATGGGGGTGGGGTGGAAGTGCCGTGGGTGGGGGAGGGGCAGGGGGTGCCACGGGTTGTGGGTGCTACGGGTGGGGGAGGAGCGTGTGCTGTGGGTGGGGGATGGATGTGGTAGGTGCCGCGGGTGGGGTGGAGGGTGTGGGGGTGTAGCGGGGGGTAGAGGTGGGTATGGGGGGGAGGGGCGGGGGTGCTGCGGGTGGGGGAGAGGGCAGGAGTGCAGCGCGTGGGGGAGGGGCGTGTGCCGCAGGTGGGGGGCGGATGTGGTGGATGCTGTGGGTGCCGCGGGTGGGGGAGGTGCCGGTGGAGTGGAGGGTGCGGGGGAGGGGGGAGAGGTATGGGGGTGGGGGAGGTGCGGGGGTGTGGTGGGGTCTGGATGCGCTGCGGGCAGGGGGAGGATGCCAGAGTACCACGGGTGGGGGGTGAATGTGGTGGATGCTGTGGGTGCCGCGGGTGCGGGAGGGGCGGGAGGGGTGGAGGGAGCGGTGGTGTAGAGGGAAGAGGTGAGTATGGGAGTGCCGCGGGTGGGGGAGGGGTGGTGGGTGCTATGGGTGGGGGAGGGGCATGTGCCACGGGTGGGGGGATGTGGTGGATGCTGTGGGTGCCGCGGGTGGGAGAGGGGCAGGTGGGGTGGAGGGTGCAGGGGTGTTGCGGGGGGGGGGGGGAGGTGGGTATGGGGGAGGTGCAGGGGTGCTGCGGGTGGGGGAGGGGTGCTATGGGTGGGGGAGGGAGTGCAGCGGGCGGGGAGGGGTGTGTGCCGTGAGTGGGGGGCAGAAGTGGTGCATGCTGTGGGTGCCGCGGGTGGGAAAGGTGCGGGGGGGGGGGGAGAGGTGGGTATGGTGGGGGAGCTGTAGGGGGGGAGAGGTGGCAACGGGGGTGGGGGAGGGGCGGGGATGCCAGGGGTGGGAGAGGAAGGGGGCGGCGCGGACTGTGGGTACTACAGGTGGGGGAGGGGCAGGAGTGGTGTGGGTGGGGGAGGGGCATGTACCGTGGGTGGGGGACAGATGTGGTGGGTGCCGCGGGTGGGGGAGGGGCGGGGGAGTGCTGCGGATGGGGGAGGGTGCGGGAGTGCGGCGGGCGGTGCTGCAGGTGTGGGTGCTACGGGTGGGGGAGGGGGCGGGAGTGCCGTGGGTGGGGGAGTGGCGTGTGCTATGGGTGGGGGAGGGGCGGGAATGGCACGGGTGGGGGAGGGGCATCTGCTTCTGGTGGGGGAGGGGCGGGAGTGCCGCGGGTGGGGGAGGGGCGGGGGGTGCTGCAGATGTGGTTGCTATGGGTGGGGGAGGGGGCGGCAGTGCCGCGGGTGGGGGAGGGGCGGTGGTGCTGCTGATGTGGGTGCCATGGGTGGGGGAGGAAGTGTCGCGGGTGGGGGGTGCTGCAGGTGTGGGTGCCATGGGTGGGGGAGTGAGTGCTGCGGGTGGGGGGTGCTGCAGGTGTGGGTGCCGCGGGTGTGAGGGTGCGGGGCATGTGCCGCGGGTGGGTGGCGGATGTTGTGAAGGCTGTGGGTGCCGCGGGTGGGAGGGGGGCGGCAGTCAGTGGTCGTCCATGGCATTCTCCTCCGGACTGTGCGGCAGTTGAGCAGTCACCGGCTGCAGTGTCACCAGGGTGCAGGGAGTGTACGGGGAGGGGGGAGAGAGGGGAGTGGCCGGAGATTGGGAGGGAAGTGGGCGGACCGAGGGAGGGGACTGTTCCTGGCCTGCATCCAGCCACCCAGATCTGTGACTGTGACTCCGCCCAGCGTTAGAAATGCAGGCACAGAGTCACAAGGCTAATATATAGGAGATATGTAATAATAAATCCCCATCTATTGAAGCTAAAAAGGCGAAATATTAAAAGATAGATATAAAGTAAGGAAAAAAGTATTAAAATATATAGCACAGGGATGTCAATGAACACTCCTGCTATTTACTTAATTAGTGATTCAAAATATCGATAACTCTACTGTCAATCACAATACTAATGTATTTAAACTCTATTATTCGCTGTAATATCAGCCTTAGTGTTCACATACATGGTTAATTAGAATGTATATAAATCAATCCTCTTGCAGTCTTAATTTTTGATAATGACTGCTCCCAGGAGTCAGATTCTTAATATCAATCTCGTGCTGTCAGTGTGGATACAACTGGTCATCAAATTATGAAGATAGCAAGTGATTAGAATTAGCTGTGCAGATATGTTTCAACAATCATCTGTTCTCTGAACTCTACACTGTGTTGCCCACACAGGCCAATTTATATACAAATGTATCCATGTTGCATTTTGTCACAGTAAGATTGTGCCCACTTTAATTGTTACTGGTTATTTCAATGTGAACAAGCTGTTAATAGCGCTCCATGACAGGGCGTCTCACTGAATTATTGCCGCGTTGCCCAGGACAAGCGTCGTGCTTTCAGTGTGAATACAACTGCTCATCAAATTATACAGATAGCAAGTGATTACAATTAGCTGTGCAACTATGATTTGACAATCATCTGTTCTCTGAGCTCTACGCTATGTTACCCACGTAGGCCAATTTGTATACAAATGTATCCCTGTTACATTTAGTCACAGTAACAATGTATCTTTCTTAGTCTAATTCTCAAGGTGTCAGCTATAGGATAAAGCCTCGTGAATGTGTTACTCAGACTGCCTCAACAATACACCCCTCATATATTTCTGATGTGTGGGGTTCGATACTGATTCAATGATACATGTGTACGCAATTTAATATACTGTTAATGGCAGCCAATAGTAGTTGTCCTCAGGCTAAGTACATTCTAGGCACAGTTCTCACTTTAATTATTACTGGTTGTTACAATATGAACAGGCTGTTAATAGCGCTCCATGACAGGGCGTCTAATTAAATTGTTACCACGCTGCCCAGAACAAGCGTCTATGTTTAACTGTGTAGCTACGCTACTACTTACACGAGCCCTAACATTATAATCTGAAGTCTAAGTGCATTGATTTATACAGCCTCAATTATTCTCAAAAGACGTGATACATTAGTGACACCTTCAAAGTATGTGGTATTGATATAGGAATGATTGACAGTAATGCAGGAGTGCACACTTTACTCCCGGCGCATCACTCCGATGCGCATTTCACCTGTGGCTTAATCATGGGTCGGAGTTCAGAGAACAGATGATTGTTGAACCATATCTGCACAGCTAATTCTAATCACTTGCTATCTTCATAATTTGATGACCAGTTATATCAGGGCCGAAACTAGGGGGGGGCTAGGGGGGCATGTGACCCAGGCGCAGGATTTAGAGGGGCGCTGAGAGACCCGGCGGGTACAGTCAAAGGAAGCAGCTGCGATGCAAGCGCATCTCCGCTTGGTGCCTGTCAGTGAACTGTGAAGCAGAAGGACACAGGACACGGAGCTGTGCAGCTGTGAGAGGCGGACGCGGGGTGGAGCTGTTACACAGAAGCCGGGCTCTCCTTGGAGCACTGGTTGAAGCTGCGCCTCCCGAGTCCGCCTTTCACAGCCGCCACTCACCCTCGATGCTCCGCCTGCCAAAGCCGCTCAGGGACACTGTTCTATCCCTGCACGCTGTCCCAGCTATACGGCAGCGACCCTCCGCCCTCCAGTGACTAGAAGACAGTCCGGCTGGAGGAGAAGTGGCGGGACAGCAGAGTATCAGTGAGTGGACTGTATTCAATTTCTGCTGCACCCGCCTCCTCTGCAAGTGATCTGCTGTATGTGGTGGCTGGTCCCTGTTCCAGGACCAGCCACCCATGTGCTGCTGCAGACCAGGCCCGTCCCCGTCCCCGTCCCCGTCCCTCCACTGAGTCCATCCTTCAACTGTGTCCAGGGCTCCCCAGGACAAAGAAGTAAAGATCTTCCTCATGGTAGGCATGTATTGTAGTACAGGGGATAGTGTAGTAATAGTAATGTAGTGTTATTGTTGGTAATGCAGATGTAGTGTAGTGTAATGAAGTAATATATAGTACAGCATATAGGTATGTAGTGCAGTGTATAGGAGCATGTAATGTAGTGCAGCATATAGGGGGTGGTGTAGTAGTGTAGTGCAGCATATAGGGGATAGTGTAGTAATGTAGTGCAGCATATAGGGGCATGTACGTAGTGTAGTGTAGTGTATAGGAGCATGTAATGTAGTGCAGTGTATAGGGGATACTGTAGTAATGTAGTGCAGCATATAGGGGCATGTACGTAGTGTAGTGTATAGGAGCATGTAATGTAGCGCAGTGTATAGGGTAGGGGTGGGCAAAATACGGCCCGCGGGCCGGATGCGGCCCGCAAACCGATCCTACCCAGCCCACTGCCTCCCACCAGCGAGCAATGACAAGCGGCCCGACCAGCTGAGCTGCTTGTCATTGCTCTGCATTGCAGTACCTCCAAGCTGCCAGCGGCGCCTCTCTTCCCTGCTGCTGCGTTGTAGCAGCCTCCTCCAGAGTCCCCAGTGACAACGGCTGTGTGCAGCCGAGAAGGGGGCGGGGCTAGGTGCCGATGAGGGGCCGGGGCTACACGGGACCTCAGGGGGTGGAGCTACACGGGACAAGAGCCAGACTGCCACAGATCCATCCTTCCTGCCACTGCCAGATCAGTAAGTTAATGGGAAAAGTAAAAGAAAGTGTGTGTGTGTGTGTGTGTGTGTGTGTGTGTGTGTGTGTGTGTGTGTGTGTGTGTGATAGTGTGCATATATGTGTGTGTGCGGGCAGTGGTGGCGTCAGACTGTTTTTAGGTTTGGGGGAGAGATCTTTAGCTCTCGCTGTACCGACCCCTCCCGTGTTCTATCACCATGTCACCCCCCCCCCCGTGTTCTGTCACTATGTCACCCCCCCGTGTTCTGTCACTGTGTCACCCCCCCCCCGTGTTCTGTCACTGTGTCACCCCCCCCCCCGTGTTCTGTCACTGTCACCCCCCCGTGTTCTATCACCATGTCACCCCCATGTTCTGTCACTATGTCACCCCCCGTGTTCTGTCACTGTGTCACCCCACCCCCGTGTTCTGTCACTGTCACCCCCCCAAAGTGTGTGTGTGTGTGTGTGTGTGTGTGTGTGTGTGTGTGTGTGTGTGTGTGTGTGTGATAGTGTGCATATATGTGTGTGTGCGGGCAGTGGTGGCGTCAGACTGTTTTTAGGTTTGGGGGAGAGATCTTTAGCTCTCGCTGTACCGACCCCTCCCGTGTTCTATCACCATGTCACCCCCCCCCCCGTGTTCTGTCACTATGTCACCCCCCCGTGTTCTGTCACTGTGTCACCCCCCCCCCGTGTTCTGTCACTGTGTCACCCCCCCCCCCGTGTTCTGTCACTGTCACCCCCCCGTGTTCTATCACCATGTCACCCCCATGTTCTGTCACTATGTCACCCCCCGTGTTCTGTCACTGTGTCACCCCACCCCCGTGTTCTGTCACTGTCACCCCCCCATGTTCTGTCACTATGTCACCCCCTCTGTGTTCTGTCACTATGTCACCCCCACCGTGTTCTGTCACTGTGTCACCTCCCCGTGTTCTGTCACTGTGTCACCTCCCCGTGTTCTGTCACTGCCACCCCCCCCGTGTTCTGTCACTATGTCACACCCCCCGTGTTCTGTCACTGTGTCACACACCCCCCGTGTTCTGTCACCGTGTCACACCCCCCGTGTTCTGTCACCGTGTCACACATCCGTGTTCTGTCACCGTGTCACACATCCGTGTTCTGTCACTGTCACCCCCCCCTCCCCGTGTTCTGTCACTGTGTCACCCCCACCGTTTTCTGTCACCGTGTCACACACCTGTGTTCTGTCACTGTCACCCCCCTCTCCCCGTGTTCTGTCACTGTGTCACCCCCCCCATGTTCTGTCACCGTGTCACCCCCACTGTGTTCTGTCACTGTGTCACACCCCCCGTGTTCTGTCACCCCCACCGTGTTCTGTCACCGTGTCACCCCCACCGTGTTCTGTCACCGTGTCACCCCCACCGTGTTCTGTCACTGTGTCACCCCCACCGTGTTCTGTCACCGTGTCACACCTTTCCCCAGGGGCCATAAGCCACTGGATAATTTGCTTGCTGCACAATAATTATCCTAAATAAAATGTTAATGTGTAAAAAGGCTCTCTACCTGCCGTAATGTGTGTAAAAGGGGCTCTACCTGGTGTAATGTGTGTAAGTGGCGCTGTGTGGCGCAATTTGAATAATGGAGACTATTGTGCAGCCTAATAGGAATCTGTATTATTTTTTGCCCACACTCCTTCCACATGAAGCCACGTCCCTATATTTTTGGCAAGTGGGGCGAGCTGCTATTTTGTATGTGGCCCTCGGATACTGACAGGAAATGTCAAGTGGCCCCTCAGCTGAAATAATTGCCCACCCCTGGTATAGGGGATAGTGTAGTTATGTAGTGCAGCATATAGGGGCATGTACATAGTGTTAGGAGCATGTAATGTAGTGCAGTGTATGGGGGATAGTGTAGTAATGTAGTGCAGCATATAGGGGCATGTACATAGTGTAGTGCAATATAAAGGGCATTTAGTGTAATCATGTAGTGCAGTGATGTGGTGCAATGTGTGGGGACACACAGGGGCTATGTGACAGATGCTTAGGACATTTGGAGAACATGAGGCGCAATTTTGTTCAATGGTATCCCCTTTCTAAATATTTGATAACATGATAATTTTTTGTGTAATGAGAGGGGGGGCGCCAAAATGCTTCCCTGCCCCGGGTGCTGAAAAGTCTAGTTTCGGCCCTGGTTATATCCACACTGACAGCACGAGATTGATATTATGAATCTGACTCCTGGGAGCAGTCATTATCAAAAATTAAGACTGCAAGAGGATTGATTTATATACATTCTAATTAACCATGTATGTGAACACTAAGGCTGATATTTCAGCGAATAATAGAGTTTAAATACATTAGTATTGTGATTGACAGTAGAGTTATCGATATTTTGAATCACTAATTATGTAAATAGCAGGAGTGTTCATTGAATCCTGGTGCTATATATTTTAATACTTTTTTCCTTACTTTATATCTATCTTTTAATATTTCGCCTTTTTAGCTTCAATAGATGGGGATTTATTAATTACATATATCTTTTAAAAGTTATGTTTAATAATTGATCATTAAACTAGAGTGATGTTGTAGGTGGGGAATAATTATTTAACTATATATATTTACTAAATATATATTTGATATTGATTGTGAAACTCTAATCGAAGTTGTGCACCATAATGCTACCACCTTTCCCCTTTTTGTAATCTAAAATAAAAAAAGCAGGTCTTCAGGGGAGGCTTCCAGGTACTCGGAAACCCGACCTGCGTGCCCCACGGAATGATGACTTACTGTAATACAATGGTACAAGACAGCTCCTTTCTGCCAGGCCTACCACCCGCAGATATGTACCTACATAATCTATTCTTAAGATCATCAGTCTGATTCCACAACTGGTACTATGATTCCTGCACATCAGAGGATTGTTTTTAATATTAAAGACATCTAGAATTTTATCCCCAAGGTGAGTTTCATTAGCAGTAACCAGTTGAAGCAAGTGGTAATTATCTTCCTGTAAAGCTTGTGTTCCTTTGCTAATGCACCAAAGGGCTCATTCATAGCTTTCACAATGTCCTGATAGGAGGGTTATGGTGTAATAGGTCGGCAGTGTTTAGGTCAACACCAAATGGTGTACATGTAGAAGGTCAACATGGGTAAAGGGTTGACACAAGCAAAGGTTGACACAGGTTTTTCATGTTTTTGGGGTGTCAATCATAGGTTTCAGCAAATGAACCCCAATTAGTGTACCACGCCCCTTAACATGGCTTATTACGCTCGCCATGCTACGGGCAAGGTGTCCTGCTCTGAAACCACTGCACTCGGCACACGTTACCTTTCCGAATCATAGTTCACGTGGATGGTATAGTATGAAAAAGTTTTAAAAGATGCAGAAAATTCCCCAAAATTTGTGTTGCCCATATGTCATGTTGACCGGTCACGTCAGCCATTTGAATCTACTGACCTTTTGACCATGTCGACCATATGATGTTGAGCCATTGACTGACCTATGGACCGGATACCGATAGGAGGTAGCAGTGTCAGACGATGACTGAATAGGGGAATGGGGCCAGTCAGGGTCAGGGTCTGTGAAGCAGAGCAGTGTTTGCGGCTACCAGCATGTATTAATCACATACAAGGACATGGACACCAGTAGGAGCCCCTCCCTGCAATGTCTAAAGTAAACTGATTGCATCAGCAATCAATTTACTTTGAGCTGCAGGACCCCAGGTGGCCTACTGTGCATGTGCATTCCAGAGCTTGGAAAATCATAAAATATAGTAACCCCCCTGGAAACCTATGGGGGCTGCTATTGTATTCGGAATCAGGGGAATCGCAGTAGATCTGCTGAAAACCCCAGGGGTTACTTTTTGCGGGTGATAGGAGGTTACAGAAATGGAATTCAATTGTAACCCTCTAAATGCAAACAAAACACCCAGAGGGAGATGTACTAAGCCTAGGGGCCGGATGTAATGAAGTCCAAGTTGGCCGGAGGTGCTGGTACCCGGCCAAACTCTGACTTTTTCTTTTTAACCGGCAATCATGTACAAGGCAAAACCATGCCTTGTAAATGATTGGCGCTTTCAAAAAAAGAGTTTGGCCAGGAACCCGCACCTCCGACCAACTCTAACTTCATTACATCCAGCCCTTGGACAGAGATAAAGTACCAGCAACTCAGCTCCCAACTGCCATGTTATAGGCTGTGTTTGAAAAATGACAGGAGCGGATTGGTCAGTACTTTATCTCTCTCTACTTTATCTCTCTCCAAGGCTTAGTACAGTGTTTTTCAACCACTGTACCGTGGCACACTAGTGTGCCCTAAGCAGTCTCCAGGTGTGCCGCCATAGAAGCAGATCCAGGCCCGTCAGTGTTTTGCCACTACCGAGGCCCTTGAACGCAGGGCCGGCTCCAGGCATGTTCCAATAGTGCGGCCGCGCAGGGCGCCACCCTTAATGGACACCGCATGCTTGCGCCGCCATATTGGAACCTGGCTGGAGCCTGGAGCACCTGCAGCAAACAGCGATGAGCGTCCGTCCATGATCCATCAATTCCCGGCCCGCCGGCGCCTCCTAGTAGCGTGGTAGCCTAGCAACAACAGCAGTGGGCGGCTGACTGTGTGTGCAGTGTGCATGTGCCTGCCCTGCTGTGCCGATGACTCATCATGAGGGGGAGTGCTGTGGGCGGGCCGCGGACTGAATCTAAACTACCCTGTGCGCGCTGTGCGGCGCAGCGGCACCGGCGTCTGACGTCAGACGCCGGCGCCGCACAGCGCGCATAGCGCGCTGAGCCGCTCAGAGCTTAGCTTTAGTCCGCGGGCCGCCCACAGAACTTCCCTTCATGAGATGAGTCATCGGCACACAGGCACAGGCAGCCACTGATAGCCAGGAGGGGAGGGGAGCCAGACTCACTGACTCTGGACTCGGAGGCGGGACGCTGCTGCAGACTGCCTGGCCGCCGCCTTCCCTTCCTCCTGCAGCTGATTAACATGTGACTTCACACGCAATGACACACGTGAGTCACACAGAGACCAGTCCAGACCAGTTCTACTTTGCTGTGTCACACGTCAGGGCGCGGTCTGGTGGAGGTGGCAAACAGCAGGGTGTGGATAGATAATGCCAGCCAGCCAGAGCCGATGCTGTTTCACACTATTAACATAGGTAATGCCAGCCAGCCACAGCCGATGCTGTTTCACACTATTAACATAGGTAATG
This sequence comes from Pseudophryne corroboree, assembly GCF_028390025.1. Lineage (NCBI taxonomy): Eukaryota > Metazoa > Chordata > Amphibia > Anura > Myobatrachidae > Pseudophryne > Pseudophryne corroboree. Next base: position 75,454,383 of record NC_086452.1, read on the forward strand.
CCAGCCAGCCAGAGCCAGATGCTGTTTCACTATTATAGGTAATGCCAGCCAGCCAGAGCCGATGCTGTTTCACACTATTATAGGTAATGCCAGCCAGCCAGAGCCAGATGCTGTTTCACTATTATAGGTAATGCCAGCCAGCCAGAGCCAGATGCTGTTTCACTATTATAGGTAATGCCAGCCAGCCAGAGCCAGATGCTGTTTCACTATTATAGGTAATGCCAGCCAGCCAGAGCCAGATGCTGTTTCACTATTATAGGCAATGCCAGCCAGCCAGAGCCAGATGCTGTTTCACTATTATAGGTAATGCCAGCCAGCCAGAGCCAGATGCTGTTTCATACTATTAACATAGGTAATGCCAGCCAGCCAGAGCCAGATGCTGTTTCACTATTATAGGTAATGCCAGCCAGCCAGAGCCAGATGCTGTTTCACTATTATAGGCAATGCCAGCCAGCCAGAGCCAGATGCTGTTTCACTATTATAGGTAATGCCAGCCAGAGCCAGAGCCGATGCTGTTTCACACTATTAACATAGGTAATGCCAGCCAGCCAGACTGCCAGAGCCAGATGCTGTTTCACTATTATAGGTAATGCCAGCCAGCCAGAGCCAGATGCTGTTTCACTATTATAGGTAATGCCAGCCAGAGCCAGATGCTTTTTCACTATTATAGGTAATGCCAGCCAGAGCCAGATGCTGTTTCACTATTATAGGTAATGCCAGCCAGAGCCAGAGCCAGATGCTGTTTCACTATTATAGGTAATGCCAGCCAGCCAGAGCCAGATGCTGTTTCACTATTATAGGTAATGCCAGCCAGAGCCGATGCTGTTTCACACTATTAACATAGGTAATGCCAGCCAGCCAGACTGCCAGAGCCAGATGCTGTTTCACTATTATAGGTAATGCCAGCCAGCCAGAGCCGATGCTGTTTCACACTATTAACATAGGTAATGCCAGCCAGCCAGACTGCCAGAGCCAGATGCTGTTTCACTATTATAGGTAATGCCAGCCAGCCAGGGCCGGATTAAGCCATCGGGGGCCCGGGGCACCAAAGACAGCAGGGCCCCCCAGTGGACCACCAGCCCCCACAGTTACCCCTCCCCCCCCCCCAGCTGCTCACCTCCCACAGTCACAGGCAACAGGAGCCACGTTGCAGCAGGGGGAGAAGAGAAGACACCAGGCTGCCGGGGTATGAGGGATCCACGCTGCCGGGGGAGGAGTGCGGCTGTGCATGCGGCTTCCTCCCCCCTCCTCTCGGGCAGCACGGTCGGGGACTGAGTCAAGCAATCTCCAGCCTCTGCCGCCAGCAGCATCTCTCCTGGCAGCAGCAAAGGCTGGAGATTTCTTGACTCAGTCCCCGACCGTGCTGCCCGAGAGGAGGGGGGAGGAAGCCGCATGCACAGCGTGGATCCCTCCTGCCCCGGCAACCTGTAGATCGGTGCAGAGCTTCGGCCGGGGGGCCCCTTAAAACAGGGGGGCCCGGGGTACTGACCCCCGGGCACCCCCCTTAATCCGGCTCTGCAGCCAGCCAGAGCCAGATGCTGTTTCACTATTATAGGTAATGCCAGCCAGAGCCAGATGCTGTTTCACTATTAACATAGCCTGGCAATGCCAGCCAGCCAGACTGCCAGAGCCAGATGCTGTTTCACTATTATAGGTAATGCCAGCCAGCCAGAGCCAGATGCTGTTTCACTATTATAGGTAATGCCAGCCAGCCAGAGCCAGATGCTGTTTCACTATTATAGGCAATGCCAGCCAGCCAGAGCCAGATGCTGTTTCACTATTATAGGTAATGCCAGCCAGCCAGAGCCAGATGCTGTTTCACACTATTAACATAGGTAATGCCAGCCAGCCAGAGCCAGATGCTGTTTCAATATTATAGGTAATGCCAGCCAGCCAGAGCCAGATGCTGTTTCACTATTATAGGCAATGCCAGCCAGCCAGAGCCAGATGCTGTTTCACTATTATAGGTAATGCCAGCCAGAGCCAGAGCCGATGCTGTTTCACACTATTAACATAGGTAATGCCAGCCAGCCAGACTGCCAAAGCCAGATGCTGTTTCACTATTATAGGTAATGCCAGCCAGCCAGAGCCAGATGCTGTTTCACTATTATAGGTAATGCCAGCCAGAGCCAGATGCTTTTTCACTATTATAGGTAATGCCAGCCAGAGCCAGATGCTGTTTCACTATTATAGGTAATGCCAGCCAGAGCCAGATGCTGTTTCACTATTATAGGTAATGCCAGCCAGCCAGAGCCAGATGCTGTTTCACTATTATAGGTAATGCCAGCCAGAGCCAGAGCCGATGCTGTTTCACACTATTAACATAGGTAATGCCAGCCAGCCAGACTGCCAGTGCCAGATGCTGTTTCACTATTATAGGTAATGCCAGCCAGCCAGAGCCAGATGCTTTTTCACTATTATAGGTAATGCCAGCCAGAGCCAGATGCTGTTTCACTATTATAGGTAATGCCAGCCAGAGCCAGAGCCAGATGCTGTTTCACTATTATAGGTAATGCCAGCCAGCCAGAGCCAGATGCTGTTTCACTATTATAGGTAATGCCAGCCAGAGCCAGAGCCGATGCTGTTTCACACTATTAACATAGGTAATGCCAGCCAGCCAGACTGCCAGAGCCAGATGCTGTTTCACTATTATAGGTAATGCCAGCCAGCCAGAGCCGATGTTGTTTCACACTATTAACATAGGTAATGCCAGCCAGCCAGACTGCCAGAGCCAGATGCTGTTTCACTATTATAGGTAATGCCAGCCAGCCAGAGCCAGATGCTGTTTCACTATTATAGGTAATGCCAGCCAGAGCCAGAGCCAGATGCTGTTTCACTATTAACATAGCCTGGCAATGCCAGCCAGCCAGACTGCCAGAGCCAGATGCTGTTTCACTATTATAGGTAATGCCAGCCAGCCAGAGCCAGATGCTGTTTCACTATTATAGGTAATGCCAGCCAGCCAGAGCCAGATGCTGTTTCACTATTATAGGCAATGCCAGCCAGCCAGAGCCAGATGCTGTTTCACTATTATAGGTAATGCCAGCCAGCCAGAGCCAGATGCTGTTTCACACTATTAACATAGGTAATGCCAGCCAGCCAGAGCCAGATGCTGTTTCACTATTATAGGTAATGCCAGCCAGCCAGAGCCAGATGCTGTTTCACTATTATAGGCAATGCCAGCCAGCCAGAGCCAGATGCTGTTTCACTATTATAGGTAATGCCAGCCAGAGCCAGAGCCGATGCTGTTTCACACTATTAACATAGGTAATGCCAGCCAGCCAGACTGCCGGAGCCAGATGCTGTTTCACTATTATAGGTAATGCCAGCCAGCCAGAGCCAGATGCTGTTTCACTATTATAGGTAATGCCAGCCAGAGCCAGATGCTTTTTCACTATTATAGGTAATGCCAGCCAGAGCCAGATGCTGTTTCACTATTATAGGTAATGCCAGCCAGAGCCAGAGCCAGATGCTGTTTCACTATTATAGGTAATGCCAGCCAGCCAGAGCCAGATGCTGTTTCACTATTATAGGTAATGCCAGCCAGAGCCGATGCTGTTTCACACTATTAACATAGGTAATGCCAGCCAGCCAGACTGCCAGAGCCAGATGCTGTTTCACTATTATAGGTAATGCCAGCCAGCCAGAGCCGATGCTGTTTCACACTATTAACATAGGTAATGCCAGCCAGCCAGACTGCCAGAGCCAGATGCTGTTTCCCTATTATAGGTAATGCCAGCCAGCCAGAGCCAGATGCTGTTTCACTATTATAGGTAATGCCAGCCAGAGCCAGAGCCAGATGCTGTTTCACTATTAACATAGCCTGGCAATGCCAGCCAGCCAGACTGCCAGAGCCAGATGCTGTTTCACTATTATAGGTAATGCCAGCCAGCCAGAGCCAGATGCTGTTTCACTATTATAGGTAATGCCAGCCAGAGCCAGATGCTGTTTCACTATTAACATAGCCTGGCAATGCCAGCCAGCCAGACTGCCAGAGCCAGATGCTGTTTCACTATTATAGGTAATGCCAGCCAGCCAGACTGCCAGAGCCAGATGCTGTTTCACTATTTAACATACTGTATGATTCAATCTGAATGTAAGTAATAATTGCTATAAGATTTTTAGGTTACAGAAAATGAAATATTGCTTGAAGCTAAGATTGATAAGCTTTAAGAACAGAACATTCCCTAAAGAATTAACTCACTTTAAAAAATTAATTAAAAAATTACAGAGCATGTGCATTTTTGCATAGCACAGTCCACAACATTTCTTGTTAAATTATCCATTCTCAATACTATATAAATACTTCCCAAAAATCTTTATGGCCCCAAAAGAGTGAGTCATGTGACCTATCATGATTCACAAAGCAGATAATACGCCATACAGGAATGTGGCTGTGCTGCTTTGTGTGGAGCTAGCTTCGTTGAATCATGAGTGGGACTTAAGGCCCATACACATTAGACGATGTCGCTCTGTGAGCGACATCGTCTAATGCAGGCTTTTTCAACCAGTGTGCCGTGGCACACTAGTGTACCGCGACCAGTTGCAAGGTGTGCCGCGGAGCCAGAGCAGCTTCCTGCACCTTCAGAGTGAACTGTTGGCCCGGGCTCTTCTTAGAGGATCAGTTGTGCTCCGGCCATGACCTATGCCTTGAAAACGATGTGATATCATAGGTCACAGCCGCCGCGTCTCACCACCCAGCCCACCCGCCTGCATACACATCTTCCAGTTCCTGCCTGCATGCACAGCTTTCTTTGCCCGCCCACATCCACACCTGCCCGACCGCCCGCTGCTTAGTATTCGCAGAACTCCACTATGAACAACCCCCCCCACTGAGTGACAGGGAGGAGGACAGTTGATAATATTTGTTATTTTATTTCTCTTGTGGTGAGCAATATTATTTCAATAGGATTTATGTGAGGATAATAAGAATTTATGGATTTATGGGGGGAACAATGTGAATAATTCATGTGTGGAGCAATAGGATTTATGTGGGGAGAAATGTGATTAATTTATGTGTGGAGCAATAAGATTAATGTGGGGAGCAATGTGATTGTTTTTTCTCTGTAGGCCAATGTATGTGTGGATTTTTTTTTTTTTTACTGTAAGGGCCAATGTGTGTGTATTGCTTTTTCTGTGGGGAACTGATGGTGTGCCTTGGCAATTTTAAAATATTGTTCGGTGTGCCGCGAGTAAAAAGAGGTTGAAAATCACTGGTCTAATGTTTCCCCCTCCCGGACCGGCCGGTGGCCGACTGTACACACTGAGCGATATGACAGCTCATATCGCTCAGTGACGTCACGCCTCCGCCAGCCCTGCATGCAGGTCGTGGACGGCAGTCCAGATCCTGCATGCATGCCCTACCAACAGCGACGATCGTTGCTGAACTGCGAGGCTGCGCATCGGTCGTCACTGGCGGCATACACACTTGACGATAAAATGAGCGACGTCGCTCATTTTATTGTCAAGTGTGTATGGACCTTTTGTTATTTTTATCCCAGTTGTCAAGTGTTGGGTGGTATTATTTTCATGTTTATAAGCAGTCAGGCCTGTAATATTTTCACAATGCATATTTTGGTCATAAGTTAAGAAGACATCATTGTTAATAGTGGATGGATGTTTATTTAATTTACTATTAGCTCTTCCACTTATACCCCTTTCACACCGCCGGCGCCACCCCTGAACATGGGTTATTGGCACATGAACGCGCATAACCCGTGTTCATGTGCGGTGTGAAAGGTGACAGGGTGTAAATACCGGGGCGAGTGACCCGGTATTTCAACCCAGGTCATGAGCAGGGTTGACCACGTGTTCAACCCGGCTTACTGTGCGGTGTGAACGGGAGCCGGGTCGATGCGACCCATTTCCCGTTCACTATTTGTGATCTCCAAGCTGCGCCGCCGCTGCGTCAGCAACAATATGCTGGGCTGCTAACTGGGGTGTGAAAGGTGCCTGAGGCGGGTAGCATCCTGGGAGCTCCCGGGTACGACCTGCCTCAGGCGGTGTGAAAGGGGTATTATTTACTTATGATGTACTATACAAGGCTGTATTAACAGTTACATTTTTTTCTTGCAGTGTGTCTCTGCAGGCACATCTGCTGTCAGTGTCCCTGTTTGCTCCATATTATTGTACTCAGGGACGGCTCCAGGCACGTTCCAAGAGAACAACCAAAAGATTATTTTTGAGAGATATAGAAAGAAATATTACATTAAGTAATTTGTATTTGTCATCCTCAGGTTAAATTGTGTGGTGAGGGACCATATTTGCTTCTGTTTGTCCACATATTTTATGATTGTCAGCCACAAGCACTGGTTTTGCCTATTACATTGACCACAATTGTAATTGGTCCTAATGCATCAACCCAGGGTGCCTAGGCACACAGTTGGAGAACCACTGCCATATAGTGTATTTGCATTGCATGAACTACCTTTCTAACCATTTTTTGCAGTGTTGTCATTTTTTGTGGCTGACCCAGAACCAAAGAAGACAGGAAGTTTTGTCCGCCAGGTGTACACAGCCTCATCCCATTCTTTTGGAAGCAGTTCAGCCAAGTCTCTCAGATAGAGTATGCGCCATTCTAACTTTTTATTTTTTATAGGGACAAGGTGGCTTATTTCTGGCTTTGGACATGTAGGGGGTGATGCAACTGTTTTTTTTTTTTTGGACACCTAAAGTAATGTGCACCTTTTAAAGCAATTCAGTGGTTGCTCTGATCAGGTACCCATTACTTTTTCATCTCCCAAATAGATGTGGTTTAGCCACGAATAGTGGCTGATCCCATCTTAAGTAGACCCACAATGCAAGAAGCCCCATATTGGCATCCAAATGGGTAATTTTTTTTACTGTAAGGGCCAATGTGTGTGTATTGCTTTTTCTGTGGGGAACTGATGGTGTGCCTTGGCAATTTTAAAATATTGTTCGGTGTGCCGCGAGTAAAAAGAGGTTGAAAATCACTGGTCTAATGTTTCCCCCTCCCGGACCGGCCGGTGGCCGACTGTACACACTGAGCGATATGACAGCTCATATCGCTCAGTGACGTCACGCCTCCGCCAGCCCTGCATGCAGGTCGTGGACGGCAGTCCAGATCCTGCATGCATGCCCTACCAACAGCGACGATCGTTGCTGAACTGCGAGGCTGCGCATCGGTCGTCACTGGCGGCATACACACTTGACGATAAAATGAGCGACGTCGCTCATTTTATTGTCAAGTGTGTATGGACCTTTTGTTATTTTTATCCCAGTTGTCAAGTGTTGGGTGGTATTATTTTCATGTTTATAAGCAGTCAGGCCTGTAATATTTTCACAATGCATATTTTGGTCATAAGTTAAGAAGACATCATTGTTAATAGTGGATGGATGTTTATTTAATTTACTATTAGCTCTTCCACTTATACCCCTTTCACACCGCCGGCGCCACCCCTGAACATGGGTTATTGGCACATGAACGCGCATAACCCGTGTTCATGTGCGGTGTGAAAGGTGACAGGGTGTAAATACCGGGGCGAGTGACCCGGTATTTCAACCCAGGTCATGAGCAGGGTTGACCACGTGTTCAACCCGGCTTACTGTGCGGTGTGAACGGGAGCCGGGTCGATGCGACCCATTTCCCGTTCACTATTTGTGATCTCCAAGCTGCGCCGCCGCTGCGTCAGCAACAATATGCTGGGCTGCTAACTGGGGTGTGAAAGGTGCCTGAGGCGGGTAGCATCCTGGGAGCTCCCGGGTACGACCTGCCTCAGGCGGTGTGAAAGGGGTATTATTTACTTATGATGTACTATACAAGGCTGTATTAACAGTTACATTTTTTTCTTGCAGTGTGTCTCTGCAGGCACATCTGCTGTCAGTGTCCCTGTTTGCTCCATATTATTGTACTCAGGGACGGCTCCAGGCACGTTCCAAGAGAACAACCAAAAGATTATTTTTGAGAGATATAGAAAGAAATATTACATTAAGTAATTTGTATTTGTCATCCTCAGGTTAAATTGTGTGGTGAGGGACCATATTTGCTTCTGTTTGTCCACATATTTTATGATTGTCAGCCACAAGCACTGGTTTTGCCTATTACATTGACCACAATTGTAATTGGTCCTAATGCATCAACCCAGGGTGCCTAGGCACACAGTTGGAGAACCACTGCCATATAGTGTATTTGCATTGCATGAACTACCTTTCTAACCATTTTTTGCAGTGTTGTCATTTTTTGTGGCTGACCCAGAACCAAAGAAGACAGGAAGTTTTGTCCGCCAGGTGTACACAGCCTCATCCCATTCTTTTGGAAGCAGTTCAGCCAAGTCTCTCAGATAGAGTATGCGCCATTCTAACTTTTTATTTTTTATAGGGACAAGGTGGCTTATTTCTGGCTTTGGACATGTAGGGGGTGATGCAACTGTTTTTTTTTTTTTGGACACCTAAAGTAATGTGCACCTTTTAAAGCAATTCAGTGGTTGCTCTGATCAGGTACCCATTACTTTTTCATCTCCCAAATAGATGTGGTTTAGCCACGAATAGTGGCTGATCCCATCTTAAGTAGACCCACAATGCAAGAAGCCCCATATTGGCATCCAAATGGGTAATTTTTTGCACATTTCTGCTTGCCACCTCAGGAGACAGTCAGCAGAAAAGTCTGTGGCAGTGGTGATCACTCCCAAACATCGGAACAATTGAATTTGCTGCTGTTGGGCGCCACCTACTTGGCCGGTGCCTAAGAAACAATTGAATCACCCCTTTGTAGAATGTGGTTGCAATGTGGGCATGAGCTACCTTGTATTTCTAACTATTTTGCCTCTTTAATTGCAGTGTCATTTTTTTGTGGCTGACCCAGAACCAAAGAAGACAGGAAGTTTGTCTGCCAGGTGCACACAGCAGCATCCCATTCTTTTGGAAGCAGTTCAGCCAAGTCTCTCAGGTATAGTATGCGCCATTCTAACTTTAATTTTTTTTATAGGGACAAGGTGGCCTATTCCTGTCTTAGGATATGTAGAATGGGGCTGTAATGTGGTCTTAAATTATGTTTTTTTTAAAAACATTTGCCTACCATTTTTCTGCAGTATAGTCAATTTTGTGTGGCTGGCTGTTACAGAACAGATGCAGAGGGATGAAGATTGAAAATTTCGACCATTTGAAAGCTCCAGGATAGATCTTCATACTCGCCTATTTAAGGTACTGTAATATGCTTTTCTCTTTTTTATTTTTTATTATTATTACACCCTGATAGGTTATTGCCTTGTCCTGAAACGTTGGAGGTTTTAGGCTGTTTATTTAATTTTGGATTAAAGTGTATTTCACCCACTAACAAACAGAGTAATATGATGGGGGGATTTCAATTGGGCATTGTGCATGGTCTTCTATAGGAACGGGAGACTATCACAGCAATTCAATGTTCTGATCTGCCCAGGGCCGGTGCAAGGGTTCTTGGCACCCTAGGCAAAACTTCAGCCTCCATTCCCCTACACCCCCCCCCCCCCCCCCCCCACAAAAAAAAAAAAACAAACCATTGGCCACCACAGGAATAAATAACAACAAACACATTTGCCGCTTTCAAGAAAAAAAGAAAAAAACACTTTGGCCTCCACAGGGTAAATAAAACACACATTGAGGCAGACGCACACACACACTCACAATGACACTCATACTGAGGCAGAGGCACACACACACTCATACTGAGGCAGAGGCACACACTCATACTGAGGCACACACACATACTGAGGCAGAGGCACACACACACACTCATACTGAGGCAGAGGCACACATACTGAGGCAGCGGCACATACACATTCATACTGAGGCACACACTCATACTGAGACACACACACTGACATTCATACTGAGGCAGATGCACACACACTCATACTGAGGCACACACACACACTGACACTCATACTGAGGCACACACACACACACTGACACTCATACTGAGGCAGACACACACACTCATACTGAGACACACACACACTGACACTCATACTGAGACACACAAACACTGAATCGCATACTGAGACACAGACACACATACCGATACTGAGACACACACTGATACTGAGACACACACACACACTGACACTCATACTGAGACAGAGGCACACACACAGTGATACTGAGACACACACTGATACTGAGACACACACTGATACTGAGACACACACACACACACTGACACTCATACTGAGGCAGACACACACACTCATACTGAGACACACACACACTGACACTCATACTGAGACACACAAACACTGAATCGCATACTGAGACACAGACACACATACCGATACTGAGATACACACTGATACTGAGACACACACACACACACTGACACTCATACTGAGACAGAGGCACACACACAGTGATACTGAGACACACACACTGATACTGAGACACACACTGATACTGAGACACACACACACACTGACACTCATACTGAGACAGAGGCACACACACAGTGATACTGAGACACACACACTGATACTGAGACACACACTGATACTGAGACACACACACACACTGACACTCATACTGAGACAGAGGCACACACACAGTGATACTGAGACACACACACTGATACTGAGACACACACAAACACACTGACACTCATACTGAGGCAGAGGCACACACACACTGATACTGAGACACACACACACTGGTACTGAGACACACTCTGACACTCATACTAAGATACACACAAACACACACTGACACTCATACTGAGGCAGAGTCACACACACTGATACTGAGACACACACACACTGGTACTGAGACACACTCTGACACTCATACTAAGATACACACAAACACACACTGACACTCATACTGAGACACACACACTGATACACACACATTGATACTGAGACACACACAAACACACACTGACACTCATACTGAGAAACACACAATGATACGGACACACACACACACTGACACTCTGGGACAGAGGCACACACACACTCATATATTGGAGGCACACACCCACTACCACAGTAGTTACCTCCAGCTCTTATCACAGGAGCCAGTCTCCCAAAGAGCAGGCAGGCCAGGCAGAGCCACAGACAGACCGCGGGGAGAACTGGCAAAGTCGGGGGGCGTGGCCTTATCACGGCCATGTGGCCACGCCCCCTTTTTATAAAAACCCCACACACAAAGCAGCAGTCTATGGAGGCGCTCCGGCCGGCAGAGAAGGGACACGGTGACGGGAGCGGCCGAGGGGGAAACCACCTCTCTGCTCCCACTGCATATCTTCTGCAGAGAGGTGGTGAATTAAACAAAATCAGTGGTGGATCCCGGGACACTGGGTAGGGTACAGTGGCCTGGAATGGCCAAAAAGCATCAGCTGCTGTCACTCGGTTTAGCAGCGTTGCAGGACTACCCGCAGCGCTGCTACTAGTAGTGTGTCCATGCCGCCGGGTGTCCTGCTGCTGCTGCTGCTGTATTGCATGGGGACTACAGGGAGGGGGATCAGGGCTCCTGGCAGCCTCAGCGTGCCGCCCCCTGAGTTCCCTGCGCTCATAGGCAGCTGCCTAAAGCTGCCTAGTGGAAGCGCCGGCTCTGGATCTGCCGCACATTAGCAGCAGCAGACAAATGTTTTCACATCCTCCAGGAAAGCAAGAAAAAATGTGTGAAAAGTCCATATTTATGTCGCTCAAAGCACCCAAACCCAGACTTTAGATGCCCAATCATGATTGTTACATGGGTTTAGCTGCTTTGCGTCGCTAAACTCTAAGCTGACAGACCATCAGATGCATTGATTACCAATGGGCATCTGATCGGTATCCGGACTCCAGGTCGACAACAAAAAGGTCGACACACCTTAGGTCGATGCCAATTGGTCGACACACCTTAGGTCGACATGGACAAAAGGTCAACATGGAGAAAAGGTCAACAGGAACAAGGTCGACATGGAAAAAGGTCGACATGAGTTTTTAAAGTTTTTTTGGTGTCGTTTTCTTCGTAGAGTGACCGGGAACCCCAATTAGTGCACCGCTTCGCTCGCCATGCTTCGAGCATGGTGCCTTCGCTTCGCTCGGCACAGATTACCGTTCCAATCGTAGTCCACGTGGATCGTTAAGTATGAAAAGGTTCCAAAAAAGGAAAAAATCGTGAAAAACTCATGTCGACCTTTTTCCATGCCGATCTTGTTCCTGTCGACCTTTTGTCCATGTCGACCTAAGGTGTGTTGACCAATTGACATCGACCTAAGGTGTGTCGACCTTTTTGTTGTCGACCCTGAGTCCCAGACCCATCTGATCATAGCAACAATGGAATTGCTCTGATAGATGCCCCTTTGTGTGGATGGTCAGCAGGGTGCATGCGAATCAGTTGAATTCCCCCCATGAATTTAGCTGAATTTATGGATTTTGGTTACAATAGATGCCAGGGGTGGGAGAGGAAGGGGGCAGCACGGATTGTGGGTACTACAGGTGGGGGAGGGGCGGGAGTGGTGTGGGTGGGGTAGGGGCATGTACCGTGGGTGGGGGACAGATGTGGTGGGTGCCGCGGGTGGGGGAGGGGCGGGGGGGTGCTGCGGATGGGGGAGGGTGCGGGAGTGCGGCGGGCGGTGCTGCAGGTGTGGGTGCTACGGGTGGGGGAGGGGGCGGGAGTGCCGTGGGTGGGGGAGGGGCGGGAATGCCACGGGTGGGGGAGGGGCATCTGCTTCTGGTGGGGGAGGTGCGGGAGTGCCGCGGGTGGGGGAGGGGTGGGGGGTGCTGCAGATGTGGGTGCTATGAGTGGGGGGAGGGGGTGGGAGTGCTGCGGGTTTGGGAGGGGCGGGGATGCCGCGGGTGGGGGAGGGGCAGGGGGTGCTGCAGATGTGGGTGGTATGGGTGGGGGCGGGAGTGCCGCGGGTGGGGGAGGGTGGGAGTGCCGCGGGTTTGGGAAGGGCGGGGGGTGCTGCAGATGTGGGTGGTATGGGTGGGGGCGGGAGTGCCGTGGGTGGGGGAAGGGCGGGTGTGCCGCGAATGGGGGAGGGGTGGGGGGTGCTGCAGATTTGGCTGCTATGGGTGGGGGAGGGGGCGGGAGTGCCGCGGGTGGGGGAGGAGCGGGGGGTGCTGCAGATGTGGTTGCTATGGATGGGGGAGGGGGTGGCAGTGCCGCGGGTGGGGGAGAGGTGGGGGGTGCTACTGATGTGGGTGCCATGGGTGGGGGAGGAAGTGTCGCGGGTGGGGGGTGCTGCAGGTGTGGGTGCCATGGGTGGGGGAGTGAGTGCTGCGGGTGGGGGGTGCCGCAGGTGTGGGTGCCACGGGTCTAAGGGTGCGGGGCGTGTGCCGCGGGTGGGTGGCGGATGTTGTGAAGGCTGTGGGTGCCGCGGGTGGGAGGGGGGCGGCAGTCAGTGGTCGTCCACGGCATTCTCCTCTGGACTGTGCGGCAATTGAGCAGTCACCGGCTGCAGTGTCACCAGGATGCAGGGAGTGTACGGGGAGGGGGGAGAGAGGGGAGTGGCCGGAGATTGGGAGGGGACTGGGCTGGGATGGGCAGACCGAGGGAGGGGACTGTTCCTGGCCTGCATCCAGCCCGATCTGTGACTGTGACTCCGCCCAGCGTTAGAAATGCAGGCATAGAGTCACAAGGCTAATATATAGGAGATATGTAATAATAAATCCCCATCTATTGAAGCTAAAAAGGCAAAATATTAAAAGATAGATATAAAGTAAGGAAAAAAGTATTAAAATATATAGCACAGGGATGTCAATGAACACTCCTGCTATTTACTTAATTAGTGATTCAAAATATCGATAACTCTACTGTCAATCACAATACTAATGTATTTAAACTCTATTATTCGCTGTAATATCAGCCTTAGTGTTCACATACATGGTTAATTAGAATGTATATAAATCAATCCTCTTGCAGTCTTAACTTTTGATAATGACTGCTCCCAGGAGTCAGATTCATAATATCAATCTCGTGCTGACAGTGTGGATACAACTGGTCATCAAATTATGAAGATAGCAAGTGATTAGAATTAGCTGTGCAGACATGGTTCAACAATCATCTGTTCTCTGAACTCTACACTGTGTTGCCCACACAGGCCAATTTATATGCAAATGTATCCATGTTGCATTTTGTCACAGTAAGATTGTGCCCACTTTAATTGTTACTGGTTATTTCAATGTGAACAAGCTGTTAATAGCGCTCCATGGCAGGGCGTCTCACTGAATTATTGCCGCGTTGCCCAGGACAAGCGTCGTGCTTTCAGTGTGAATACAACTGCTCATCAAATTATACAGATAGCAAGTGATTACAATTAGCTGTGCAACTATGATTTAACAATCATCTGTTCTCTGAGCTCTATGCTATGTTACCCACGTAGGCCAATTTGTATACAAATGTATCCCTGTTACATTTAGTCACAGTAACAATGTATCTTTCTTAGTCTAATTCTCAAGGTGTCAGCAATAGGATAAAGCCTCGTGAATGTGTTACTCAGACTGCCTCAACAATACACCCCTCATATATTTCTGATGTGTGGGGTTCGATACTGATTCAATGATACATGTGTACGCAATTTAATATACTGTTAATGGCAGCCAATAGTAGTTGTCCTCAGGCTAAGTACATTCTAGGCACAGTTCTCACTTTAATTATTACTGGTTGTTACAATATGAACAGGCTGTTAATAGCGCTCCATGACAGGGCGTCTAATTAAATTGTTACCACGCTGCCCAGAACAAGCGTCTATGTTTAACTGTGTAGCTACGCTACTACTTACACGAGCCCTAACATTATAATCTGAAGTCTAAGTGCATTGATTTATACAGCCTCAATTATTCTCAAAAGACATGTGATACATTAGTGACACCTTCAAAGTATGTGGTATTGATATAGGAATGATTGACAGTAATGCAGGAGTGCACACTTTACTCCCGGCGCATCACTCCGATGCGCATTTCACCTGTGGCTTAATCATGGGTCCATGATTAAGCCACAGGTGAAATGCGCATGGATACATTTGTATATAAATTGGCCTGTGTGGGCAACACAGTGTAGAGTTCAGAGAACAGATGATTGTGGAACCATATCTGCACAGCTAATTCTAATCACTTGCTATCTTCATAATTTGATGACCAGTTATATCAGGGACGAAACTAGGGGGGGGGGCTAGGGGGGCATGTGACCCAGGCGCAGGATTTAGAGGGGTGCTGAGAGACCCGGCGGGTACAGTCAAAGGAAGCAGCTGCGATGCAAGCGCATCTCCGCTTGGTGCCTGTCAGTGAACTGTGAAGCAGAAGGACACAGGACACGGAGCTGTGCAGCTGTGAGAGGCGGACGCGGGGTGGAGCTGTTACACAGAAGCCGGGCTCTCCTTGGAGCACTGGTTGAAGCTGCGCCTCCCGAGTCCGCCTTTCACAGCCGCCACTCACCCTCGATGCTCCGCCTGCCAAAGCCGCTCAGGGACACTGTTCTATCCCTGCACGCTGTCCCAGCTATACGGCAGCGACCCTCCGCCCTCCAGTGACTAGAAGACAGTCCGGCTGGAGGAGAAGTGGCGGGACAGCAGAGTATCAGTGAGTGGACTGTATTCAATTTCTGCTGCACCCGCCTCCTCTGCAAGTGATCTGCTGTATGTGGTGGCTGGTCCCTGTTCCAGGACCAGCCACCCATGTGCTGCTGCAGACCAGGCCCGTCCCCGTCCCCGTCCCTCCACTGAGTCCATCATTCAACTGTGTCCAGGGCTCCCCAGGACAAAGAAGTAAAGATCTTCCTCATGGTAGGCATGTATTGTAGTACAGGGGATAGTGTAGTAATAGTAATGTAGTGTTATTGTTGGTAATGTAGATGTAGTGTAGTGTAGTGTAATGAAGTAATATATAGTACAGCATATAGGTATGTAGTGCAGTGTATAGGAGCATGTAATGTAGTGCAGCATATAGGGGGTGGTGTAGTAGTGTAGTGCAGCATATAGGGGATAGTGTAGTAATGTAGTGCAGCATATAGGGGCATGTACGTAGTGTAGTGTATAGGAGCATGTAATGTAGTGCAGTGTATAGGGGATACTGTAGTAATGTAGTGCAGCATATAGGGGCATGTACGTAGTTTAGTGTATAGGAGCATGTAATGTAGCGCAGTGTATAGGGTAGGGGTGGGCAAAATACGTCCCGCGGGCCGGATGAGGCCCGCAAACCGATCCTACCCGGCCCACTGCCTCCCACCAGCGAGCAATGACAAGCGGCCCGACCAGCTGAGCTGCTTGTCATTGCTCTGCATTGCAGTACCTCCAAGCTGCCAGCGGCGCCTCTCTTCCCTGCTGCTGCGTTGTAGCAGCCTCCTCCAGAGTCCCCAGTGACAACGGCTGTGTACAGCCGAGAAGGGGGCGGGGCTAGGTGCCGATGAGGGGCCGGGGCTACACGGGACCTAAGGGGGTGGAGCTACACGGGACAAGAGCCAGACTGCTACAGATCCATCCTTCCTGCCACTGCCAGCCAGATCAGTAAGTTAATGGGAAAAGTAAAAGAAAGTGTGTGTGTGTGTGTGTGTGTGTGTGTGTGTGTGTGTGTGTGTGTGTGTGTGTGTGCATATATTTGTGTGTGCGGGCAGTGGTGGCGTCAGACTGTTTTTAGGTTTGGGGGAGAGATCTTTAGCTCTCGCTGCACCAACCCCTCCCGTGTTCTATCACCATGTCACCCCCCCCCCCCGTGTTCTGTCACTATGTCACCCCCCCCATGTTCTGTCACTATGTCACCCCCCGTGTTCTGTCACTGTGTCACCCCCCCGTGTTCTGTCACTGTCACCCCCCCATGTTCTGTCACTATGTCACACCCCCCATGTTCTGTCACTATGTCACCCCCACCGTGTTCTGTCACTGTGTCACCTCCCCGTGTTCTGTCACTGTGTCACCTCCCCGTGTTCTGTCACTGCCACCCCCCCCCCCCCGTGTTCTGTCACTATGTCACACCCCCCGTGTTCTGTCACTGTGTCACCTCCCCGTGTTCTGTCACTGTGTCACCTCCCCGTGTTCTGTCGCTGTCAACCCCACCATGTTCTGTCACCATGTCACACCCCCCGTGTTCTGTCACTGTCACCCCCACTGTGTTCTGTCACCCCCCCTCCCCGTGTTCTTTCACTGTGTCAGTCACACCCCCCGTGTTCTGTCACTGTGTCACACATCCGTGTTCTGTTACTGTCACCCCCACCGTGTTCTGTCACTGTGTCACCCCCCCCGTGTTCTGTCACTGTCACCCCCCTCCCCGTGTTCTGTCACTGTCACCCCCCTCCCCGTGTTCTGTCACCGTGTCAACCCCACCATGTTCTGTCACTTTCACCCCCCCTCCCCGTGTTCTTTCACTGTGTCACACCCCCCGTGTTCTGTCACCGTGTCACACCCCCCGTGTTCTGTCACCGTGTCACACCCCCCGTGTTCTGTCACCGTGTCACACCCCCCGTGTTCTGTCACCGTGTCACACATCCGTGTTCTGTCACCGTGTCACACATCCGTGTTCTGTCACTGTCACAACCCCTCCCCGTGTTCTGTCACTGTGTCACCCCCACCGTTTTCTGTCACTGTGTCACACACCCGTGTTCTGTCACTGTCACCCCCCCCTCCCCGTGTTCTGTCACTGTGTCACCCCCACCGTGTTCTGTCACCGTGTCACACACCTGTGTTCTGTCACTGTCACCCCCCTCTCCCCGTGTTCTGTCACTGTGTCACCCCCCCCATGTTCTGTCACCGTGTCACCCCCACTGTGTTCTGTCACTGTGTCACACCCCCCGTGTTCTGTCACCCCCACCGTGTTCTGTCACCGTGTCACCCCCACCGTGTTCTGTCACTGTGTCACCCCCACCGTGTTCTGTCACGGTGTCACACCTTTCCCCAGGGGCCATAAGACACTGGATAATTTGCTTGCTGCACAATAATTATCTTAAATAAAATGTTAATGTGTAAAAAGGCTCTCTACCTGCCGTAATGTGTGTAAAAGGGGCTCTACCTGGTGTAATGTGTGTAAGTGGCGCTGTGTGGCGCAATTTGAATAATGGAGACTATTGTGCAGCCTAATAGGAATCTGTATTATTTTTTGCCCACACTCCTTCCACATGAAGCCACGTCCCTATATTTTTGGCAAGTGGGGCGAGCTGCTATTTTGTATGTGGCCCTCGGATACTGACAGGAAATGTCAAGTGGCCCCTCAGCTGAAATAATTGCCCACCCCTGGTATAGGGGATAGTGTAGTTATGTAGTTATGTAGTGCAGCATATAGGGGCATGTACGTAGTGTTAGGAGCATGTAATGTAGTGCAGTGTATGGGGGATAGTGTAGTAATGTAGTGCAGCATATAGGGGCATGTACATAGTGTAGTGCAATATAAAGGGCATTTAGTGTAATCATGTAGTGCAGTGATGTGGTGCAATGTGTGGGGACACACAGGGGCTATGTGACAGATGCTTAGGACATTTGGAGAACATGAGGCGCAATTTTGTTCAATGGTATCCCCTTTCTAAATATTTGATAACATGATAATTTTTTGTGTAATGAGAGGGAAGGGGGGGGGGGGGGGGGGCGCCAAAATGCTTCCTTGCCCCGGGTGCTGAAAAGTCTAGTTTCGGCCCTGGTTATATCCACACTGACAGCACGAGATTGATATTATGAATCTGACTCCTGGGAGCAGTCATTATCAAAAATTAAGACTGCAAGAGGATTGATTTATATACATTCTAATTAACCATGTATGTGAACACTAAGGCTGATATTTCAGCGAATAATAGAGTTTAAATACATTAGTATTGTGATTGACAGTAGAGTTATCGATATTTTGAATCACTAATTATGTAAATAGCAGGAGTGTTCATTGAATCCTGGTGCTATATATTTTAATACTTTTTTCCTTACTTTATATCTATCTTTTAATATTTCGCCTTTTTAGCTTCAATAGATGGGGATTTATTAATTACATATATCTTTTAAAAGTTATGTTTAATAATTGATCATTAAACTAGAGTGATGTTGTAGGTGGGGAATAATTATTTAACTATATATATTTACTAAATATATATTTGATATTGATTGTGAAACTCTAATCGAAGTTGTGCACCATAATGCTACCACCTTTCCCCTTTTTGTAATCTAAAATAAAAAAATCAGGTCTACAGGGGAGGCTTCCAGGTACTCGGAAACCCGACCTGCGTGCCCCACTGAATGATGACTTACTGTAATACAATGGTACAAGACAGCTCCTTTCTGCCAGGCCTACCACCCGCAGATATGTACCTACATAATCTATTCTTAAGATCATCAGTCTGATTCCACAACTGGTACTATGATTCCTTCAGAGGATTGTTTTTAATATTAAAGACATCTAGAATTTTATCCCCAAGGTGAGTTTCATTAGCAGTAACCAGTTGAAGCAAGTGGTAATTATCTTCCTGTAAAGCTTGTGTTCCTTTGCTAATGCACCAAAGGGCTCATTCATAGCTTTCACAATGTCCTGATAGGAGGGTTATGGTATAATAGGTCGGCAGTGTTTAGGTCAACACCAGATGGTGTAAATGTAGAAGGTCAACATGGGTAAAAGGTTGACACAAGCAAAGGTTGACACAGGTTTTTCATGTTTTTGGGGTGTCAATCATAGGTTTCAGCACATGAACCCCAATTAGTGTACCACGCCCCTTAACATGGCGCATTATGCTCGCCATGCTACGGGCAAGGTGTCCTGCTCTGAAACCACTGCACTCGGCACACGTTACCATTCCGAATCATAGTTCACGTGGATGGTATAGTATGAAAAAGTTTTAAAAGATGCAGAAAATTCCCCAAAATTTGTGTTGCCCATATGTCATGTTGACCGGTCACGTCAGCCATTTGAATCTACTGACCTTTAGACCATGTCGATCATATGATGTTGAGCCATTGACTGACCTATGGACTGGATACTGATAGGAGGTAGCAGTGTCAGATGATGACTGAATAGGGGAATGGGGCCAGTCAGGGTCAGGGTCTGTGAAGCAGAGCAGTGTTTGCAGCTGCCAGCATGTATTAATCACATACAAGGACATGGACACCAGTAGGAGCCCCTCCCTGCAATGTGCATCAGCAATCAGTTTACTTTGTGCTGCAGGACCGCAGGTGGCCTACTGTGCATGTGCATTCCAGAGCTTGGAAAATCATAACATATAGTAACCCCCCTGGAAACCTATGGGGGCTGCTATTGTATTCGAAATCAGGGGAATCGCAGTAGATCTGCTGAAAACCCCAGGGGTTACTTTTTGCGGGTGATAGGAGGTTACAGAAACGGAATTCAATTGTAACCCTCTAAATGCAAACAAAACTCCCAGAGGGAGATGTACTAAGCCTAGGGGCCGGATGTAATGAAGTCCAAGTTGGCCGGAGGTGCTGGTACCCGGCCAAACTGACTTTTTCTTTTTAAGCGGCAATCATGTGCAAGGCAAAACCATGCCTTGTAAATGATTGGTGCTTTAAAAAAAAGTCTGAGTTTGGCCAGGAACCCGCACCTCCAACCAACTCTAACTTCATTACATCCATCCCTTGGACAGAGATAAAGTACCAGCAAATGAGCTCCCAACTGCCATGTTACAGGCTGTGTTTGAAAAATGACAGGAGCGGATTGGTTGGTACTTTATCTCTCTCTACTTTATCTCTCTCCAAGGCTTAGTACAGTGTTTTTCAACCACTGTACCGTGGCAAACTAGTGTGCCCTAAGTAGTCTCCAGGTGTGCCGCCATAGAAGCACAGACAGGCCCGTCAGTGTTTTGCCGCTACTGAGGCCCTGGAACGATAAATACTGGTGGGTTTAGTGGTTGCAGAGCCAGTTCTAATTTTGGGCCCGGGCAGTGTTGGGCTCTTCTGGCTCTCTCAGATGTGGCTCAGGCATTACCTATGGAGAAGCTGCAACATGACATCCTAGGACACGCAACTGCACCATGCATCACCATTCTATTTGAGTGTGCCTTGGCAATACTTAAATCTTGTTCAGTGTGCCGCGAGTTGTGACAGGTTGAAAATCTCTGCCTTAGTACATCTGCCTCCCAATCTACAAACATGAACCTGGTACAGGACATAATAAAAATAGGGTAAATCACAAATGGCTTCTCATAGCCAGTCTGCTTCTTCCTTCCGTAACCATTCCGCCTTGCTTACTTCTCCCACCTGGGGCCTTTCCCTACTGACTCAGTCACAGCAACATTCGTTGATGTCAGGGGCTTCTTAAAGTCACAGTGCACATTTGCTGTTATAGCGCTCGCTGTATAGTGCATTACTTTGTAGGTGTTCATCTCCAGGCCGGCAACTGCACCGCACAGTAGTGGGCAATAAAATGGTATGGCCTTGTTATGGGGGTCATTCCGAGATGATCGAAGCTGTGCTAAATTTAGCACAGTTGCGATCATTCACACTAACATGTGGGGGGATACCCAGCAGAGGGCTATCCCGCCCCGCAAGTCAGTGCCGCCCCCCCCCCCCCCCCCCCCCCACAGAAATGCAAAGGCATCACATAGCGGCGATGCCTTTGCACTTCAAGAGTAGCTCTCGGCCAGCGCAGCATTAGCGTACTGGCCGGGAGTTACTCATCGCTTTCCGGCCCGCAGCGGCTGCATGTGACATCACGCAGCCGCTGCGACCCGCCCCCCGCTCGGTCCGGCCACGCCTGCGTTGGCCGGATCGTGCCCACAAAACGACGGCCAAACGCCGCCGTTCCGTCCCCCCGCCCAGCAACCGCCTCTGCCTGTCAATCAGGCAGAGGCGATCATAGCGGCCTGACGGCCTTAGGCCGTCTGTCATGCGCCGGCGCACTGTGGCGCCGGCGCATGCACAGTTCTGACCCGATCACACCGCTGGGATAAACTGCAGCGTGCGATCGGGTCAGAATGACCCCCTATCACAGGCGTGCGCAGAGACTGACTGGAGGGTGCCGCTCCGGACTCCCCCCCCCCCTCCACGGCATTATAGTGATCTCTCGCCTCCCCTGTCCTGGATATAGACTGCTCACCTGGTCCGCTCACCTGGGCCGCCCAGGTGAGCAGTTTATATCCAGGACAGGGGAGGTGAGAGAACACTATAATGCCGTGGAGGGGGGGGAGTCCGGAGCGGCACCCGCCAGTCAGTCTCTGCGCACGCCTGTGCCCCCTATGTGCGTTGTTCAAGTTACAATGAGCAGGATGAGTGATGCATGGGAGATAATACATTGGGGGGCAACAGATACAACCAATACAAGATACCCACAAAATCATCAGTTTCAGGTATTGCTCATACTACCCGCATGGGCAGCAGATGAGGCAGTCATAGATAATAAACATTTGTTTGTTTTACATGCAGAATAAACCTGTCTCCTCGGCTCTCAGACTTTACAGTCACCAAGTGCTTTAAATCCTGAATGTCTCGTCAGTATGCTGTAACAGTTACAAAACCTTCTGACCAGTATTATCAAGGGGATACGGTCAGGATCCCGGCAGTCAGAATACCGACACTATTCAGAATACCGACATCGGCATCCTGAAAGAAGACACCGTTGTGGGTCCCAGGTGATCCATTCACCTGAAGGGATTGCATATTGCAATGCAATGCTGGGCGGTAAGATCAGTAAGATCGGTGCCCAGATCACATTCAGTATGTGATCATTGATAAATGGGCCCCATAGTCTTGTGACATTTACAACAGTTGACACAATTTGTCTAACAACAAAGTGCTGTTGCTTTATATCCAAAAGTAGTTTTTTTTTTCAAAATCAATATTTGGAAACTGTAAAAAGGTGTTGGAGAGTAGACCTGGTTGTTGGAAAATGTGGGTACAACTAGGTGAGGATTCAGTTTATTGGGGTCGGAGTCTGGGTTAAATTGTAGGGTATTGCTCATTTTATCCTACATCATACATGTAACAATTTATAGGACAGGCGCTTCATTTTAGTCTGTTGTATAGTTCAATGTTCAGCCCACCGGTATACCCTTAGTACTTAAGGGATGGAAACCAAACTGGACAAAGAGGGTATCCGAATGCCTAATCGTAGCAATCCTGTCCACATAGAAACAGAGAGCCCTTACTACATCCAAAGAAAGTTCTTTGGTTGACAAGTTCGAAGAGATAAAGGCCGGGACCACAATCTCTTGGTTAAGGTGAAAGGATGACACCACCTTAGGTAAATAACTGGGCCGAGTTCATAGAACCGCCCTGTCACGGTGAAAAATCAGAAAGGGTGGACGATAGGACTAAGCGCCTAAAGCCGATGCCCGTCTTGCAGAAGCAATAGCCAACGAGAACTGGACCTTGGTCATGAGCCCCTTGACGTCCACCGATTCAAGAGGCTCGACTGGATGCTCTTGAAGGGCTTTCAATACAATAGACAGGTCCCACGGAGCCTCTGGGAGACATAGGGAGGCTGAATACATAAAACACAGTAAACGTGTGTACGTCAGAAATAGAGGCAATCTTGCGCTGAAACCAAATCGACAAGGCAGATATGTACACCCTGAGGGGTTTGCCAGATGAAGACCTAAGTCTAAGCCTCTTTGCAGATAAGCCAGAATTCTGGACGTTTTGAATCTGTAAGCGTCATAATTCTTATTAGCACTCCAGCTGACGTAAGAATGCCAAACCCTGCCGGTTTGCAGGCCTTCTTCATAGTCTGAACAACCGCCTCAGTAAATCCTTTGGCCCTCAGGAGCGATGCTTCAAAAGCCACGCCGTCAAAACCAGTCTGGCCAGGTCTGTATAGAGACAAGGGTCCTGTATGAGGTCTTGACGCTGAGAAAGTAGGAGGGTATGCCCTGATGAGAGACCCTGTAGGTATGAGAACTAATGCCATCTGGGCCACGTAGGAGCGGCCAGAATCAGCATACCTCCTTCTTGCTTGAAATTCCGCAGTACTCTGGGCAGGAGTGATGTCGGAGGGAATATGTAAGGCAGCCGAAAGTTCCACGGAACCGCCAGTGTGTTCACGAAAGCTGCCTGAGGATCCCTCATTCGTGATCCGAAAACCGAAACCTTGTGATTGTGTCGAGATGCCACGAGATCTACGTCCGGTAGACCCCACCTGTCCACCAGAACTTTAAAGACTTTTGGATGAAGGCTCCACTCTCTGGAGTGAACGTCCTGGTGACTGAGGAAGACCGCTTCCCAGTTTAGGATACCTGGAATGAACACTACCGATATGGCTGGCAATTGGCATTTCGCCCAACAAAGGATTTTTGACACTTTCATCATTGTCATGCGGCTTCAAGTGCCGCCTTGATGGTTTATGTATGCCACCGTGTTGGCGTTGTCTGACTGTACCTGAACAGGCCTGTTCCATACCAGAGGCAGGGTCTGAGATAGTGAATTGAACACTGCCCTCAACTGCAGAATGTTGATCGGAAGGAGTGATTCCTCATTGGTCCAATGACCTTGAAACGAGTGCTGCTCCAACACCGCTCCCCATCCCCACAGACTGGCATCCGTTATCAGTAGGGCCCAGTTGGGGATCCAGAATGGACGGCCCCTACACAATTGCTGGTCCTGGAGCCACCAGGACAGCAACAGACGAACCTCCAGAGTCAACGAGACCATCTGCTATCTGATGCGATGAGGAAGGCCATCCCACTTTGATAGGATCAACTGTTGCAGAGGACGAGAGTGAAATGAAGTGTACTCTACCGTGTCAAAGGACGACACCATCAGGCCAAGGACTTGCAGTGCTGAGTGCATCGGCAAATTAAGTGTCTTATCCTGTCCTGAAGTTTCAGAACTTTGTCTGGAGACAGGAAAAGTCTCTGACTGTGTATCCAATAGAGCCCCTAGGTGCACCATGCTCTGAACTGGGACCAGCGAGGACTTTTTCCAATTTATTAGCCACCTATAGGCTTGCAAAAAGGTCAACGTCAGTTGTAGATGACTGAGGAGAACTTTGTGGGAACTTGTCAGAATCAGCAGGTCATCCAAGTATGGGAGGATTCCGATTTCCTGGCGATGAAGATGGGCCGTCATCACGGCCATGACCTTGGTGAAGATCCGAGGAGCCGTAGCCAGTCCAAACAGAAAAGCTTGGAATTGGAAGTGAAGGTTGCCAATAGTAAACCGCAGGAACTGCTGATGCAACCTGGCAATAGGAATATGCAGATATTCATCCTGTATATCCAGGGATACCATATAGTCTCTGGGTTCCATAGCCAGCACAATTGAGTGCAGCGTGACCATACGAAACTTGGGCACTCTCACAAACTTAAGGGAAAATTACCTAGGCGCTATAGTTCTATTGCAATAGAAGATAATGGATTATTGCACTAAATAAATAATATGTTTTTAATTGCCATGATTCCCGTTTGCAGTTGTAAAAATAAACCTCTGCAGATTTATAACACTATAGGGAAAAATTAAACAATTCAACTGCGCTCGGGATACACGTTCTATCAAAAACCAATCTATGGATATTGAGTAACCACTGTATTAAATAATTAATTCTCTAAATTGCTATATATATATATATATATACACATAGTAACATAGTATTTGAGGTTGAATAGAGGCAAATTGCCCATTGTGTCCAACCTGTTTTAAGTTGTGATGATTCTACATACTTGCTAAATAATGTTTTATGACTAGTTAGCTACTATAACTCATGTTACCCCCGGATTAACCATGTTGATATTTTAAGTATTATAACCTTGGATAGCTGTTTCATTCAGAAATGTATCCATTCCTTTTTTAAATCCAATTACAGAGTCCACCATTACCACCTTCCCTGGCAGGGAATTCCACATCCTGGTTGCCCTAACAGTGAAGAACCCTTTCCTCCGTTGCGTTCTGAACTTTCTCTCCTCCAGTCGCAGCGAGTGCCCATGTGTCCTAAACTGTGTTCTTTTAATAAATAATTCCTCTGATAACTCTTTGTGATGTCCCTTTACATATTTGAAGATATTAATAATATCTCCCCTTAGGTGCCTCTTTTCTAGTGTATACCTAATATATATAATATTGTTTATATTAAAACCAATGATAACATTAAAAATGATACTGTGCACAGTATTACTGAAAAATATAGCATGAATTGTTACATACAATGTTACAATATTAAAAACAACAAAAGAAGAAAAGCAACAACAATTAATAATGAGCTGTGTCTCTCAAAGATTATGTTTTCCTTGTGAGTTCGCAGGATTCACAGATGTATATTGAGTCCTGTTTGATGTAACCAGATAAGTCTCTAAGAGGAAAATTGAACCAGTGGAGAAGTTGCCCATGGCAACCAATCAGTGTTGGGGTAACATTTATAAACTGCATTCTATTAAATTATACGTAGCAGCTGATTGGTTGCCATGGGCAACTTCTCCACTGGCTCACTTTTCCACTCTTTTCACTGCTTCATGAATAGACTCCTTACTGAGGCAGAGGTAGGAATGCCGGTGATCAGACCAGGTGTGCGTGGGGTGTCCCACAGGGCTGATTACCTGTCCGTGTTCAGAGAGGGAGCCGGACCCAATATATCTTCACCTCGCCTGCGGCTGCTGATCGTCTGGACTGTAAATGCTGTCAGTCATGGAGTCCGGTTAGCTGCATTTAGCGCTACCGCTTCGTTCAGTGTGCTGACTGTCGCTCTCCGGAGCGGTCCGGACGTGAAGACGGGATTGGAAGTAGTATGATCCAAAGCGATGAATCGGTTTGTAGTAAAATAGGAGGAATCTAAAATGCGTTTCATCACGTTCACGTGACTTTCCCAAGGTGTGACTCCTGTTGCCAGAACCTGGGTTAAATACCCTTGGACGGAACACCTGTGTTAAGTGTTTTAATCACAGTTTGATTAAATGGTTACAAAGAGATACTTTTGTTGCCTTTGATCATATAAAATCTCTTATAATCTCGAGACCTCGCAGCTCAGTTGCAAGAAAGATCACGTAATTAAAAAAAAAAAAAAATATATATATATATATATATATATATATATATACAAATAAATAGAGAATTCAGCACTCACCATAGCAAGCTCACTTGTCCTCACAACATCAATAAATAAATGATGGGGGTTTAGTTAGTGAATTGGCCAATGCACGGAAGCCTGTGACCACGGTTAATAAGAGTTAACCAAAGATTAACCCCATAATATACAAGCAAATATAGAAAACCACAGCACTCGCCACCCCAGAAGCGGGGGGCAGTGTCTGCACTCACCACTCATAGGGTAGGTGGCCATGGGCTGCATGCACCCCACCCTATGAGTGGTGAGTGCAGACACTGCCCCCGCTTCTGGGGTGGCGAGTGCTGTGGTTTTCTATATTTGCTTGTATATTATGGGGTTAATTTTTGGTTAACTCTTATTAACCGTGGTCACAGGCCTTTTCATGCACCCCTGTGTAATCTCAATTGTTCTAAACCTGTGTCAGCTGCTCCTTAGTAATTTATCGGCTGTGTCAGGTGACTAGTATGCCTTTAAAAGCCACAAGATATGTGGCAGGCATACATTAAACTTAGTGGGCATGTTTGCAGTTATATTATATGTGATACAGTTGCCAGGTTTTAATTCTTAAGGCTTTGTTGTAGTGTAGGACCTGCATGAAGGTGGGGTACCTTGGAGCGGTATGCAGGCTTCCGTGCATTGGCCAGTTCACTAACTAAACCCCCATCATTTATTTATTGATGTTGTGAGGACAAGTGAGCTTGCTATGGTGAGTGCTGAATTCTCTATTTATTTGTATGTATTTGGGTAGGTGGCCATGGGCTGCATGCACCCCACCCTATGAGTGGTGAGTGCAGACACTGCACCCCGCTTCTGGGGTGGCGAGTGCTGTGGTTTTCTATATTTGCTTGTGTGTGTGTGTGTGTGTGTGTGTGTGTGTGTGTGTGTGTGTGTGTGTGTATATATATATATATATATATATATATATATATATATATATATATAAAAGAGATAATGATAATAAACTATTCTTGCAAGATAAACAATAAAGACACAGTGGTATACATCCATTCCATAAATATTCCACAAAATGTGGAGTGCTAGTAGATATATGGTATGGAAATCTGTATAAAAAGAAAAGGCTAATCTGAGGCTATAATGCTTCCATTATATTATATCATTCATGACACGCTTGTCTTACCGCTTGTCTTTTCGGTAAGACAAGCGTGTCATGAATGATATAATATAAAAATACAGAAACAGGGTTGAGTAATAATCTTTGACCCTTTGGGACTGAGGAACTGGTACAACCACTCCCGTACTAAGGAGGGAACTGACAACCGTTTGTAGAGCCTGCGCTTTCAGCGGATCCAAAGGGAGAGCCGTAGTGCAGAACTGGTGAGGGGGACGTCTCTTGAAGGAGACAGCATACCCGTGAGAGACAACTTCCAGTACCCATGCATCTGAAGTGCTCGTAAGCCAGACCTGAGCGAACTGCAGAAGTCGGCCTCCCACCCTGGAGTCCCCCAGGGGGAGGCCTGACCCATTATGCAGCAGGCTTGTCATGTTTTGCAGCAGGCTGACAGGCTACCTAAGACTGCTACGCCTTGGGCTTTAAGGTTTTGGGAGCACGAGATTGTCTCGGGTATGTCTGACCTTTCGCTTTCAGTTGTGGACGAAAGGAATGAAAAGTGGTACAGTTTGCCTTCTGTGTAGAAGGATTAGTAGTTGGGAGTAAATGGTCTTAGCAGCTGCCAGTTCAGACACAATTTTATTTAGGTCTTTCCCAAACAAAATGTCCCCAGTGAAGGGGAGGACTTCCAAAGTTCTTGGAGTCCAAGTCCACTTTCCATGACCTCAACCACAGTATGCTGTGTGCCAGGACAGACCTAGGCGACGCCTTGGCTGCCATAACTCCCGGCTCAGAGGATGCCTCTTGAATATAATAAAAAGCGGTGGTAATATAAGACAGGTATTGTCTGGCATTGTCAGGAACATCCTCGGGAAGCTCCTCCTCTAACACCTGAACCCACCACTTAATACCTTTTGCAGCCGAAGAGGCAGCTATAGTGGGTCTATGAATAGCCCCTGTAAGGGAATATACAGATTTCAGGTACACTTTAACACTTTTATCTGTCAGCGCCCTCAGTGAGATGACAGTGGTGACAGGCAGAGTGGATGACACCACTAGGCAGGTGACATGAGAATCCACCGGCGGATGTCAGATGAGACTTCTGAGGGGTTTGTAGACTGTGACGAGGAAGCAGTCCGCTTAGAGGGACCTGATACCTATCTAACCGGAGACTGGTTTCGTTGCTACAGTTGGTTAGACAAATTTTCCGCCCAAGGCGAGTTTACCATAGAAATAATTTGTGGTGGTAATGTCACAGGTGGCCCCATAGGGGGCACAAGGCATTCCACCAGAGTACCCAGCAGGGTAGTGAAAGCTGCCCATGGTGGCTCCTGACTAGGGAGCAGGGGCTGCGGCAGGCCCGGCGCTACCCGCTCAGCAAAGGGATGCAGTGCAGGGAGGCGCTGGGACAGAGAGGCGCTCCCCCTGCTCTGAATCCCTTCACTGCTGCGCCGTCCTGTCCCCCTGCTGCTGCTGTGACTGTCACGGTATGACAGTCACTGGCAGCAGCGCCTGCTGAATGAAAAACCTCCTGCCTCCCCTCCCCGTGTGACAGCGGCTGACGGGCTGAGTATGGGACAGAAGGGGGCGGAGCTAACCGTCCCGAAAGGGGGCGGGGCTAAACGGGCCAGAAGGGGCGGAGCTACACTGACCAGGCTGCAGTACAGAGGGAGACTGGCTTAGGTAAGTGGTGTGTGTGTGTGTGTGTATATATATATATGGTGAGTGTGTATGTGTGCATATGGTGGGTGGGTGTGTATGTGTGTGTATATATGTGTGAATTGTGTGTGTGAGGTATGTCTGCGTACGCGCACTTTATGGTTGCTAGTATTGGGGGGGCATTACGTATAATGACGCTACTACTGGGGGAGGCCATTACATGCAAGGACGATACTACTACTGGGGGGGCATTACGTATAAGGACGCTACTACTACAGGGGGGCATTACGTGAAACTACGCTACTACTGGGGTGGCCATTATTTATAAGGACGATACTACTACTAGGGGGGAATTACGTATAAGGATGTTACTACTACTGTGGGTGCACTACGTATAAGGATGCTACTACTACAGGGGGGGCTTTACGCGTAACGACGCTACTACTACTGGGAGGGTGCATTACGTATAAGGACGCTACTACAGGGGGGGCATTACGCGTAACAACGCTACTACTGCTGGGGGGGGCATTACTTATAAGGACGCTACTACTACTACGGGGGAATTACATATAAGGAGGCTTCTACTGGGGGTGCATTATGTATAAGGACGCTACTACTACTGTGGGGCATTACGTATATGGACGATACTACTATTAGGGGGAATTACGTATAAGGACGCTTTTACTACTGGGGGTGCACTACGTATAAGGACGCTACTACTGCTGGGGGGGGGCATTACGTATAAGAACGCTACTACTACTTGGGGGCATTATATATAAGGACGCTACTATTACTGGGGGGGCATTACGTATAAGGATGCTACTACTGGGGGGGCATTATGCATAAGGACGCTACTACTATGGGGGGGGCATTACATGTAAAGATGCTACTACTGGGGGGGGCATTACGTATAAGGACGCTACTAGTACTGTGGGGGGGCATTACGTATAAGGACGCTACTACTACTAGGGGGGAATTACGTACAAGGACGCTTCTACTACTGGGGGTACACTACGTATAAGGACGCTTCTACTACTGGGGGGGGCATTACGTATATAAGGAAGCATCTACTACTGGGGGTGCACTACGTATAAGGATGCTACTACTACTCTGGGTGCATTATGTATAAGGATGCTACTACTACTGGGGGGGCACTATGTATAAGGATGCTACTACTACTGGGGGCATTATGTATAAGGATGCTACTACTACTGTGAGTGCATTATGTATAAGGGTGCTACTACTACTGGGGTGCATTACATAAAAGGACGCTACTACTACGGGTGGGGCATTACGTATAAGATTAATAAGATTGTGCTACATTGTGGCGTAATTTTAAATGGGGGTACTATTGTGTGGCCATGCCCCTTACTTGTGAGACCACACCCCTTTTCCCGGCGCACGCCAACGGAATATGGGAGGGCGCAATTTTATAGTTTGCAGGGGGGCGCCGAACACCCTAGCACCGGCCCTGGGCTGCGGATTGACTGGGAGGTGCATGACAATCAGTACAGAGGCCCTCGTGCAATCATTCCCCCTCTGAGAAATCCGCGGAGCATGCTTTGCATTTTGCAGGAGTTTCTGCTGATTTGCTTCACTTTCTGTTAGACATTACAAAATGTAAACAATGGGCTTATACAGTACGAGTATGTTAGCCAGACAAAATAGGATTTTAATTACCTACCGGTAAATCCTTTTCTCGTAGTCCGTAGAGGATGCTGGGGTCCTCATCAGTACCATGGAGTATAGACGGGTCCCTTGGGAGCCATGGGCACTTTAAGAGTTTAATAGTGTGGGCTGCTTCTCCCTCTATGCCCCTCCTACCAGACTCAGTCTAGAAACTGTGCTCGAGGAGACGGACATACTTCAAGAGAAGGAAATACACAGATAGTGGTGAAATTCACACCAGCTCACACTTAACAACAGAAACAAGTCAGCAACGGTTGAACAACGGTACTTAACCAAATAACAATGCAGTACTTAACCAAGTAACAATGCAGTACTTAACTAAATAACAAATGCAGGAAAACGAAGCACTGGGCGTGTGCCCAGCATCCTCTATGGACTACGAGAAAAGGATTTACCGGTAGGTAATTAAAATCCTATTTTCTCTTACGTCCTAGAGGATGCTGGGGTCCACATTAGTACCATGGGGATGTACCAAAGCTCCCAGTATGGGAGGGAGAGCGTGGAGGCTCCTGCAGAACCGATTTACCAAATGTTAGGTCCTCAGAGACCAAAGTATCGAACTTGTAGAACTTAGCAAACATGTTCTATCCTGACCAAGTAGCCGCTCGGCAAAGCTGTAAAGCTGAGACACCCCGGGCCGCCGCCCAGGAAGAACCCACTTTACGAGTAGAGTGGGCCTTAACAGATTTTGGATACGGCAAACCTGCCGTAGAATAAGCATGCTGGATAAAAACCTGATCCAGCGAGAAATCATCTGCTTAAAAGCAGGACACCCAACCTTGTTGGAATCATAAAGGACAAACAGAGCACCCGACTTTCTGTGACGAGAAGTTATCTTCACATAAATCTTCAAAGCCCTTACAACATCCAAGGATTTTGAAGTAATGGAGGAGTCAGTAGCCACTGGCACCACAATAGGTTGGTTGATATGAAAAGCCGACACAACCTTCGGAAGAAATTGCTGACGCGTCCTAAGCTCAGCTGTATCTTCATGGAAAATCAATTAGGGGCTTTTGCAGGACAATGCCCCCAATTCCGACACACATCTAGCAGATGCCAATGCCAATAGTGTGACCGCCTTCCAAGTAAGAAATTTGACATCAATCTCCTGTAAAGGTTCGAACCAATCCGACTGCTGGAACTGCAGCACCACATTAAGATTCCAAGGTGCCATAGGAGGCACAAAGGAAGGTTGTATGTGCAGAACCCCTTCCAAGAAAGTCTGAACCTCAGGGAGGACAGCTAATTGTTTCTGGATGAAAATGGACAAGGCCGAAATCTGGACTTTTATGGAGCCCAAACGCAGACCCACATCTACACCTGCTTAAAGAAAGAGAAGAAACCGCCCTCGTTGAAACTCCAGGGTAGGAAACTTCTTGGATTCACACCAAGACATGTACTTTTTCCAAATTCGATGGTAATGTTTAGACGCTACTCCTTTCTGAGCCTGTATCAGGGTAGGAATAACCTTGTTCAGCATGCCCTTCCGAGCTAAGATCTGACGTTCAACCTCCATGCCGTCAAACTTAGCCGTGGTAAGTCTTGATAAGCGAACGGCCCCTGCTGCAGAAGGTTCTCACGAAGAGGAAGAGGCCTTGGATCTTCCAGCAGTAACTCCAGAAGATCCACGTACCAAGCCCTTCTTGGCCAGTCCGGAGCAATGAGGATCACCTGAACTCTTGTTCTTTTTATTAGCTTGAGAATCCTTGGGCTGAGTGGAAGTAGAGGGAACACATACACTGACTTGACTACCCACGGAGTTACCAGGGCCTGTGGGTCTCTCGAGCTGGAACAGTACCTCCGAAGCTTCTTGTTGAGGTGGGAGGCCATCATGTCTATTTGAGGTACGCTCCAAAGACTTGTCACCTCCGTGAACACCTCCGAGTGGAGGCCCCACTCTCCTGGATGGAGATCGTGTCTGCTGAGGAAGTCCGCTTCCCAGTTGTCCACTCCCGGAATGAAGATTGCTGACCACCGCATGCTTTTCTGCCCAGAGGATAACTCTTGTTACCTCTGATACTGCAGCTCTGCTCTTCGTTCCGCCTTGTCGGTTTGTGTAGGCCACTGTCATTACATTGTCTGACTGAATCTGAATGGAGTCATCTTTCCGAAGATGTGCCGCTTGTAGAAGACCGTTGTACACGGCCCTTAGTTCCAGAATGTTTATTGGAAGGATGGATTCCAGACTTGACCACCTTCCTTGTAAGTTTTCCCCTTGGGTGACTGCACGACAACCTCTGAGACTTGCATCCGTGGTTAGGAGAATTAAATTCTGAATCCCGAACCTGCGGCCCTCTAGTAGGTGAGAAGTTTGCAGCCACCAGTTAAGTGAGATTCTGGCTTTCGGTGACAGACGTAACTTCTGGTGCATGTGAAGATGAGATCCCGACCATTTGTCCAGGAGATCCAGTTGGAAAGACCGTGCATGAAATCTTCCATACTGTAGAGCCTCGTAGGAGGCAACCATCTTCCCCAGAAGGAGAATGCACTGATGAGCCAACAGCCCGGACCATTGTTTGTATCACCAATGCTTTCTCCGCTGGCAGAAACACCCTCTGTACTTCCGTGTCGAAGATCATCGCCAGGAAGGACAGTCTCCTTGTCGGCTCCAAATGCGACTTTAGAAGATTCAGGATCCATCCATGATCCTGGAGTAGTAGAGTTGAGAGAGCAATGCTCTGTAACAGCTTCTCTCTGGAAGACGCTTTTATCAGCAGATCGTCCAGATAAGGAATTATGTTCACACGTTGCCTGCGGAGGAGTAGCATAATCTCCGCCATGACCTTGGTGAACATCCTCGGTGCCGTGGAGTGGCCAAACAGCAGTGCCTGGGACTGATAATGACAGTAAAGCAGCGCAAATCTTAGATAAGCCTGGTGAGGCGGCCAGATCGGAATGTGAAGGTATGCATCCTTGATATCTAGGGATACCAGAATTTCCACCTCCTCCAGACCTGAGATCACTGCGCTCAGAGACTCCATCTTGAATTTGAATTTCCTCAAATAAGGGTTCAATATTGGCCTGAAATTATCATCCGGTTCCGGTACCACAAACAGGTTTGCGTAATAACCCTTGTTTGTTAGGTGAGGTGGAACTGGAACAATGACATTGGACTTTAGCAATTTTTTAATGGCTTGTAGGATAGCACTTTCTGTCAGCAAAGTTGGTAAGCCTGATTTGAAGAATTTGTGAGGTGGGAGTTCTTGAAACTCCATTTTATACTCCTGGGTAACAATATCTAGTACCATGGGGTCTAGGCATGATGACGCCCAGACATGTCTGAATTATCTGAGTCTTGGTCTCACCTGCCTGATTTCCAGGCTGGGAGGTCCACCGTCATGCCGAGGAGTTTGAGGAAGCAGAACCAGGTTTCTGTTCCTGGGAACCTGTTGGAGCAGGTTTTCTGGATTTACCCCGACCTCCTCTAAATAAAGTGGAAGGGAGTTTGGACTTTTTAACTTTCGCGGTCCGAAAGGACAGAGTAGTAGACGTAGGATAAGATTTCCTAGTCGGCGGTGTTGCTGAGGAAAGGAAGGTTGACTTACCCGCAGTTGCCGTGGAGATCCACGCATCTAATGCTTCCCGAAACAGAGCCTGACCTGAAGGGCAGGTTCTCAATACTTTTCTTGGATTCCGCATCCGCAGACCATTGGCACAGCCAGAGTCCCTTGCGTGCCGAGACAGCCATGGAAGAAGCCCTCGCATTAAGATGGCCAAGGTCCTTCATGGCCTCCACCATGAAACCAGCAGAATCCTGTATGTGACGTAAAAACAATTCAGAACAATTAGCGCACTTAGAGGTACCATGTGATCATAATTAAAGCACAAATCACCCTTGTTTTTCTTATGACTTGAATGCTTTGACTTTGATCTTAATCCAGCATCCAAATATTGAATCTAGAAAACAGGTGTTCTTGCCACATAGATTGCATAAGTGTAGAAGGAACACACATAAACGAATATAGTGTAGTATTTCTTTGAAAACACCATTAATTCCAAATTCCAAATGTGCACTTACAAACGTAAGAGAATTCACAGCATATAGAAGGTCGAAAATGCTCTCAGCTGATTGGATCTTCTCACAATCGATCTTTCCACATCAAGCTACAAGAACAAAACCTCTAATCCCTGGACATTTTGCAGTGTACCCAAGTATAGAGAGATAGAAATAATAGTGCAGTAGTTCTTGGTTAAAAGTAACAACATTTAATACTAGTTGCACTTACAAACACAAAAGATATGAAAGCATATATAGGACTCCAAGTAGACAAACTGCGGACAGACAGGGTTCCTATCACCTTCCCAGATGGAGCAATAGTGGAAGAAGGGGAATGGAGTCCGGAATTCCAATCCCGCCGGTCGTAAGTCCTGGTGTCCGTCTGTATCTGGAGTCTGTATATCAATAGTCCCGCTTCGATATACAGACTCCAGATACAGACGGACACCAGGATTTACGACCGGCGGGATTGGAATTCCGGACTCCATTCCCCTTCTTCCACTATTGCTCCATCTGGGAAGATGATAGGAACCCTGTCTGTCCGCAGTTTGTCTACTTGGAGTCCTATATATGCTTTCATATCTTTTGTGTTTGTAAGTGCAACTAGTATTAAATGTTGTTACTTTTAACCAAGAACTACTGCACTATTATTTCTATCTCTCTATACTTGGGTACACTGCAAAATGTCCAGGGATTAGAGGTTTTGTTCTTGTAGCTTGATGTGGAAAGATCGATTGTGAGAAGATCCAATCAGCTGAGAGCATTTTCGACCTTCTATATGCTGTGAATTCTCTTACGTTTGTAAGTGCACATTTGGAATTTGGAATTAATGGTGTTTTCAAAGAAATACTACACTATATTCGTTTATGTGTGTTCCTTCTACACTTATGCAATCTATGTGGCAAGAACACCTGTTTTCTAGATTCAATATTTGGATGCTGGATTAAGATCAAAGTCGAAGCATTCAAGTCATAAGAAAAACAAGGGTGATTTGTGCTTTAATTACTATTCATTTGTCAAATGATCACATGGTACCTCTAAGTGCGCTAATTGTTCTGTGTGCTTCCAATCTGTATCCTATGTAATTGAGTGGTTGTGGATTACCCCTCTAGCACTTAGTTCAGCTGCACCTGGTGGTTTTACTGCGCCTATTCTTGGAATTCTTCTCTGTAAAAACAATTCAATTCCATCCATAGAATCCAATTTCTTTAGTAATGTGCCTGACCACTTTACTATGGCTTTAGAAATCCACGCACAGACAATAATGGGTCTTAAAGCTACGCCAGTAGCTGTGTATAGTGATTTGAGCGTAGTCTCAATTTTGTGGTCCGCCGGCTCTTTTAAAGCTGTGGACCCAGGGACAGGTAAAACCACCTTCTTTGACAACCTAGATACAGAAGCATCTGCTACAGGCGGGGTTTCCCACTTTTTCCTGTACTTCTCAGGGAAAGGAAAAGCAATGAGAACCCTTTTTCTAACAATGCGTTTAGTTCCTTAGACGCAGGGAATGTAAGGGAGGATTTCTTATTGTCAGTAAAGTAAGCCCCCTCTACTTGATCAGGTACCTTATCAATAATGTGTAAAATGTCCCTAATAGCCTCAATCGTGAGTTGCACCCCCTTAGCAAGGAATGCATCTCCTCCCTGCATATCCCCATCACTATCCCCTGTATCAGAGTCTGTATCCGTGTCAGCTTGCATTATCTGGGCAAGATCACGCTTTTTAGGGTATACAATTGGGGTATTTGATGAGGTAGTGGGAGCTTAATACCTCAAAACCTCAACAGACTTTTTCAAAACCTGTGTTTCAGTCTCATTTTGAGCTATCCAAGACTAAATCTGGGATATCATTCCCCTAATAGAATCCACCTATAGGGGTTCGGATTCAGGAGGGTGAGACAGTATATTAAAGTCCTGAGTACATGGAATAGACTCTTCAGGAGAAGATACACACTCTGCAGCACAAGATACAGAGTTCCTAGACATGTTTATGTAAGCCAATGTGACTGTAACACAGAAGTAATCTACTTATATAATTATATAGATAAACTCTGCACAACTACATTATTTGACCCAGACGCAACTAACACAGGGTACACAATATAGTGACAGTAATATCTGGGAAACACTGAAAGTGAAACCACACAGCAGATACAGGTACACAGTCACATGCAATGCAGAAATTATTTTGACAATAAAGCTGCACTGGAAATATATATATCACAGCGCAGTCTCAGACAAGAGGATATAGCAGAATACTCATACAATATATGAGTGTCACGCCTAGGTGACACTCTTTCCTCCTCCTTGTAGCTGCCACGCGATCCTGGAGAGCAGTCTGCGACCGTGCCTAAGTCGGGACGTCTCCGCTGCAGGTACCCGGAACCAGGTCAACGGGAGTGTGCAGCGCCACTTGGGAGGTGATGGACCTGCAGCACTGAATGTCACAGTGACATACAGTGCTGCCAGCTCAAAAGCAAATACTCTTTCTTCAAATTGAAAAGCTTTCAGGGCTGCTCAGCGCAGCCCCCCTGTTCAGTGACCTACTGCTGCAGGCACCACCTCAAAACTGAGCTCTCAGTGCCTGGAGGCGGGGTTATAGAGGAAGCCCCTATGCATCCTGGGACAGCTAAAGCTTTACCTGTTGGTGACTCTGGATCCAGATCCACTCTACACCCCCGATGTTTCCCTGTGGAATCCTGTGTACCAGGCTGCAGAAATAAGAAATATATTATATACCCTGTATAGAGGAGAATGAAGCCATCGAGACCACATTTTTTTCAAACTTGGAGCTATCCCTGCTCATAATAAACATATGTTTTTCATGTGCCACTGTTGTATTAACTAGTAATGTCCAAGAGGTAAACTCTAGCCCAGTGGTCAGGCAACAGTGGTAAATTACCCCAAATGGGGTAAAAATGAAATTCCTGGGGGTAATGGACGGTCGTGCTGCCGAGACACAGCCCCGTCCAGCACCGGCTAGCTTGCGATGTGACGTGCTGACGTCACACCGCACTCCCTCCTGCCCGCCCTGCGCTCCTGGCCGCCCTGTGCTGTGTTCCTGGCCGCAGTGTGATGTGCTGATGTTACACCATGCTCCCTCATGCCCTCACGCCCGCTCGTCCTGCGCTATCCTCCCGCCTGCCAACACACACACAGAACTTGAAGTATATAAACATGTATATAAACAATAATATGGGGGCACCTGCCTATGGGGACACCTGCCTGCCACACTGTGTAATATGGGGGCACCTGCCTATGGGGACACCTGCCTGCCACACTGTGTAATATGGGGGCACCTGCCTATGGGGACACCTGCCTGCCACACTGTGTAATATGGGGGCACCTGCCTATGGGGACACCTGCCTGCCACACTGTGTAATATGGGGGCACCTGCCTATGGGGACACCTGCCTGCCACACTGTGTAATATGGGGGCACCTGCCTATGGGGACACCTGCCTGCCACACTGTGTAATATGGGGGCACCTGCCTATGGGGATACCTGCCTGCCACACTGTGTAATATGGGGGCACCTGCCTATGGGGATACCTGCCTGCCACACTGTGTAATATGGGGGCACCTGCCTGCCACACTGTGTAATATGGGGGCACCTGCCTATGGGGACACCTGTCTGCCACACTGTGTAATATGGGGGCACCTGCCTATGGGGACACCTGCCTGCCACACTGTGTAATATGGGGGCACCTGCCTATGGGGACACCTGCCTGCCACACTGTGTAATATAGGGACACCTGCCTGCCACACTGTGTAATATGGGGGCACCTGCCTATGGGGATACCTGCCTGCCACACTGTGTAATATGGGGGCACCTGCCTATGGGGACACCTGCCTGCCACACTGTGTAATATGGGGGCACCTGCCTATGGGGATACCTGCCTGCCACACTGTGTAATATGGGGGCACCTGCCTGCGTACTGTGTAATATGGGGGCACCTGCCTGCGTACTGTGTAATATGGGGGCACCTGCCTGCGTACTGTGTAATATGGGGGCATCTGCCTGCGTACTGTGTAATATGGGGGCATCTGCCTACGTGCTGTGTAAAATGGGGATATCTGCCTGCCGTGCTGTGTTCTGTGGCTGACCGCTGACCAGTGATGTGCGGTGAGGTAAATGCCTGGGGAGCCACTGGCTAAACTGAGCAGCAGCACATGTATATAAACAGCGATGGGGAAGTAATTTTCCGTTACAGCCAGAGGTTTCCTAGAAGCTATGACAGGAGGTGTTATACTAGGGGCCTTATTCAGCATTGTTGCAGTTTTGCTAAAATAGCAAAACTGCAACTGCTATTGCTTCAATGCTGGGGGCCGCCCGGCACAGGTCAAGGCCACCCAACATGTTAATGGCGGGCACCGATGTGATCGCAATTCAATTGTGAAGAATGCAACTCTGAATAAGTGAAGCCACCTTGCCTCCACATGGCTGCAAATGCTCTACGAGCTGAACTTGGCAGCAGCTCCCAAATCCTCCGCCCTTCTCCAGGAATCAGTGCCTGGCTTGTGCAGGAGCTATAAAAAAAAAAACCTGTGCAATAAATATAAAACCATGACAGAATGAAAGCACTATTTGTGGAATTAATGGGGCATTAATTGTAATGTTTAATTTTTATGACTCTTATAAGGTCTTGGCAATTAAAAAAAAAAGGCCATCATCCTAAAGCAGGCATGTCCAAAGTCCGGCCCGCGGACCAAACGCGGCCCGTGCACACATTTTACCCGGCCCGCAACCCAGTGCCGTTTCTAGGGGCGGGCGCCGCGGCACTTAGTTACTCCTTCTCGCTCTCCCGAGCGCTCCTGCTCGGGGGGCGGAGTTTCGCGGAATGACGCATTGCGGCGTGACGTCACGACGCAAACGCGTCATTCCGCAAAGCCCCGTTCCCCAAGCAGGAGCGCTCGGGAGAGGCGAGAAGGAGAAGCAAGAAGGACAGGAGGAGGCAGCCGGCGCGAGGGACGTGAGGCGGCGGGACCGAAGAGCGGGAAAACGTCACGTAAGTATTCTCTCTCTCCCCCCCCCCCTCTCCCCCTTCCTTCTCCTCAGCTTGAAACCTGCCTGCCGCTGCCGCACTGTGTAAAATGGGGGCACCTGCCTATGGGGATACCTGCCTGCCACACTGTGTAATATGGGGGCACCTGCCTATGGGGACACCTGCCTGCCACACTGTGTAATATAGGGACACCTGCCTGCCACACTGTGTAATATGGGGGCACCTGCCTATGGGGATACCTGCCTGCCACACTGTGTAATATGGGGGCACCTGCCTATGGGGACACCTGCCTGCCACACTGTGTAATATGGGGGCACCTGCCTATGGGGATACCTGCCTGCCACACTGTGTAATATGGGGGCACCTGCCTGCGTACTGTGTAATATGGGGGCACCTGCCTGCGTACTGTGTAATATGGGGGCACCTGCCTGCGTACTGTGTAATATGGGGGCATCTGCCTGCGTACTGTGTAATATGGGGGCATCTGCCTACGTGCTGTGTAAAATGGGGATATCTGCCTGCCGTGCTGTGTAAAATGGGGATATCTGCCTGCCGTGCTGTGTAAAATGGGGATACCTGCCTGCGTACTGTGTAAAATGGGGGCACCTGCCTGCGTACTGTGTAAAATGGGGATACCAGCCTTCCGTGCTGTGTAAAATGGGGACACCTGCCTGCCGTGCTGTGTAAAATGGGGACACCTGCCTGCCGCGCTGTGTAAAATGGGGACACCTGCCTGCCGCGCTGTGTAAAATGGGGACACTGGGGGCATTTGTGCATCTGGCAGCACTGGGGGCATTTGTGCATCTGGCAGCACTAGGGGCATTTGTGCATCTGGCAGCACTGGGGGCATTTGTGCATCTGACAGCACTGTGGGGGTATATAATGTGTATCTGACAGCACTGGGGGCATTTGTGCATCTGGCAGCACTGGGGGGGGGGCATTTGTGTATCTGACAGCACTGGGGGGCATTATTTATGTATCTGACAGCACTGGGGGTATATAATGTGTATCTGACAGCACTGGGGGCATTTGTGCGTCTGGC
Source organism: Pseudophryne corroboree (assembly GCF_028390025.1). Taxonomy (NCBI): domain Eukaryota; kingdom Metazoa; phylum Chordata; class Amphibia; order Anura; family Myobatrachidae; genus Pseudophryne; species Pseudophryne corroboree. Next base: position 75,495,694 of record NC_086452.1, read on the forward strand.
AGCACTGGGGGCATTTGTGCGTCTGGCAGCACTGGGGGCATTTGTGCGTCTGGCAGCACTGGGGGCATTTGTGCGTCTGGCAGCAATGGGGGCATTTGTGCATCTGGCAGCACTATGGGCATTTGTGTATCTGGCAGCACTGTGGGGATATATAATGTGCATCTGGCAGCACTTGGGGCATTTGTGCATCTGGCAGCACTGGGGGCATCACCCTTCACATTAGAGCAGGTAAGACAAGTTATTTGTTAGTCTTCTGAGGTGATTAATGGTTCAAAGAATGTCAGGCGGAATGGTCGGCCCCCACACATTTTGACCTCACCGAATCTGGCCCTCTTTGCAAAAAGTTTGGACACCCCTGTCCTAAAGTATTATTAATCTACATCTACTATTGTTTCATTTATTGCACCATCTGTACAGTTTGTTCACATGTCCCTGCACTTACTGTACTTGCAGCAGTAGATGGATATATCACTATCACCCACTTCAATGTAAAGAGACACAGAACCATTGTACCCCAGCAACAGTGCCGTAACTAGACTCATTTTAGCGCTGTGTACAAGAAACGGCATCGGAGCCCCCCACCCCTCTATGTAAAATAGGGGGAGTGCGCGCCGTAGGCGCGCGCCAAAAATATAGGGGCGTGGCCACAAAATAATACCAATTCATATAAAGGTGCACAGTAGTCTCCATTATTCAAATTACGCCGCACAGTAGCACCGCTACACCAGGTAGAGCCCCTTTTACACATTACAGCGGACAGATTCCCCTTTTTACACATTATGGCAGACAGCGTTCCCTTTTTACACATTACCGCAACAGAGTCACTCTTTTACACATTACGGAGGACAGATTCCCCTTTTTACACATTACGGCAGACAGCGTCCCCTTTTTACACATTACAGCAGACAGTCCCCCATTTTTTACACATTACGGCAGACAGCGTCCCCTTTTTACACATTATGGCTGACAGCGTCCCCTTTTTTACACATAACGGCAGACAGTGTCCGCTTTTTACACATTACGGCAGACAGCGTCCCATTTTTACACATTACGGCAGACAGCGCACCCTTTTTACACATAACGGCAGACAGCGTCCCATTTTTACCCATTACGGCAGACAGCATCCCCTTTTTACACATAACGGCAGACAGCGTCCCATTTTTACACATAACAGCAGACAGCGTCCCCCTTTTTACACATTACGGCAGACAGTGTCCTCTTTTTACACATTACAGCAACAGAGTCACTCTCACACATTACGGCGGACAGATTCCCCTTTTTACACATTACGGCAGACAGCGTCCCCTTTTTTACACATAACGGCAGACAGCGTCCGCTTTTTACACATAATGGAAGACAGCGTCCCATTTTTACACATTACGGCAGACATGCCCCCTTTTTACACATAACGGCAGACAGCGTCCCCTTTTTTACACATTACGGCAGACAGCGCCCCCTTTTTTACACATTACGGCAGACAGCGTCCCCATTTTACACATTACCGCAGACAGTGTCCCTTTTTACAATTACGGCAGACAGCGTCTCCATTTTACACATTAAGGCAGCCGGTCCCCCTTTTTACACATTGTGGCAGACAGACAGGATAGATAGATAGATAGATAGATAGATAGATAGATAGATAGATAGATAGATAGATAGATAGATAGATAGATAGATAGATAGATACCCTCAATGTGCAGGGTAAAGAAGTAACCTATAGGGCACAGGTTCTCAAATTCGGTCCTCAGGACCCCACACGGTGCATGTTTTGCAGGTCTCCTCACAGAATCACAAGTGACATAATTAACTCCATCTGTGGACCTTTTAAAATGTCAGTGAGTAATTAATACACCTGTGCACCTGCTGGGTTACCTGCAAAACATGCATCGTGTGGGGTCCTGAGGACCGAGTTTGAGAACCACTGCTATAGGGCAATATGTGTTTTTTGCTCCGAGCAACCCTGCAATCACCTGTTCTGTGGTCCTCTGGTCCATGTGAGTAGACAAGTGCAGCCGTCCTCCCTCCACTTCCGACTTCTGTGCACAACACAGCGTTAGCCTACAACAGCATAATCAATCATTCAAAAGAGCTGAACGCTGGTAGTAAAATAAAGATAAGGGAAAGGACGCGACCTAAGCCAAGCCAGTTCAGTGCAGGATTGTGGAGAGAGCGAACAGCTCTTTTGAATGATTATGCTGTCCGTCGGCTGCTGCTGTGTTGTGCATGGAACTAGGAAGTGGTGGGAGGAGGGCTGCGTTATCTCAGAGGTAATGAAGGACGGACTCTGCTAGGGGGGGCGTTCGTTTAATTCGTCCCCCTTAGTAAGAGTATACTATTCCATAAATGCATCTGGCCGGAGGGGGGGGGAGGGGGGAGCATCTGACCCTCTGCTCGTTCGTTCCAGCCCACCCCCTGCCGCTGTCCAATGATTGACAGGGGTGTGCCTTGATTTGAGCTAAAGGCACAGCCCCTGTCAATGAGGCAATTGTGCTGGTGCCGCTTTCCACTAGTTTTTCAATGGTCTTTTCCATCCCGCGATTTGGCCCCGCCCCCCTCTTCAGACACTTTATTATTGTCACTGGGAGGCTCTCTCTGCCTCCCATAGAGATTTAGCTGCATTGTCAGGTTGAAAATGATTAAAATAATACAAAGTAGTGTTATTAGTATCTTCTTTGTATTATTGTAATCATTATGACAGGGGAGGCACTGCCTCCCCTGCCTGCACGTCCCTGCCGCTGATGGAGTTCCGCAGGATCAGACAGTGTCCCACATAACAGTGGGAAATTCCCACTGACATCACTGAGGTGAGGATGTGACTATCTGTCTACTGAAAGTCGTGTCCCCTCCCCTTAACCATCTTTCTTACATTCATTCTGGTGTTTTGGGGAGAAAGTGTTAATTAAACCATTCATTACCAAAAAATAATTGGCAAAAATAATAAAATAAAAATAATTATGAGTATATATATATATATATATATATATGAAACGAAATAGAGGAAATGGCACCAAGGGAGTTATATCAATGCCCTACCTAAAAACGGACCCTTACAGTACTCTCTGCAGTGGCGTAACTACTGCCCCCGCAGCCCTCGCGGTGGCTTGGGGGCGAGGGGCTGCGGGGGCGCCGCCACTGATTTAGAGCAGATTGACATGCATGAAAACCCCTGGCACCGTGCATGGAACCAAGAGCATGAAACCCCTGGCAACGAGCAGGTAATTTAAAAGTAATTAGAAGCCTTAATGTAGGACTTAATGTGTAATGGGCATTACGGTGTGTGGCATAATGTATCACGGACATTGCGGTGTGTGTCAGAATGTGTCACAGGCATTACGGTGTGTGGCAAACTATATCACGGGCATTGTGGTATGTGGTATAATGTCTCAGGGGCATTGCAGTGTGGCATAGGTTATAACGGGCATTGCGGTATGTGTCACAGGCATTACGGTGTATGGTATACTAGATCACGGGCATTGTGGTATGTGGTATAATGTCTCAGGGTCATTGCAGTGTGTGGCATAATGTATAATGGGAATTGCGGTGTGTGGCATAATGTGTCAGGCATTACGGTGTCTGTATACTATATCACGGGCATTGTGGTATGTGGTATAATGTCTCAGGGTCATTGCAGTGTGGCATAATGTATAACGGGCATTGCGGTGTGTGTCATAATGTATCACGGACATTGCGGTGTGTGGTATACTATATCATGGGCATTGTGGTATGTGGTATAATGTCTCAGGTTCATTGCAGTGTGTGTCATAATGTATCACGGACATTGCGGTGTGTGTCATAATGTATCACGGACATTGCGGTGTGGTATACTATATCATGGGCATTGTGGTATGTGCTATAATGTATCAGGGGCATTGCAGTGTGTAGCATAATGTATAACGGGCATTGCGATTCCTGTCATAATGTGTCATAGACATTACGGTGTGTGGCATAATGTGTCGGGGGCATTACGGTGTGTGCATATTGTGTCATGTGCATTATTGTGTGTGGCATAATGTCTGAGGGCCTTTGCAGTATGTGGCATAATGTATACTGGGCATTACTATAAGGAGGAAAAATGACAAATAATGGAAGGGGCATGAATCAGGATTATTTTTCTTTCCTGTGGTGGCTAACGTCTGGGCGTGCAGGTTGCAAAACTGGGGTATAAGGTAGTCCATTCCTGCAATGCCACGCCTCTTTATGCGAAGCCGCGCCCATTTAAACAAAACCACGCCCCTTTTTGGCGCCGCGCACATGTTTGTCCCTTTCCTAGTGCCAATTATGGGGGGGGGGGGGGGGGAGAATTTTTTGGCTTGAGGGAGAAAAATTTCTAGTTACGCCACTGACTCTCTGGATAAATTACGTCAGATAACAAATGCTAACATAAAAATTTATTAAAACAACATATAAACCCGACACAAATGTTCATAAGTATACAGAGTTGATACATTTACATTTGTCGCACAATTTGAACAATCAGTTTGTAGTGATGAGGAAAAAGCGTAGATATATCACTACGATTTCCTCCTTCTCCTTATTGTAGATTCGGAGGTAACACCAGATAATAGATAGATAAATAACCCAACGCGTTTTGTCTTGTTCCAAGACTTCATCAGGGGTAATATCTACAATTGTAGTATAATAAGTCAAAACAAATACATAGCAATAAGCATCTTACACTCACATATAACATGACATATTGGTATCAAAAGAACATGACATAGCAACATTAGGAGGAAAACAGAATAAATAACATGAAGAAAGAGGAAATCTGGATTTATACTTTAAATACACTTATACCGAAAGGGTTGAATGAGAATATCGATATGATAGCGTTCCTTTGAAGTAGATAAAGTGTATCTAGTGTGTAGAGATGGAGATATTGTCAGTGTAGTTAATGGCCAGTACTGAATTTTCATACTAATGTAACGTAGTTTCATTATATATCATGTGCACGTAGAGGAATTGAATGTCAGATGATCTTTAAAAATCATAAGATTTCCCAGGTGTATTTATCATTGGTTATTACATTTTACCACTTGACATATAGACGTGTACAAGTGGGGCCATTTTCAAGTTGATAACTCTTCATCTCATTCATTTTTTTTTACATACATCACGTTTCCAGTATATATACACTCATGTACATGTTTAACCATACAAGGACTTAATTTATTTATATAAAGATCAGACAATTATTTTTATTTTATTTATTATTTATTTATTTTATTTATATTTATTTATTTTATTATATTTATTTCTTTGTTTATTATTTATAATTTTTTCATCAATATTCTTATTTTTAGGTTTATGTTCATTTCTGTATATATATCTATATTTTTATTTATATTCATTTTTATTATTATTATTATTTTATTTTATTTTTTTATTTATATTTATTTTTATTTTTATTTATTTATTTTTATTATTATTTTATTTATTATTATGTTTTATTTATTAATTTAGTTTGGGGCATTTTCATCAAATATTTAAAATATTATTAGCATATACCGGTTTAACATCACACTTATCTATATCCATGTTTATATACACCAGATGTGTGTATATTTCTTTGTCTACAAATATCATTTGTTCATAAATGATCAGAGTATATAGCAGCGCGGTGATGTCTTTGTGTCCATAGTACTTTTAATTATGGTCAGATAGAAGGCACCCTTATTGACACGTAAATAGTGTTTTAACATCATCCAACTGATGATCAGGAAACATCAGTAAGTCAGCAGTCCCGGCCTGTTAATAGCGGGTCGTAGCTCCGATCACATGCTTACGATCACGTGATCGGAAGAGACCAATAGATGGCATTTCCGGGTTCGTGGAACGCAGACCAGCGTGGAGCTGGAATACAAGCGTTCCATGTCACCGGACTAGAATAAGATACAGATGTCCCGATCACGTGTCGGGAACACGTGACCCGATTCAGCCTGTATTTGAGTTTGTGGAACGCAATTGACATGGCGCTGGAGCGCAAACAGTCTCGCTCCAGCGTCATGCAATACGATCAAGGGGAATTACCCACAGGGGATCCGTCCAATATCTAGGACATGAAACTGAGTTAAATGAGATGGGGTGTGTCCAACATCATTCCTGGCATTTAGCCAGGTTTGGTTTCCCTAAATCGTAACCAGAGACAGTGAAGAGCATTATGGGTAATATTAATCAATTAGGTATTTCCTCCTAAGGAGTTATTCTCATAATAATACCGTTAATACACTTAGTTTGATTATTTGAAAATTATAAATCTATGCACTTTTGGTTAAGTAATCTCCATTCTAATATAGTAAATGGAGCATATATATAGAGCACCAATCACTTTGCAAGGGAAGTGATGTAATCACTTTTCCCTTTCTAAAGGGTGGTTATCAGGTCCAATGCCTCATTATACAGAGACTTGGCTGTCAGCACTGCACTACTGGAGGGTAAGGTTTTGCTTTTGTTTTTACAATAGTATATTATCTGCTGAAACATCAACTTTGAAAGTGGTCCCATTTATTAGTATACATTTTGTACCAACTATATGTATTTAATTGACTGGTTAACCACTAATCATTTATAAATGTAATTTTTTAAAGAGTATATGATATGCACTAATTATATATATTCACTATATAAATATGACAGATTTATTCATGAATATGAAACTAAGTTGTATGAGTTATACACTCACTTATATAATTTTTATAGTTAATAGATCTTCCCCTTACTAAGTGAAAGGAGTATTTGTTTCTCCATGGGGTGGGAACTCTTTGTACCATACTGGTACTTTAATGGATGGTCTAATTGATATCAACCCAATTAATTTACCAGGTCTACCACGTGTTCTAAATTGGTTAGACATTATACCCATTTGAATTGCCTTCACTCCTGAGTCTCTGAGTGTCAGGTTCAAGCTGCTGACCGATGAGGAATGTGCTATATTATAGAGATGTCTTTAATGATTGGCACTAATGAACTACACCCCGTGTGGGTAGCACTTTGAGTAATTTGTTTGAATTATTCGATCATAGATCAGTGATACCGTCCATAAAGTATGGGTTTCCCTAATAAAGATATCATGTGAGTTCACTATACTGATGGTTAATACAATTAGTCCTGGGTTTTCCAAATATGAATAAATGGCTGGTTATAATCAGATCATTTAGTAGAGGATTGTTGTATAGTGGTAACATTGGTGTTTGTTATAGCCAATTCTGTGGCTTTGTTCTGTATCATATATAGAAACCACACGGGTTAGTCATGTGATCTGTTCATTAGTGATCAGACATTAATGATACCAGAATTTTTATAATTATGGGTGTCAAAATAAGATAGGGGTCTATTTATGAACTCATAGGTGTTCTTAGAATTAATACCCAATTAATCAATTTATTAGGTTCCTTATGCTTGTGAACCAGTTAGATTCTATACACATATGAATCTTCCCCATATTCGAATATCTGAATGTCAGACTCAAGCTGATGATATATGAGGTATGTGCCGTTCCATCGGATTAATCCCAATCTCTGCCTAATTGAACAAAAAGTGTCCTTTAATTAATAAATGTTATTAAACGTTTTTTAATTAGGTATGGTCCTCGCTGTATCAATCAAGTCCCATTGAAATATTGAAACTTTGTTCATACATCTTTGAATGACCTTTTATGTGCTGACAATATGTTCTGAAATGAAGAGGTATGTTTTTCACAACCTTTGCTTTTTGGTTCTCTTTTTTCCTCTTTCTTCATGTTATTTATTCTGTTTTCCTCCTCATGTTGCTATGCCATGTTCTTTTGATACCAATATGTCATGTTATATGTGAGTGTAAGATGCTTATTGCTATGTATTTGTTTTGACTTTTTATTCTACAATTGTAGATTTTACCCCTGATGAAGTCTTGGAACAAGAAGAAACGCGTTGGGTTATTTATCTATCTATTATCTGATGTTACCTCCGAATCTACAATAAGGAGAAGGAGGAAATCGTAGTGATATATCTACGCTTTTTCCTCATCACTACAAACTGATTGTTCAAATTGTGCGACAAATGTAAATGTATCAACTCTGTATACTTATGAACATTTGTGTCGGGTTTATGTGTTGTTTTAATAAATTTTTATGTTAGTATTTGTTATCTGACGTAATTTATCCGGAGAGTACTGTAAGGGTCCGTTTTTAGGTAGGGCGTTGATATAACTCCCTTGGTGCCATTTCCTCTATTTGGTTTCATATTTTCACACATTTAGTTCCTCCTAACAGGGAACTTAGAGGATACAGGCAGCCATAAAATTTATTAATTTATTGTTTTATTTGAAATAGCGCAGTGGGAGAGTAATTCTTGTCATATATATATATATATATATATACACACACACATACATACATATTAGAGATGAGCTGGTTCGGTTCTCAGAGAACCGGTCCCTACCGAACTTTGCCTTCCGAGTCCGGCCCCGAGCCAGGCTCAGATTTTCCCTCTTGACTCGGAAACCCGAACGCGGCAAAATGTCATAATCCCGCTGTCAGATTCTCACAGGATTTGGATTCCATATAAGGAGCCGCGCGTCGCGGCCATTTTCACTCCAGTCTTTGAGAGTGAGAGGACGTGTCTTCAGTGTGCTCAGTGTCTGTGTGTTGGGGCGGGAAAGTGGGATGGCAAGTGTTGTGCTGCTCAGTCCAGGCAGATACATCCAGTGTAGCTGTAAAGTGGTGCTGTGTTGTGCAGACCAGTCCGGTGTAGTCAGTGTATTGTGCTGTATCAGTCCAGCCATTCACAGTGTTGGTGTTCTCTGCTGCCATATATCCAGTGTAGGTGTATAAAGTGGTGCTGTGTTGTGCAGACCAGTGGTAGTGTCCTGTGTCATCAGTAATTCCAGTGACAATATATGCTGCTGCTATATATATCCACTGCTGCAGTATAACAATTATAACAACCTGTTGGGCTGCATCAGACCAGTGGTAGTGTCCTGTGTCATCAGTAATTCCAGTGACGATATATGCTGCTGCTATATATATATATATATCCACTGCTGCAGTATAACAATTATAACAACCTGTTGGTCTGCATCAGACCAGTGGTAGTGTCCTGTGTCATCAGTAATTCCAGTCATTCCTGTGACGCATATTGGGGGTAATTCCAAGTTGATCGCAGCAGGATTTTTTTTAGCAGTTGGGCAAAACCATGTGCACTGCAGGAGAGGCAGATATAACATGTGCAGAGAGAGTTAGATTTGGGTGGGGTGTGTTCAATCTGCAATCTAATTTGCAGTGTAAAAATAAAGCATCCAGTATTTACTCTGCACAGAAACAAAATAACCCACCCAAATCTAACTCTTTTTGCACATGTTATATCAGCCTCCCCTGCAGTGCACATGGTTTTGCCCAACTGCTAAAAAAAATCCTGCTGCGATCAACTTGGAATTACCCCTCTTGTCTCATATAACTCCCAAAAAATAATGGAGAACAAATATTTTGAGGAGAAAATAGGGAAAGATCAAGAAGAACCACTTCCTCCTAGTGCTGAAGCTGCTGCCACTAGCCATGACATAGACGATGAAATGACATCAACGTCATCTGTGAAGGCCGATGCCCAGTGTGATAGTAGAGGGCGTGTAAAATCCTAAAAGCCAAAGTTCAGTAAAAAGACCCCAAAAAATTAATTTAAATCGTCTGAGGAGAAACGTAAACTTGCTATATGCCATTTACGACATGCAGGGCAAGGAACGGCTGAGGCCCTGGCCTATGTTCATGGCTAGTGGTTCAGCTTCACATGACGATGGAAGCCCTCATCCTCCTGCTAGAAAAATTAAAAGAGTTAAGCTGGAAAGAGCACAGAAAAGAACTGTGCGCTCTGAGATGGTATCACAAATCCCCAAGGAGAGTCCAAGTGTGTCGGCGGTTGTGATGCCTGACCTTCACAACACTGGACGGGAAGAGGTGGCTCCTTCCACCATTTGCATGCACCTTGCAATTGCTGGAAGGAGCACCCACAATCCAGTTCCTGATATTCAAATTGAAGATGTCACTGTTGAAGAACACCAAGATGAGGATTTGGATGTTGCTGGCGCTGAGGAGGAAGTTGACGATGAGGATTCTGATGGTGATGTGGTTTGTTTAAGGCAGGCACCGGGGGAGACACCTGTTGTCCTTGGGACGAGGAAGCCCATTGTGATGCCTGGGCAATCTATCAAAAAAGCCACCTCTTCGGTATGGAATTATTTCTCAACAAATCAAGACAACAGGTGTAAAGCTGTGTGTTGTCTCTGTAAATCTGTAATAAGGAGGGGTAAGGATGTTAACCACCTAGGAACATCCTCCCTTATACGCCACCTGCTGCGCATTCATCAGAAGTCAGTGTCAAGTTCAGAAACTTCGGGTAAGAGCGTAAGCAGTCCACTGACACCTAAATCCCTTCTTCCTCCTGTACCCAAGCTCCTGCAAGCCACACCACCAACTCCCTCAACGTCAACTTCCTCCTTAGTCAGGAACGTCCGTAGTCCTGCAGGCCATGTCACTGTCAAGACTGATGAGTCCTCTCCCAACCAGGATTCCTCCGTAGGATCCTTGAGTGTTACGCCTGCTGTTGCTGGTGCTGCTGGGAGTCGATCGTCATCCCAGAGGGGAAGTTGGAAGACCACTTGTACTACTTCCAGCAAGCAATTGACTGTCCAACAGTCCTTTGTGAGGAAGATGAAATATGACAGCAGTCATCCTTTTGCAAAGCGGATAACTGAGGCCTTGACATCTATGTTGGTGTTAGAGGTGCGTCCGGTAGCCACTTAAAGATTTGATGGACATAGTGTGTCCCCGGTATCAAATCCCATCTAGGTTCCACTTCTCTAGGTAGGCGATACCGAGAATGTACACAGACGTCAGAAAAAGAGTCACCAGTGTCCTAAAAAATGCGGTTGTATCCAGTGTCCACTTAACCACGGATATGTGGACAAGTGGAACAGGGCAGACTAAGGACTATATGACTGTAACAGCCCACTGGGTAGATGTATGGCCTCCCACAGCGGCACCAGTAGCAGCAACTTGCAAACGCCAACTCGTTCCTAGGCAGGCTACGCTATGTATCACCGCAACCTCTTACGGAAACTGAGGAACATCATCGCAGAATGGCTTACCGCAATTGGACTCTCCTGGGGATTTGTGATATCGGACAACGTCACCAATATTGTGCGTGCATTACATCTGGGTAAATTCCAGCACGTCCCATGTTTTGCACATACAATTAATTTTGTGGTGCAGAATTTTTTTAAAAATGAGAGGGGTGTGCAGGAGATGCTGTCGGTGGCCCGAAAAATTTCGGGTCACTTTCGGCATTCTGCCACTGCGTGCTGAAGTCTGGAGAGCCAGCAAACACTCCTGAACCTGCCCCACCATCAACTGAAGCAAGAGGTGGTAACAAGGTGGAATTCAACACTCTATATGTTTCAGAGGATGAAGGAGCAGTAAAAGGCCATTCAAGCCTACACATCCACCTACGATATAGGCAAAGTAGGGGGAATGCACCTGACTCAAGCGCAGTGGAGAATGATTTTGATCTTGTGCAAGGTTCTCCAACCTTTCGAACTTTCCACAGGTGAAGTCAGCTCAGACACTGCCAGCTTGAATCAGGTCATTCCCCTCATCAGGCTTTTGCAGAAGCAGCTGGATAAATTGAAGGAGGAGCTAAGATGGAGTGATTCCGCAAAGTATGTGGGACTTGTGGATGGAGCCCTTCATTCGGTTTGCCAGGATTCAAGGGTGGTCAATCTGTTGAAATCAGAGCACTACATTTTGGCCACCATGCTCGATCCTAGGTTTAAAGCCTATGTTGCATCTCTCTTTCCAGCAGACACAAGTGTGCAGAGGTGCAAAGACCTGCTGGTTAGTAAACTGTAAACTCAAGCGGAACGTGACCCATCAACAGCTCCTCCTTCAATTTCTCCCACCACTAGGGCTGCAAGGAAAAGATTTGCTAGCCCACCCGCTGGCAGTGATGCAGGGCAGTCAGGAGCGAAAGCTGACATCTGGTCCGGACTGAAGGACCTGCCAACGATTACTGACATGTCTACTGACACTGTATATGATTCTGTCACCATTGAAAGAATGGTGGAGGATTATATGAGTGACAGCGTCCAAGTAGGTGTTAGGCGCCGGGGTCCGCTCGTCGGTGCGGCCCGGCGCCTAGCAACCAGGGATGCCGTACGCGTACAGCCGCCGGCTCCCTGGCAACGCCGGGCGCACTGAGCCGCACGGACCCTAGCAACGGGGACGCCACTGGCGGACCGCGTTCCCCGTTGCTGGGTCCAGTTAAAATGATTGTGCACCTGTTTCCTGGCCGTGCAGCAAGGCAGCTGCACGGCATTTATGTAATCAGCCCTGTCAGCAGCTGATTGGAGGACTCCTGTTTATATGCACTCTCAGGGATTCTCACAGACGCCGGTAATAGCTTCCTGCATGCTGTCCTTGTTTGCTGAGAGTCTGTTTCCAGTCTTGCTGTATCCGGTCATTCCAGTCTTCAGTAGTCCTGTACTCGGAAGTTGTCATCTTGTTCCTGGAGTCCTGACTGATCACCGTTTAACATCCAGTGGTGTTCGTGAGTCGCGGCTTTGCCGTGTGTTGCGGCTTGGCCGCTTTACCATTTATTATTTGTGTTTTGGAGCATTTTGCGGAGGGTTCCGCTTCCACAGGTCCACTCTGGTATCCGGCGGTGCTGGGTAGGAGTATTGGACAAGTGGATTTTTGGTTGTCCTTTTCCCTGGCGGTTTTTCCGCACATACTTCAGGTCTTTGCTAGTTAGCTTGTTGCCCCTGGCCTGTTGTCAGTCAGAGGTCCTCTTGTTATCATCCTACCTCGGATTTCCCTTTGTCTCTCATTAAGACCGGGGGGCACCGGAGTTGGGCAGACATAATCCGCCCTTCAAACGTGGCTGCCATGGGCTCAAGAAACCATAGTCTCGCAAGGAATCTCCGATAGCACGGGTGAGACAATAGAGTTAGGGCGCCAGGGGCAACTAGTCTTTCCTGCTCCCGTTACCAGCATTCCATTCCAGCGCTCTGGTCATTGTCATAAGATCTCCTCTGGTCAGGAGTGCTGGAATCATAACATTATTACCGGCCACACCAAAACTTAAAATTAAACGGGGTTTAATTTTTTTCTCATTCAGTTTTGTAAGAGTTTATCGGCCTCATGAATCCAACAGGTTTAGGGCCAAATCCTGGTCAGCTCTTAGTCAGCCAGATTCAAGAACTTACTCAGATGGTTCAGGATCTTTCCCTTCGGGTGAAGTCGCAGGAAGATCTTTTGCGAACTTCCCCGAAGGTAGTCCCTGAACCAAAGATGCATTTGCCTGACCGTTTTTCTGGTGATAGGAAAGAGGTTTTTAATTTTAAAGAATCCTGTAAACTTTATTTTCGTTTAAGACCGATCTCCTCGGGTACTGAATCTCATCGGGTTGGGATTATTATTTCTTTGCTCCAGGGGGATCCTCAGACCTGAGCATTTGGTTTGAAAGCAAAGGATCCGGCCTTGTTGTCAGTAGACGCCTTTTTTGGGTCTTTAGGGCTATTGTATGATGACCCTGATAGAGAGGCATCCGCTGAAGGTCAGTTGCGCGCTCTCAGACAGGGTAGGAATCCTGCAGAGGTTTATTGTACGGAGTTTCGCCGTTGGTCGAACGACTGTGGCTGGAATGACCCAGCCCTGCGCAGTCAGTTTCGCCTCGGCTTATCAGAGTCTATAAAAGACAGTCTCCTTCAGTATCCCGCTCCTGAGACTCTCGATAAACTCATGGAGCTTTCTATTAAGATTGATCGTCGTCTCAGAGAGCGGAGGGCTGAAAAAGGAGCTCCTGTCAGGTCAACTCCATGTGTATATTCCATTCCTGAGAACGTAGAGGAGCCCATGCAGATGGGTCTCTCCTGGCTGTCTCCTGAAGAAAGAGCCAGAAGGCAAAACTCTGGTCTTTGTTTGTACTGTGGGGGTAAGGGACATTTTGCTCGTAATTGTCCGAACAAGTTGGGAAACGCCTCGACCAGGTGAATTGTGAGGGGGTTCACCTAGGTCTGCAGCTTATCTCCTCGAATAACTCCCTTTTAGTCCCAGCTAAAGTTTCCTTTGGCAGCCTCAGTTCTTCGGTGTCGGCTTTTGTTGACAGTGGAGCTGCAGGAAACTTTATGGATCTAACTTGGGCTAAGGCCTTAGGCATTCCTCAGTTATCTTTGGGTAGGTGTGTCACCATGCATGGCTTAGATGGGAGTCCACTGTCCAATGGGGTTATTTCCCTCTGTACACCCCCTGTACTACTTACGGTAGGAGCTCTTCATTCTGAAAAAATCGAGTTCTTCCTTACCCATTGCCCAGCAGTTCCAGTGGTTCTGGGTCACCCTTGGCTGGCCTTTCATAATCCCACCATTGATTGGTGGTCGGGGGAGATTTCACAATGGGGTACCTTCTGTGATAAGGAATGTTTTACGTTTCCAGTCAGAATAGCAGCTGCCATTCCTGAACTCATTCCCGTGGAATACCAAGAGTTTGCTGATGTGTTCTCCAAGGGCAATGCAGACATTCTGCCTCCACATCGGCCTTATGATTGTGCTATTGAGCTAATTCCTGGAGCCGCATTGCCAAAGGGAAGGTTATATGCTTTATCCGGGCCAGAAACTGCGGCCATGAATGATTATGTTAAGGAGAGCCTAGGGAAAGGATTTATTAGGCCATCAAAATCTCCTTTAAGTGCAGGCTTCTTCTTTGTGGAGAAAAAGGATGGCTCGCTTAGACCGTGCATTGACTTTAGAGCCCTGAATAAAATCTCAGTTAAAAATACTTATCCTCTGCCGCTGATTTCTGTCCTCTTTGATCAGCTGCGTTCGGCTGTGATTTTTTCTAAAATTGACCTAAGAGGAGCGTATAACCTCATCCGAATCAAGTCTGGAGATGAGTGGAAGACGGCCTTCAGTATTCAGTCAGGTCACTACGAGTACCTGGTGATGCCGTTCGGCTTGTCTAACGCTCCAGCAGTTTTCCAGGACCTCATTAACGATGTGCTCCGTGACTTCCTAGGGAAATTCGTGGTCGTTTACTTAGACGACATCCTGATTTATTCTGACTCAATTGAACAACATGTTACCCAGGTGCGTCAGGTTCTTCAAAAGTTACGTGAGAATCATCTATATGCCAAGCTGGAGAAATGTGAGTTTCATGTCACGGAGGTATCTTTTTTAGGGTACATTATTTCCCCTCTGGGATTTTTCATGGAACCTAAGAAGCTCCAGGCCATCCTTAGTTGGGCGCAACCCACCAATTTAAAAGCAATTCAGCGCTTTTTAGGGTTTGCGAATTATAGGAGGTTCATTCATTCTTTTTCCGACCTGGTTGCTCCCATTGTGGCTCTGACAAAGAAAGGAGCGGATCCTACCAACTGGTCGCGTGAAGCTGAGTTGTCCTTTCGGGCCCTGAAACAAGCTTTTGTCTCGGCTCCAGTCCTCAGACATCCCAATCCAGAATTGCCCTTCGTTGTGGAGGTTGATGCCTCGGAGGTTGGAGTGGGGGCTATCCTATCTCAAAAGGATCCGGAGTCTCTGGAACTACATCCTTGTGCCTTTATGTCCAGGAAATTCTCCTCCGCTGAATCCAACTATGACGTTGGTAACCGGGAGTTACTGGCAATAAAATGGGCTTTCGAGGAGTGGAGGCATTGGCTGGAGGGAGCAACACATACTATTTCAGTATTGACTGACCATAAAAACCTGCAATACATCGAATCAGCTAAGCGGCTGAATGCCCGGCAGGCTCGTTGGGTTTTATTCTTTACTCGTTTCAAATTTATTATCACTTTCAGGCCAGGTTCCAAGAATACCAAGGCGGATGCCCTGTCACGCAGTTTTTTTCCGGTTCACAATAACAGTCCTGTTACTCCCATACTTCCATCTTCAGTCATTTGGGCAGGCCTCACACAAGATTTATTTACCCAGTTAAAACAGCTTCAACACCAAGCTCCTGGAAATACTCCTGCTGGTCGTCTTTACATCCCTGAGTTTTTGAGAGCTACTGTTTTGACTGAGTTCCATGATAACAAAGTTTCCGGGCATCTGGGGATCTCTAAGACTTTGGAGTTAGTCTCCCGCTCAGTATGGTGGCCTGGTCTTTCTAAAGAAGTTAAGGAGTTTGTTTTTTCATGTCAGGTTTGTGCACAGCATAAGGTTCCCCGTTCCTTGCCTATCGGGCAACTTATGCCCTTAAATGTCCCCCTCAGGCCATGGTCTCATATTTCCATGGATTTTGTGGTAGACCTTCCCCTTTCAGCCGGATTCCGAGTCATATGGGTGGTAGTGGACCGTTTTAGCAAGATGGCTCATTTCATTGCTCTTCCCCGACTGCCATCTGCCCAAGGATTGGCAGTTTTGTTTCTCCGCCATGTTTTCAGACTTCATGGGTTGCCCACTGATATTGTTTCTGATCGGGGTCCACAATTCATTGCACAATTCTGGAAGTGTTTTTGTGCTTCATTAAAGATGAAATTGTCATTAACATCCGGTTACCACCCCCAATCCAACGGGCAAACCAAGCGAGTTAACTAATCATTGAAACAGTATTTGCGTTTGTACTCAGCCAAACTCCAGAATGATTGGTCCGAGTTTCTTCCATTGGCGGAGTTTGCTTACAATAATTCTTGTCATTCCTCCACTAATGTGTCTCCATTCTTTTCAGTTTTTGGTTTTCACCCCAGAGCTAATTCTTTTTTTCAACATTCCTCGGTTTCCTCGCTAACCTTAACCTCCCATCTCAGAGCCATTTGGAAAAAAGTGCACCTTGCTCTCAGAAAAGCGGCCTTTCGAGAGAAAAATTTTTCTGACAGGCTCCGACGTCCTTGCACTTTTAAGGTGGGAGATAGGGTATGGTTGTCGACTCGTAACATTAGACTTCGACAATCCTCTGCTAGATTGGGACCCAAATTTATAGGACCATTTCATATTATTAAAAAAGTCAACCCAGTTGCTTTCCGGTAACGTTTACCAAGATCTCTCCGGATTGGAAATACGTTTCATTGCTCCCTGTTGAAACCATACGTTTCTTCCAGTAGATTTCCTCGGAAGATCTCTCAGGGAAGATCTCCAGTGGATGTACAGGGACAACAGGAGTTCCTGGTGGAGAAGGTTCTCGATTCCAAATTGTCCCGGGGCAGGCTTTATTTTCTGGTTCACTGGAGAGGCTATGGTCCAGAGGAAAGGTCTTGGGTCCTGGATAAGGATCTTCATGCCCCGAGGCTCAAGAGGGCATTTTTTCGGGAATTTCCTCGGAAGCCGGGCTTTAAGGGTTCCTTGACCCCTCCTCAAGGGGGGGGTACTGTTAGGCGCCAGGGTCCGCTCGTCGCTGCGGCCCGGCGCCTAGCAACCAGGGACGCCGTACGCGTACAGCCGCCGGCTCCCTGGCAACGCTAGACGCCGGGCGCACTGAGCCGCACGGACCCTAGCAACGGGGACGCCACTGGCGGACCGCGTTCCCCGTTGCTGGGTCCAGTTAAAATGATTGTGCACCTGTTTCCTGGCCGTGCAGCAAGGCAGGTGCACGGCATTTATGTAATCAGCCCTGTCAGCAGCTGATTGGAGGACTCCTGTTTATATGCACTCTCAGGGCTTCTCACAGACGCCGGTAATAGCTTCCTGCATGCTGTCCTTGTTTGCTGAGAGTCTGTTTCCAGTCTTGCTGTATCCGGTCGTTCCAGTCTTCAGTAGTCCTGTACTCGGAAGTTGTCATCTTGTTCCTGGAGTCCTGACTGATCACCGTTTAACATCCAGTGGTGTTCGTGAGTCGCGGCTTTGCCGTGTGTTGCGGCTTGGCCGCTTTACCATTTATTATTTGTGTTTTGGAGCATTTTGCGGAGGGTTCCGCTTCCACAGGTCCACTCTGGTATCCGGCGGTGCTGGGTAGGAGTATTGGACAAGTGGATTTTTGGTTGTCCTATTCCCTGGCGGTTTTTCCGCACATACTTCAGGTCTTTGCTAGTTAGCTTGTTGCCCCTGGCCTGTTGTCAGTCAGAGGTCCTCTTGTTATCATCCTGCCTCGGATTTCCCTTTGTCTCTCATTAAGACCGGGGGGCACCGGAGTTGGGCAGACATAATCCGCCCTTCAAACGTGGCTGCCATGGGCTCAAGAAACCATAGTCTCGCAAGGAATCTCCGATAGCACGGGTGAGACAATAGAGTTAGGGCGCCAGGGGCAACTAGTCTTTCCTGCTCCCGTTACCAGCATTCCATTCCAGCGCTCTGGTCATTGTCATAAGATCTCCTCTGGTCAGGAGTGCTGGAATCATAACAGTAGGCATGTCAGACAGTCCATATGTATACTGGCAGGAAAAAGAGGCAATTTGGAGGCCCTTGCACAAACTGGCTTTATTTTACCTAAGTTGCTCCCCCTCCAGTGTGTACTCTGAAAGAGTGTTTAGTTCAGCCGGTAACCTTGTCAGCAATCGGCGTAGGAGGTTACTTCCACTAAATGTGGAGATGATGTTCATCAAAATGAAATATAAAGTCCTCAGGGAGGACCTTTACCAGCAATTGCCTCCAGAAAGTACACAGGGACCTGTGATGGTGAATTCCAGTGGGGACAAATTAATACTCAGTGAGGAGGATGTACAAGGTGAAAGGGGTGAGGAATCGGAGGATGATGATAAAGTGGACATCTTGTCTCTGTAGAGCCAGTTTGTGCAAGGAGAGATTGATTGCTTCTTTTTTGTCAGCCCAAACAAACCAGTAATTTCAGCCACAGTCGTGTGGCAGACCCTGTCGCTGAAATGATTGGTTGGTTAAAGTGTGCATGTCCTGTCTATACAACATAAGGGTGGGTGGGAGGGCCCAAGGACAATTCCATCTTGCACCTCTTTTTCTTCTTTGCATCATGTGCTGTTTGGGGACTAGTTTTTGTAATTGCCATCCCGTCTGTAACTGCAGTGCCACTCCTAGATGGGCCAGGTGTTTGTGCCACACACTTGTGTCGCTTAGCTTGGCCATCCAGCTACCTCATTGCACCTCTTTTTCTTCTTTGCATCATGTGCTGTTTGGGTCCTATTTTTTAAATCTGCCATCCTGTCTGCCACTGCAGTGCCACCCCTAGATGGGCCAGGTGTTTGTGCCGCACACTTGTGTCACTTAGCTTAGTCACACAGCTACCTCATTGCGCCTCTTTTTCTTCTTTGCATCATGTGCTGTTTGGGGACTAGTTTTGAATAGTGACATCTTGTCTGCAACTGCAGTGCCACTCCTAGACGGGCCAGGTGTTTGTGCCGCACACTTGAGTCGCTTAGCTTAGTCATACAGCCACCTCGGTGCAACTTTTAGGACTAAAAACAATATTGTGAGGTGTTCAGAATAGACTGGAAATGAGTGGACATGAATGTTATTGAGGTTAATAATACCGTAGGAGCAAAATTACCCCCAAATTCTGTGATTTGAGCTGTTTTTATGTTTTTTTCAAAAATCATCCAGATCCAAAACCAAAACACGAAAGAAAACCAAAACACAAAAATGAAATTAGAACCAAAACCAAAACACGAAAAGTGCAGATCTCTAATATATATATATATATATATATATATATACACGCACACACACACACACAGTATCTCAGAAATGCCATATAAACAGTGATAACCAGTATATATGCACAATAATATATGATTTACTTCCTTTCAAATCAAGGGGGTAACGTCGGTGTATCTAAATATATTTTGGGGTAAAAGGTAAAAAGTTCCCTGACCCCTGCTCTAGCCCATTAGACGCCATCCAGGGCCTAGCAATCACAACCTTTGTCAAAGTGCATAAATTAAAACATACTGGCCCTCATTCCGAGTTGATCGGTCGCAAGGCGAATTTAGCAGAGTTACACACGCTAAGCCTACGCCTACTGGGAGTGTATCTTAGCATCCTAAAATTGCGACCGATGTATTTGCATTATTGCGATCACAAACTACTTAGCAGTTTTAGAGTAGCTCCACACTTACTCTGCCTGTGCGATCAGTTCAGTGCTTGTCGTTCCTGGATTGACGTCAGAAACACACCCAGCGTTCGCTCAGACACTCCCCCGTTTCTCCGGCCACTCCTGCGTTTTTTCCGGAAACGGTAGCGTTTTCATCCACACGCCCCTAAAACGCCGTGTTTCCGCCCAGTAACACCCATTTCCTGTCAATCACACTACGATCGCCGGAGCGAAGAAAATGCCGTGAGTAAAAATCCTATCTTCATAGCAAAGTTACTTGGCGCAGTCGCAGTGCGACTATTGCGCATGCGCACTAAGCGAAATTTCACTGCGATGCAATGAAAAATAACGAGCGATCAACTCGGAATGAGGGCCACTGTGTGGTAAATTAGGAAACAGGCACACCCGAACTAGCAATACCTTAATTAACTTTGTTCCAAAAATCAGCTACAAAAGAACATAACCATATCAGACGCCAAAAAGAACCTGAATATATTTTACATACAATTGGGACATTTACCAGCTTCCCTCCCAGCAAAATTCAATAGTTTAACTGGCATAATTTATGTTCTATGTAAAATAAATATCTGCTGGAACCTGCTAGATGGAGTGGAGCATCAAGGAGACGCCATGACAAGATCCCAGGACTCATCATCATTAGGGCCTAGATTAACTGTCCACTGATCCCTTAAACTAGGACAGCAGAATCATGATGTGCACTTAAAAGAAAACTATATAAGCTTGAAATAGTTTTACGAGGACCTATAGACAACTCAGATTACTGTTTGGAATTCCACAATGGTGTGTCTGAATCCAAGCCTATATACCTAACCAGTTTGGCAGTAACTTCCCGAGGCTTGAGTGCCTGAAAAAACAACACAAAGCTAGCACGACAGCCATTACACCCCAGCAAGACCTGCATAGGGGAATGACCCGGCGAAGCCTGACACTGACAAACATACCAAATCATTGACTGTGTCGCCCTGCAGTCATAATCCCAAATACGCTAGCTAGGCTGCCAGATAGTATAGTCTAAAGTATGGAAGGGCAAGACCCCCTGCAAATCTGGAACTAGTAAGGGTGTTCAGTTGAGTTCTAGGTCACCGGCACAACCACACCAGAGAGGATATCATACTTTGTAATTTCTTAAAAAATGATAAGAGGATACAGATAGGAGAATGTTGAAATACATGTAGAAATTTAGTTTGGACCCCCATTTTTACTAAATTAGCCCTGCCTGTCACTGTGAGGGCAATTTACCCCAAGAACGAATTTTCACTCTGAGATATTCTACATAAGGTTAAAGATTCAAAGGGAAATAATCGCATGGGCAATTAGTGACCCAAATACCCAAGTACTTAAAACGATCCACCCATTGTAAGGGAAGATCTATACGGGGAGAAGTGGGGCAAGGTCCCCCGAAGAGGAAGGATATTAGATTTCCAGCAATTAATGTTCAACCCAGAGTAATTTCCAAAGTCAGTTATGACCTGAAGGACTACAGGCATTGAAATGGTATAATCTGCTAAAAATAATAAAAGATCATCATCATATAGAGCAACAGTATCTAATCTGCTACCAACCCTATTATATCAAGAGCACAGTATACATGCCAGCGGTTCTATTGCTAGGGCGTACAGAGCCGGGAAAAAGGGCAACCCTGCCTAGTTCCACTGGATAAAGGGAACAAAAGAGACACATAACCAATTACTGCGACCCGAGCCCTAGTAGCCATATATAACAGCCAAAACCATTGTATAAAACATGGCCCACTCCCAAATGCCTGCATAACTTCCCACAGATATTGCCATTCTACTGAGTCAAATGCTTTAGCGGCATCAAGCAACACTGCAACAGATGAGAATTTATTCCCATGGGAAATCTGTAAATGAGTGAACAATCTCCTAAGATTATCTGAGGTGGATTTTCCTGGCATGAATCCTGTCTGGTCTGGATGAACTATAGTTGTAATAATAAGATTTTAATTACCTACCGGTAAATCCTTTTCTCGTAGTCTGTAGAGGATGATGGGGTCCATATTAGTACCATGGGGTATAGATGAGTCCACCAGGAGCCATTGACACTTTAAGAGTTTAACAGTGTGGGCTGGCTCCTCCCTCTATGCCCCTCCTACCAGACTCAGTATAGAAACTGTGCCCGAGGAGACGACATACTTCGAGAGAAGGAATTACAGATAGTGGCGAGATTCATACAAGGCAAACCCGGCAAACAAACCGGAAAACTCAGCAGCAGCTGAATAACATTACTGATCCAAGTAATAATGCAGTACTTAACTAAGAACAAAGACGTACTGACCAAGTAACCACTGCAGGAAAATGAAGCGCTGGGCAGGCGCCAAGCATCCTCTATGGACTACGAGAAAAGGATTTACCGGTAGGTAATTAAAATCCCATTTTCTCTTACGTCCTAGAGGATGCTGGGGTCCATAATAGTACCATGGGGATGTACCTAAGCTCCCAGAACGGGAGGGAGAGCGCGGAGGCTCCTGCAGAACTGATTGACCAAACTTGAGGTCATCAGAGGCCAAAGTATCGAACTTGTAAAACTTAGCAAACGTGTTCGACCCAGACCAAGTAGCCGCTCGGCAAAGCTGTAAAGCTGAAACATCCCAGGCAGCAGCCCAGGAAGAACCTACTTTACGAATAGTGTGGGCCTTAACAGATTTCAGACACGTCAATCCTGCCGTAGAATAAGCATGCTGGATAGTGAACCGGATCCAGCGAGAAATCGTCTGCTTAGAAGCAGGACACCCAATTTTCTTGGGATCATACAGGACAGAGAGTCCGATTATCTGTGACGAGCAGTCCTCTTCACATAGATCTTCAAAGCCCTCACAACATCCAAGGCCTTTGAAGCAATTGAGGAGTCAGTAGCCACTGGCACCACAATAGGTTGGTTGATATGAAAAGCCGACACAACCTTTGGAAGGAACTGTTGACGCGTCCTGAGTTCCGCCCTATCTTCACGGAAGACCAAATAGGGACTTTTACAGGACAAAGCCCCCAATTCCGACACACATTGTGCAGAAGCCAAGGCCAACAAAGTGACAGCCTTCCACGTGAGAAACTTGACCTCAGCCTCCTGTAAAGGCTCAAACCAATCCGATTGCAGGAAATGCAACACCACGTCAAGGTCCCAGGGAGCCGTTGGCACCACAAAGGGAGGCTGGATGTGCAGAACCCCTTTCAAAAAGGTCTGAACCTCAGGGAGGGTAGCCAATTGTTTCTGGAAGAAAATGGATAAAGCCGAAATTTGGACTTTTAGTGACCCCAATCTCAGGCCCATATCCACACCTGCTTGCAGGAACAGGAGAAACCGTCCAAGTTGAAACTCAACCGCAGGAAACTTCTTGGATTCACACCAAGACACATATTTTTTCCAAATTCGAGGGTAATGTTTAGACGTTACTTCCTTCCTAGCCTGTATAAGGGTAGGAATAACCGAGCTTGGAATACCCTTCCGAGCTAAGATCTAGCGCTCAACCGCCATGCCGTCATACATAGCCATGGTAAGTCTTGATAAGTGAACGGCCCCTGTTGTAGAAGATCCTCCCGAAGAGGTAGAGGCCGTGGATCTTCCAGTAGTAGATCTAGCAGATCCACGTACCAAGCCCTCCTTGGCCAGTCCGGAGCAATGAGGATTGCCTGAACCCTTGTTATTATTACAAGCTGTAGAACTCTTGGAATGAGAGGAAGTGGAGGGAACACATACACTGACTTGAACACCCACGGTGTCACCAGTGCGTCCACCGCCACTGCCTGTGGGTCTCTCGACCTGGAACAGTACCTCCGCAGCTTCTTGTTGAGGTGGGAGGCCATCATGTCTATGTGAGGTACACCCCACCAACCAGTTTCCTCCTCGAACACCTCCGGGTGGAGGCCCCACTCTCCTGGATGGAGATCGTGTCTGCTGAGGAAGTCCACTTCCTAGTTGTCTACTCCTGGAATGAAGATTGCTGACATCACCACTGCGTGTTTCTCTGCCCAGAGGAGGATTCTTGCAACCTCTGACATTGCAGCTCTGCTCTTCGTTCTGCCTTGTCGGTTTATGTAGGCCACCGTGGTCACGTTGTCTGACTGCAACTGAACAGCCTGACCCTGTAGAAGGTGTGCTGCTTGTACATGGCTCTTAGCTCCAGGATGTTTATAGGAAGAAGGGATTCCTGACTTGACCACCTTCCTTGGGAGGTTTCCCCTTGAGTGACTGCTCACCAACCTCGGAGACTTGCATCCATGGTTAGAAGGATCCAGTTCTGAACCCAGAACCTGCGGCCCTCCAGAAGGTGCGGCAGTTGTAGCCACTAGAGGAGTGAAATCCTTGCTTTCGGCGACAGACGTATCCTCTGGTGCATGTGTAGGTGAGATCCCGACCACTGGTCCAGGAGATGCAGCTAAAAGGACAGAGCATGAACCCTTCCGTACTGCAGAGCCTCGTAGGAGGCAACCATCTTCCCCAAAAGGCGGATGCACTGATGAACAAATACCTGGGCAGGCTTTAAGAGATCCCAGACCATTGACTATATCACCAATGCTTTCTCCACCAGGAGAAACACCCTCTGCACCTCCGTGTCGAGTATCATCCCCAGAAAGACAGCCTCTGTGTCGGCTCCAGATGAGACTTTGGAAGGTTCAGGATCCAGAGATGGACTATAACAACTTCTCCCTGGATGATGCCTTGATCAGCAGGTCGTCCAGATATGGAATTACGT
This sequence comes from Pseudophryne corroboree, assembly GCF_028390025.1. Classification (NCBI taxonomy): domain Eukaryota; kingdom Metazoa; phylum Chordata; class Amphibia; order Anura; family Myobatrachidae; genus Pseudophryne; species Pseudophryne corroboree. Next base: position 75,520,371 of record NC_086452.1, read on the forward strand.
TCACCCCCTGCTTGCGGAGAACCATCATCTCTGCCATCACCTTGATGAAGATCCTTGGTGCCGTGGAGAGACCGAAAGGCAGTGCTTGAAACTGATAGTGATCGTCTTACTGTGCAAACCTGAGATAAGCCAGATGCGGCGACCAAATGGGAATGTGGAGGTACGCATCCTTGATGTCCAGTGACACCAGAAACTCCCCCTCCTCCAGACCTGAGATCACTGCCATCAGAGATTCCATTTTGAATTTGAACTCCCTTAGATAAGGGTTTAACGATTTCAAGTTCAAAATTGGCCTGACCAAACTATCCGGCTTTGGTACCACAAAAAGGTTTGAATAGTAACCCTTGTTTTGTTGATGAGGTAGAACTGGAACAATGACTTACGACAGTTCCAATTTTCGGACAGCTTCCTGTAGAATAGCTCTGTCTGTCGGTCAGCAAAGCTGGCAAGCCTGATTTGAAGAATCGGTGAGGTGGGAGTTCTTGAAACTCCATTCTATACTCCTGGGTAACAATATCTAGTACCCTGGGGTCTAGGCATGATGACGCCCAGACATGTCTGAAATATCTGAGTTTGAAACTCCAGCCTGTATCCCCGTGACACAATATCCTGCACCCAGGGATCCAGGCCAGACGACACCCAGACGTGTCTGAAATGCCGGAGTCTTGCTCCCACCTGACCGAACTCCAGGCTGTGCGGTCCACTGTCATGCTGAGGATTTTGAGGCACCAGATGTAAACTTCTGGTCCTGGGAACCTGCAGGTGCAGGGTTTTTGGATTTAGCCCTTCCACCTCTAAAGAAGGTGTTAGAGGGCTTGTTCTTTCTAGACCTAGAGGGCCAAAAGGACTGTGATGTATTGGGAGAAAAAGGTTTCTCTGTAGCCGGTGCAGTCGAGGGAAGAAAAGGAGACTTAACCGCGGTTGCCGTGGAAATCCACGCATCCAGCGCCTCCCCAAAAAAGAGCCTAACCTGTGTAGGGTAGGTTCTTCACACTTCTCCTGGATTCCGCTTCCACAGACCATTGGCGCAGCCAGAGACCCCTACGAGCCGAGAGGAGATCCCTGCAGCCATGGAACCCAGGATTCCACCATAAATCCCGCAGAATCCTGTATGTTATGTAAAAACAATTCAACGTCACCCTTAGCCATCGTAGCCAGGTCTTCCATTAGTGTGCCTGATCACTTTGCTATAGCTTTAGAAATCCATGCACAGGCAATAGTAGGCCGCAGTATCACCCCTGAAGCCGTGTATATGGACTTGAGCGTAGTGTCAACCTTGTGATCTGCCGGTTCTTTCAATGCGGTAGATCCTGGGACAGGCAAGACCACCTTCTTTGACAGTCTGGAGACAGATGCGTCAACTATATGCAGGGTTTCCCATTTTTTCCTATCTTCCTCAGGGAAGGGAAAAGCAACCAGAACCCTTTTTGGTATCTGGAATTTTTTCTCCAGGTTCTCCCAGGATTTTTCAAAAATAGCATTTCATTCTTTAGATGCAGGGAAGGTTAGCGAGGCTTTCTTATTATCAGTGAAGTAAGCCTCCTCAACCTGCTCAGGAGTTGTGTCAGCAATATTCAACACATCTCTCATGGCCTCAGTCCTCAACTGCACCCTCTTAGCAAGTGATGCCACCCCCCTCAACAGATCCCCATCACCGTCTGCTGTGTCAGAATCTGTATCCATGTCATCCTGCATAACTTGGGCAAGAGCAATTTTTTGAGGGTGTACCGCAGGGGGGCCCGAGGGAACAGAACCGGACCATACTGCCATAGTGGACCGTAAAGCCTGAGTAACATTCTCAGTCTGTGCAACCCTCTCAGAAATCTGAGAAATAACCCCCTTAAGAGAGGCTAACCACTCCGGTTACCTAGCCGGGATATGTGCTACATCAGTGCAATCCTGATGACATGGAATGGGATCTTCCTGAGAAGATATATCCTCTGCAGCATATGATACAGAGTCTCTAGACATGGCTGCTTGCAATCCCCACTGATAAAGCTAAATATTTATCGTATATACAACCCTTTATGAGGTCTAAGAACACTGTACGCTGTTTACTTAAGAAGTACCGTAAGGGTACGCAAGTTGCGTAACGATCGCTCAGCCGTAGGCGAGCACGCTCAAGCGTCACGTTCGCTCACGGCCCAGAGATCACAGACAAGCACGCTGTTGGCTATGACTAACGTAATGATTCGCTATGGCGTAGCGGACGCTCGAGACCACGAGGAGATCACCAGCGGCGCAGACGCTCACAACGCAAAACCTTTATATCTATACCCTTAACAATGAAATACACAGTAAACCTTAATGTAGAGACAAAGTGTAAGTGCAACCTTGTGTAACCTGATTAACTACAAAGCTGTTTGAGCGTCACCGACGCTCAGAGAATTCTTAACACTATGAGAAAATACACAGATACTTGTTTAGGGTCCAAAGCCTATTAAATGTATTATAACTAATATACTTGTAAAAAAAGAATCACAGTACAAATAATACACTACAATATAACAGAGACTTCCTAACCAAATAACTACACTATAAATACAATACAATACAATCTAATCAAGGGAAAATACGAGAGAAAGAGTAGAGAGAGAGAGAGAGAGAGAGAGATAGAGATGAGAGAAATGGCTCACAGTAAGACAATGATTACGGAGAAAAACTTACGCACAAGGGGAAACGATCGCATGCGCCTGGACATCCAGCACCCGATTTTCAGCAATGAGAACCGTTGAAGAGTGAGAGCTGGATGTGGTCGGCCTGCCTATTTATGCCCCACACACAATGCAATCTAATGGTCCCTACAATCTGATCGTCCATTGGACACAGGAATTCGGCTTCGCATCATAACAAAAGGTCATAGGTTAATTCATACAGGTGGGCTGTGACGATTTCCAACTGCTCAGGTGGGAGGGAAACTGGGTTTCCCGCCGCATGGGTAATAAAGTGCAAATAAAGTAAATGTTCATAAACTTCTTATGTCCATAACTATTCGCACGAGCGATTGATCTGCTTCAAACCAACACCGGAATATTTCTAATTAAATATTCTTCCGATGGATACTAAACACCACTGTATTACTCCTGTCTGACCCTTCGTATCAAACAAAGAGGGATTCCTCTGTTCATAAACATTCTATATTAACCAAACTTTCAGAATCTATCAAAGGGACCATGATCTACAAAATACATTATTACTGAAAATATGTAACGATTGAGTCGCACGCTACAACCACATAAACTCTACCGTAAATACGCATACCATGCGCCTGCGGGTGCCCGCGACTGTGAGTATGCGCACGTACGGGAGAGCGTACGCATGCGCAGCACGGACCTGTGTGAGGTGCAAATATGGTAGTGTGCATAGAGATATTTTTCTGACTTTGACAGTCCACCCTTTGGCAGTCAATAATAACTGCCACTTCCTGAAAACATTTCAAAAGGAGAAAAATATATGTCAGGGGTTAATTCATTTCCATGGTTGGGTGAGGGAGGAGAGAGGAGTAGGTGTGAAGAGGGTATGACCTAGTGTGATAGCAGAAGCATGTGTGTATGAGTCCATGTTTGGGGGGGTCATGTATCATCGTGCCGTACGTGTTGTAAATCAAGCTTCGAGGTATTGCGAAGTATACATTTGAATTCCTTCTTATCCTGTGGTACAGGTCTGAGGATGGGCTGTCAAACTTTACCGAGCTCTTTTCGGATTTTGAACAAAATGGGGAGCACATTTTAGTTGATGATACATGAATGGGGGGATATGTGATTGCTGATATCTGTGCCTGTATTCCCTATACTATGTGTGTTATTACCTGAGGGTTGTAGAGATGAAGATGAAGAACACTTATGGAAAATGCAATGATATTCTATGTCAGGTAAATGTACATCTGTCGTCGAAGTTTTGTTCGGTATCAGTTGAAAGTCGTCTTCTTTGCGCTGTTTTGCTCATTAAGCGTGAGCAATAAGCTTTGTCAATGCCATTAGATTTACAAAAAATGTTGGGCTAGCGTAATTTTAAGAATTCTAGGGAAACTGGGGATCCATGGCAAAGTTCATCAAGTGTCCATATCTCAAGTGGTCAAAACTTCGTCTTTGGTCTATCCGTTGTCTGTATAGCGTCTCATCAACTTCCTCGTCCAAGGGGGGTCTTGTTATCTTGGAGAAAAACCAGAAAAACAGGTGAAAGAAACGGACCGTAGAAATCGCATTTTCATCACATCATTGTTTCTATCATTGGGTCGTAAATCAAATCCAGGTTAATTACAGTTTCCTCACTCCTCAAACTCATCACTCTTGTACTTTGTTTGCACCTCATTAAAGCCTGCCCGCATCTAAATATCAATCCAATAGATATAACAACACCTAAAATACATAGGAGAAACTTTCCAACATCCATTATGACTCCTTGAGCCCAGTCTCCCAAACCGGAGAACCAATTTCGCGGGTTCAACCATGACACCCAACCAGTCAGCTCATTACCTACAGCAGCAAGAGTGAGATTGTGTTTTCGGCGAAATTCCCACTTTAATTGGAGAATATCGTCCATCTTTTGGTCTATGACCTCTACCGGATCCTCTGTGCTATTCGTGATATACGTGCAACACTTCACGCCGTACTGTGTTGCCAATGTAACACAATATCCGCCTGTCACTGCTGTGAGGTAATTAAGAATCATTCTATGCTGTACCAGTTCTGTTTTATAAGCTTGAAGTTCTCTTCCAGTGTATCTAAACGTGTCATCATACATTTCAGTGATATTATCTAACAAATTGGCGAGTGCGGAAATGTATCTATAATTCATCACTCCTCGAGCGGTGCGAGTGAAATCTAACGCCACCAGAACCTGAATCCCGGTGGATTCATGGATCAGATCAGAGGCCGGATGCTCTAACCTTTCTGACAGTTGTCTTTTAACTCGGTGCTCGTAATGAGTGTGAGTATAAGGAGCTTGGGCACCACGGTGTATGTCTTTCATTTTGTCATGTGTTACAGTCATCACTTCAGGCAATACTTTTCCAATATAACACAATCCTTCAGAGTTTGGGGCAAGCCACTTGTACGCCTTTCTCCCGCATATGAAATATGCATCATCGGGGAGAACATATGGGACGGAGAAAGACATTACCATATTACACACCTTCCAGGTGAAATCTCCTAGCCCTAATTCTTCCATCTGCTTAATGCACGTATCAGGTTGTACGATATGTGCACAGTATCCTGGTGATACTTCTCCAACTCTAGTAATCCTATTTCCTAAGGTGTATCTATACCGGAAAGATTTTCCTCTACTGGCTATGTGGCGTACAAGCTCTGTATCTGTAGGCATTCTATCTGCTCTATGTGAAAAGGTCATGGTGTGGTTACTCCATGACACTTCCCAATTTCCCGGCTTTCTGGGCTTGGAGATGTTGAAACATAATAGGGACCTATCCACGTGGTATTGGTGGAGCTTCAAACTAGGAGGGCTGGAGATATTAAACCTCCGGTCCACCGGTCTCCCACCATTTAACTCAAATACCTCCCCTATCGTTAAAGGAAATGGTACTAGCCCTGATTTGCTATGACCCTGAGGTACTTGGGAGCATACCCAACAATCTGTTTTGTTTAATACGTTACCCACTAAGGAGTGATAGTCACTCAATGGATGCCGGTCCATATGGATATTAAAACTGGATTGGCATTTCTTTATGCACCCATCCTCAATGACATTGTTACAGAGCCTACAGATACAGTTTTCTTCAGCTAACAATCCGTCACAATTTCTTCTATGATCAATGCTATCGGATCGTTTTCTGATACTCGCCTTTGCTTGTTGGTTAGGTTGATCTTGGAAAACTACGCCTCCATCTTTATCATCAGAACCCATTCCAGAACCTCTATCGACCTCCATGGTACTCTCGCCGGAACAGACTGCTCTGGTTAACATCATGGTCAACAGGAAAATCCGGATCACAGTCTCTTGGGGCAAGTCCATCTTTGAGGAGGAGATGAAGAAGAATGAGAAGGAGGAAAAATACATTTGAGGGAGAGGGGATGGGAAGTGGAGAAAAACAATAAAAGGGAGTGGGGAGTCGACAACAGCTCTCGGTCTTCAAGGCTCAGGTGCCGCCTCAGTCCTCCTGGAACAGACACTCCAGTGATACAACCTCTACCGTCTGTTCCTTATCACGGGACTTCTCTGGATCAGCAACCTTCTTGCAGTGGGATGAATGGACCCAAGTCTCTCTCTCAGCAACCTTCAATGCTGTAGTGCTAGTCAATAAGACCTGGTATGGTCCTTCCCATCTGTCAATAAGGCAACCTGAGCGTAGAAAATTTCGTATCATTACATAATCCCCAGGTTCAATGTCATGACAATTACTATCAGGTAGATCAGGAATCACCAACTTCAGATTATCATTTTGATTCCTTAACTGTTTACTCATGTTAATCAAGTACTTTACAGTCACTTCATTGTTACATTTCAAATCATCCTGAGGGTTAATCATGACATGCGGCTGTCGACCAAACAAGATTTCAAAAGGGGATAGATTAAGAGGGGACCTGGGAGTGGTTCTGATACTGTACAATACAATGGGTAAAGCTTCTGGCCATGTCAATCCTGTCTCTGCCATCACTTTACTCAATTTATTTTTAATAGTGCTGTTCACTCTTTCGACCTTCGCACTCGCCTGTGGACGGTACGGAGTGTGCAGCTTGCTATCAATTCCCATCAACTTACACATTCCTTGAAAGACATCACCTGTAAAATGGGTACCCCTATCACTTTCGATTATTCTAGGGATACCATATCTACATACAAATTCCTGCACAATTTTCTTAGCTGTAAACATAGCGGTATTTGTAGCTGCAGGAAATGCTTCGACCCAATTCGAGAAAACATCTATACAAACAAGTACATATTTCAAATTCCGTCAAGGGGGTAATTGAATGAAGTCAATTTGTATTACCTGGAAAGGGCCGCCGGCAGGTGGGATATGGGATGGTTCTGTAGGTATTGCCTTTCCAATATTCTTTCTCAGACAGGTAAGGCATGACATTGCTCTTTTACTCGCATGAGAGGAGAATCCTGGGGCGCACCAATAGGCTCTTACCAATTTGCACATCCCTTCCTTGCCTAGATGAGTCAGCCCGTGAGCTGCTTCAGCCAGACATGGAAGATATGCTCTGGGGGCCACTGGTTTACCATGTCCATCCGTCCAGAGTCCTGAGGACTCTTGGCTACATCCCTTTGCCTTCCAGACTGCCTTTTCCTGTGTGGAACACAAATTTTGCATTTCACACAACTTCTGTGTGTTAATGGTATTAAATACCATCAATTGTGTGGTGTCTGTCTGTATGGGGGTAGCAGCTGCTAACTTAGCAGCTTCGTCTGCTCGGCTGTTACCAAGTGATACCGGGTCTTGACTATATGTATGTGCTTTACATTTGATAACAGCCACTCTGTCGGGTTCCTGTATCGCTGTTAGAAGCCTTTTTATGTGAGCTGCATGCGCTACCGGTGTACCAGCTGCCGTCATGAAATTTCTGAGGCGCCATAGGGCTCCGAAATCATGGACTACTCCGAATGCGTATCTAGAATCGGTGTAGATATTGGCTGACTTACCCTTAGCCAATTCACATGCTCTGGTTAGGGCGACCAGTTCAGCAACCTGGGCTGAGTGAGGTGGGCCTAGCGGTTCCGCTTCTATGGTGTCTTGGTCATCTACGACTGCGTATCCAGTACACAAGTCTCCCGAGTCTGACTGTCTGTGACAACTACCGTCCGTGTAGAACGTGAGTTCTGCATCTTCCAGTGGGTTGTCACTGATGTCAGGCCTTGCGGTAAAATTTTGGGTCAAATATTCCATACAATCATGTGTATCTTCCTTTGTATTGAATCCTCCTTCCCCAGCACTCTCACCTTCCACCCTTTGTGCCTGACCAGGCACACCTGGGAGATATGTTGCAGGATTTAATGCACTGCATCTCCTTATGGTGATGTTTACGGGGGCCATTAGTGCCAATTCCCATCTTGTAAACCTCGCTGATGAGACGTGTCTGGTTTGGGCAGAATTCAATAAGGCTGATACTGCATGTGGCGTATGGATTGTGAGGTTGTGGCCTAGCACGACGTCTTCGCTTTTTGTCACTAGCAATGCTATCGCAGCAACGCTTCGCAAGCATGTGGGGAGGGATCGCGCTACCGTGTCTAGCTGAGCGCTGTAGTATGCAACTGGCCTGCTGGCATCACCGTGTTTTTGGGTTAGTACACCTGCTGCGCAACCAGCACTTTCTGTTCCGTATAGTTCAAAGGGTTTCCCATAGTCTGGCATACCTAGCGCTGGCGCCTGCGTTAGGCACTGTTTGAGTCTCTCAAATGCTGTTTCGGATTCGTCTGTATGCAAAATCCTATCAGGTTTGTTTGAGGAGACCATTTCCTGCAAAGGTAGCGCCAATATGGAAAACCCTGGGATCCAATTACGGCAATACCCACACATTCCTAAAAACGTTCTGATCTGTTGCTGGGTTTGTGGTAGAGTCATGTCTCTAATTGCTTGGATTCTATCAGCGGTCAGGTGTCTCAGTCCTTGTGTTAGACAGTGTCCCAAATATTTTACCTTAGTTTGGCATAATTGTAACTTGTCTTTGGACACCTTGTGTCCGGTGTCTGAAAGATGAAACAGGAGCTGTTTCGTATCCTTCAGAGATGCTTCCAGTGAATCTGAACACAGTAATAAATCGTCCACATACTGTATCAATACTGATCCACTGTCTGGTTGGAAAGACTGTAAACAATCATGCAAAGCCTGAGAAAATATACTTGGACTATCTATGAAACCTTGGGGCAATCGAGTCCACGTGTATTGGACTCCTCTGTATGTGAATGCAAACAAATATTGGCTGTCAGGGTGCAGAGGTACCGAAAAAAAAGCGGAGCAGAGGTCAATAACAGTGAAAAATTTGGCAGTGGGAGGGATTTGCATTAGGATGACAGCTGGATTTGGCACTACGGGGAACTGACTCTCAACTATTTTGTTAATCCCCCTTAGATCCTGCACTAGCCTGTAACCCCTCCCCCCACTCTTCTTAACAGGGAAGATGGGACTATTGGCAGTGCTGGACGTTCTTACTAGAATGCCCTGTTGTAGCAAGCGCTCTATTACTGGGTAAACTCCTAACTCCACCTCTGGCTTCAGAGGATATTGTGGGATTTTTGGAGCTATCCTACCATCTTTTACTTGTACCACTACTGGAGCTACGTTTGCCATTAATCCAGTGTCCTGTCCGTCTTTTGTCCAAAGTGACTCTGGTACCTGAGATGTCATCTCTTCTATTTGGGATGGATTCCTATTTGTCATAATGGTATGTGACATTAATTTTGATGGGGAGTCTAACATGTCTCGCACTTCCTGAGCGTGTTTCTCAGGTATGTCCAAGAATACACCTTCAGGAGTACAATAAATGACGCACCCCATTTTACACAGTAAGTCTCTTCCCAGGAGATTGGTTGGTGCCGATGCAGCCAGCAAAAAGGAATGCTTGGTATGCAAAGGCCCTATTGTAATCTCGGCTGGTTTGCTAACAGGGTAGTGCTGGACTACTCCTGTTACTCCCATGGCTGGAATTGTCCTACCAGTGGTTCTCATGCCCACTGTCGAATTTATCACTGACTTGGCCACCCCTGTGTCTACAAGAAAGTTTAAAGTTTTACCAGCTACATTGATTGCGACCTCGGGTTCACTTTCAAGGTTGGCAATTAATTTTACTGGCTGCAGATTACAGGTATGGCCACACCCCTATTGGGTATGGTGACCTCCCTGAATCCCGCTGGCAGCAACTACTTGTGAGGGAGATAGTTGGGAACTACCAGAGGCATGCCAGTCTCTGTTTGGGGGGATATCTTTTTGTTTCCCCTGTATGTGGCTCATAACTCCGTTTCTGCGGACCTTGCTCCCAATGTCGTGTGTCGTGTCGTTGTCTAGGGGTTTGGTATGAGTTTCGTGGATTCTTTAATCTACAATCTCGTGCCATGTGTCCCTGTTTGTGACAAGAATAACAAGTAACCATACTTGACTTACCCACAGGATTTGGTGATACAAACAAAGGCTGCCTTGTGGTCAGAGCCTGTATACTTACTGACATTAATTTGTCACCTTGTTGTTCCCTGTGTCTGGTGATGTTTCTGTCGTGATCAATAGCAGCCTCTCTCAAAGTAGCCACAGACAGACCTCGCCAACAAGGTTGCGTGGTCTGTACCCTAGTCTTCAATGACTCTTTTAAACCATCCATCAGTACCGATACTGCTACTTCCCGATGGTTTGTATCTGTTTTAATGTCCTCTATACCTGTGTATTTTGCCATTTCTAATAATGCTCTGTGAAAATACTCTGCAGCTGTCTCTGACTCCTTCTGTTTAATGGAGAATATCTTATTCCATTTAGCTACTGCTGGGAAATACTCTTTTAGCTGCAAGTTTATTCTTTTCACATTATCTTGGTTGTACACATCTGTAAGAGGTACATCATGATCTAGTCCGCAATCAGCTAAAAATTGAGTTGCGTCGACATTTGAGGGTAAACACGCTCTCAGCAATATCTGCCAGTCTTTATTGTTGGGCTCTACAGTGTTACCTAAGTCTCTGATGTATTTTTGACTGGCAACTAAGTCTTTTCTAGGGTCAGGAAATTCAGACACTATGGTCCTTAATTCCATTCGGGAAAATGGAGTGTACATGGCGATGTTCCTAATGGGAGTGGCTCCTGATGCGTCTGTTTTCCCATTTGGCACTGCTATTACTCTAACAGGTGTAATTCTAACAACCTCATTCTGTGTAGATTCTACAGGCTGTGGTGAAATAGTTTCAGCATAATGCATGGTGCCGTACTTACCAGTTGATACGACCTCACCTATCCCTCCGCTAGGGACCTTTACTAATCTCGTGGGTGGAGCTGTGCCTACTGTGGTCTCTGCTATGGTGGCTGCTAGAGAGAGCGCTGAAATCGTTGCCGATTCGTCCTCTTGATCACACTCCTGAGGAAAGTTCAAAACAGGGTACAACTTGCACGGGTTAATACTTGCATGGGTTAATGGGTTAACATTATCATTAACATTTACACAGTTACTAAGTGATTTTGTGTTACACCTTAGTGCGTCTTTCTCCGTAATCAACTTCTCTCCTGATATATATGGTGGCGGCGGGGCCGTGGCAATTAGTTTTCTGTTAGAGCCAGATCCCGCCGCCTGAGCCAAACCTCTCTGTATCTCACCTTCCTGTTGCCACAACTGTAAATAATCATAATGCTGAATTCGTCTCTTTGTTGATTTTATGAGACATATCCTCCTCCTTAAATTTTGTAACACTTCTGAGCTGAAGCTCCCTATTCTTGGGAATTTCTCCCCGTCATGCACAGTCATTCTCTCCCATTCATCACATAAAGTTTCTGTGTGACTTCCATATTTCTCACACATGATATACCTGGCCGACCCAATTGGCCGGACCACTGAATCAACCCGAACCGAGGTTGATCGCCCCCTACCTGAACAAGTGGCCCCCATAGTTCGAAAGTGTTGCTTTATTTAGCCAACCCTTTACGAAAAACCAAATGCCAACAATAGGCTGACGGTGGCGGTTTACCGAGTACCCCACTCACTCGCCCACGCCGACCTATACGACCTGATCACACCGATATGGTGCTGGCGTACTCGACCTAGGGCCCCTGCGACCTGAACCTCTATTTACTGGAACCTGTGAGGGTTATCCGAAGAACACTTACTCTTTCCAGTAACTATTGGTTGCTGGATAGTTCCTGAGTGAGCAGCGAACTTCCCTTAAAATAAAAAAATTACACAAATCACGTTAGAGTGTACAGATAGCGTTTGTGACCCCTTTACTCTAATGGTATTAGGTCAGATTACTAACTACTGCACACACTTACGTGCGGTCCAGTCGTTCAGTACACAAACAACTAAGCTTATGTACGGAAAGACCAATGGAATCGAAACTTACGACTGCGAATTCCTTCAGCCAGAGCTTATATGGCCTATATGGGTGTTGCACCAACCCTTTTCGGTGTTGTGCCTGTGAACTGTATAGCGGACTTCCTTGTCGGCTGTACCTGGACCTCCTGGTCTGTTATGACCTCCTGGTCTTGTTACAGTATGACCTCCTGGTCTTGTTACAGTATGACCTCCTGGTCCGCTATACTCTAATGCTCAAAATTGTATTTAACCAGAGATGCCTCCCTAGCCACCGTGCACGTCACTTACACGCATGTACCTCACGAGTACTCGACTTTTCTTGTGGTTCAACCTTTAAAAATTGTAAAAACACTCACTCATCACATGTACACTTTTGTTTCTATTTCTATTTCTGCGCAGAAAATTTTCTTTAGCCCAGCTGTGTTACCAATTAGGAGCAGGATCTGTTAATTTAAATTTTTGGATTTCCAAAAATAGACTTGCGTTATTTACCGCCTGTTGCGCTATTTACCGCTTTGCGTTACTTATCACGTTGCGTTAAAAATCAACTTATCGTGACTTGAGCTACGTGGGCGTAACCGGACGCTACGTTGCGTAATGAACGCTGCGTGCGTCGGCCTTTGGATTGCGTACGCTAGTCTTTGTTAGAGACACGTGTACGCAAAACAAAGATCCACCGTAACACAATATACTTTTATCAATGTAAACGATCCCTGATCATCTACCGCGTACCCCACTGGCTTTGCCTTATCTCCCAGGCAAACCTGTGTGTTTGTCTACACTTTTAACTATTACCTCTATTCTTAAACTATGAAATAACAGCAAGTCTCTTTTAGCACTTTTCTATCAACTATAAAACTGGCAGACAGGATGGTGATATACGACAAATGAAATACACAGATGGAAAAGAAATGCAGATATATATATGTATGCGTGCGTATATACGCAAGACAGAAGAAAAATAAACAGTTTAAAAAAAAACACAAGCGTTTTGTTCTTACCTCCGGTTCCCGGATTCCTTCAGCACTCGTTATCTAAGCGAAGCAGACGCTTATCCCGTCAGCACTATGAGACAACCTCCCGCCCTTTGCTGAGGGATAATGTCTGCTGATCTACCTAGTGCAGATATGTGAAGGACAGGACGAGCCGCCAATTGATAAAGCTAAATATTTATCGTATATACAACCCTTTATGAGGTCTAAGAACACTGTACGCTGTTTACTTAAGAAGTACCGTAAGGGTACGCAAGTTGCGTAACGATCGCTCAGCCGTAGGCGAGACGCTCAAGCGTCACGTTCGCTCACGGCCCAGAGATCACAGACAAGCACGCTGTTGGCTATGACTAACGTAATGATTCGCTATGGCGTAGCGGACGCTCGAGACCACGAGGAGATCACCAGCGGCGCAGACGCTCACAACGCAAAACCTTTATATCTATACCCTTAACAATGAAATACACAGTAAACCTTAATGTAGAGACAAAGTGTAAGTGCAACCTTGTGTAACCTGATTAACTACAAAGCTGTTTGAGCGTCACCGACGCTCAGAGAATTCTTAACACTATGAGAAAATACACAGATACTTGTTTAGGGTCCAAAGCCTATTAAATGTATTATAACTAATATACTTGTAAAAAAAGAATCACAGTACAAATAATACACTACAATATAACAGAGACTTCCTAACCAAATAACTACACTATAAATACAATACAATACAATCTAATCAAGGGAAAATACGAGAGAAAGTGTAGAGAGAGAGAGAGAGAGAGAGAGATAGAGATGAGAGAAATGGCTCACAGTAAGACAATGATTACGGAGAAAAACTTACGCACAAGGGGAAACGATCGCATGCGCCTGGACATCCAGCACCCGATTTTCAGCAATGAGAACCGTTGAAGAGTGAGAGCTGGATGTGGTCGGCCTGCCTATTTATGCCCCACACACAATGCAATCTAATGGTCCCTACAATCTGATCGTCCATTGGACACAGGAATTCGGCTTCGCATCATAACAAAAGGTCATAGGTTAATTCATACAGGTGGGCTGTGACGATTTCCAACTGCTCAGGTGGGAGGGAAACTGGGTTTCCCGCCGCATGGGTAATAAAGTGCAAATAAAGTAAATGTTCATAAACTTCTTATGTCCATAACTATTCGCACGAGCGATTGATCTGCTTCAAACCAACACCGGAATATTTCTAATTAAATATTCTTCCGATGGATACTAAACACCACTGTATTACTCCTGTCTGACCCTTCGTATCAAACAAAGAGGGATTCCTCTGTTCATAAACATTCTATATTAACCAAACTTTCAGAATCTATCAAAGGGACCATGATCTACAAAATACATTATTACTGAAAATATGTAACGATTGAGTCGCACGCTACAACCACATAAACTCTACCGTAAATACGCATACCATGCGCCTGCGGGTGCCCGCGACTGTGAGTATGCGCACGTACGGGAGAGCGTACGCATGCGCAGCACGGACCTGTGTGAGGTGCAAATATGGTAGTGTGCATAGAGATATTTTTCTGACTTTGACACCACATACACCACATACACACAGGGTAATGGCAGAGTTTCCCCCCTAGAATGGCAGAGAGACACAGAGATTGGAGCCAACCCACACACAGCGCTTCTGTGGAACAGGGGATTCCCCACCTCGCGCTGACTGTGCTCCTTAATAGGTAGACACAGTATACACACTGCCCCCCCCCCCTTCTACAATCCCATGGTGCCGTACAGATAGCTGGAGTTGATGTGGAGGGACAGTGCTGAAGGCTACAGGCAGAGAAAATGGCGCTGAGCGCTGCTGGGTCCACTCTGAGAAGCTCTGCCCCCTGAAGATGGCGCGTCTTCCCGCTCTTCACAAAGATTATACTGGCCTGAGGTATATGCTGGCTGAGATCCAAGGACCCCGACAGGCTTGCTGACTAGTGTAGGGTGTAGGCGCTGGCTCAGGGCGCCCCTCACAGCGCCGCACAGTGTGCCTCTGAGCTCCGGATGTTGCCATCTTCACACTGGCTCCCTGCTTGTCAGGGGGGCCGGTGACCAACTCGCCACGATCTTCTGGCTCTGTAAAGGGGTGGCGGCATGCTGCTGGGGTTGAGTGATCCCCTGTGGCGGCGATCGTAATCCCTCAGAAGCTCAGTGTCCTGTCAGTGGAGTAAGTGGCTCAGACCCCGCAGGGCGGACACTAATCCCCCCCCTTAGCCCCATGAAGCAGGGAGGCTGTTGCCAGCAGCCTCCCTGTGCCTAAATTCTATTAAAAATAATAAAACTAAAAGAACTCCTATGGAGCTCCCTTAGCTGTGACCGGCTCCTCCGGGCACATTTTCTAACCTGAGTCTGGTAGAAGGGGCATAGAGGGAGGAGCCAGCCCACACAGTAAAAACTCTTAAAGTGCCAGTGGCTCCTGGTGGACCCATCTATACCCCATGGTACTAATATGGACCCCCAGCATCCTCTAGGACGTAAGAGAAAACCTGATTAAGGCGTACAGAGAGAAGTTTGGCCAAAATCTTAGCATCTGTAGGTATAAGAGCTATAGGCCTGTATGAATCACGGAGTAGAGGGTCCTTTCCCGTTCCAACATGGAAGCCGGAAAAACATTCCCCTCAAAGCATTAAAGAGGTCCAATAATCTTGAAACAAAGAACACTGCAACACTTCCAGAGGGATGCCATGCAATCCGGGAGCCCTAGCAACTGGAAATGAATGTATAGCTATCTCAACCTCCTTGCTGGTAATTGGTGCATCTAGTAATTATCTGGCTTCCACAGGAAGCTCAGCTGCTGTGACATATGCTAACAATTCCTCATGGCTACAAGATAACTCAGACAAGTAAATCTCTTTAAAATTAGATAACATCTGCCATTTCAGATATTTTCTACCTAGCAATAAAAGTAGACGGGCGGTCAGCATTGACCAAACAAGCTAAGTAACTACAGTACCTGGTCTATCTTTTTGGAAGTATTGAGAATGAGAGACAAACAACAATCGATTACTTGCCCTATCCTGCAGTGTGTTCAGCCAAGTAGTTCTAGAAGAGTATAGTTTATCAGTTAAGTAGGCACACTCAAGAGCTTGGCATTGGGATTCTAGCTCAAGATCTTTCCTCCTATAAAACCCCTTTAGATGCACCACCCTTTTCAACAATGAACCTCTTAAGAATGCTTTAAAAAGCATCCCAGATCATTTCAATAGGAGCTGAACCAAAATTGTCAGTAAAGTATCCAAGCCAAGCTGCCTCCAAATCTGCAATAGCCATGAGGGATGAAACTTCCAGAACATCTGCGCCCTATCCCTACTGACATTTAACTGAAGAAGAGGGGAATGATCAGAAATACACCTAGTCTTGTACTCCCCAAGAGACACCAGGGGCAGTAGGTTCCTAGAGATCGATTCGAGGCCAGGTCGACACTAGAAAATTACTGATGAGAGCTAAAAGAAACATGAGTAATCAAGCACCCCAGAATGCTTCTCACACCATGGATCGACCCAGGCCAGATCCGCCATGAACGCCACCATCCCTTTAACATTGTAAGTAGAAAATGCAGGAGACTCACGCCATCTATCTATAGTTGGGTCCAAAAACATTGTTGAAATCCCCAAGACAAATTATTGGGGTTTCGGGAGAAAGAGCTACAAATTCTGCTGAATGCTTCAGGACTTCATAATAAAAAGGAGGAGGAATATACACAGCTAAAAGAAACAAACATAAAGAATGGACACAGTCTAAAAAGACAAAATGGCCCCCTGGCTCTATGTTTACAGCATTACGTGTGAAAGGTACTGATTTATTAATAGAGATATATACGCCTCTAGGAGAGGAGGTAAAAGGAGCATGAAATGCTCATCCAACCCACGGACTTTTAAGAGATTAAAGCTTCTCACCCAAGTACGTTTCTGTAAAACAAGTAATTTCTGACCCATACTGCCACAGTTGTTTAATAATCAGAGAGCACTTTATCTTATCATTAATACCCTGCACATTCCAGGTCAATAGCTTAATCATGAATAACAGACAATCGTATGACCAGGAATCCCCCGAGCACTAGGCCAGAGAGACCACGTACTATATGGCTGCAATACTCAAAAACTCATAAGACATAGGAGGTGCAGAACATCTCATCACCCCAACAGAAAAAAAACAACAAATATAGAACATAACTCACAATCCCCCCCCCCCCCCCCCGTCCTGTACTCAGATTCCAAACAGTAAATACAAAATCAATTAACACAAAATATCCAGATAAACAATTACCCCTATCACTAAACTAAAATCGGGGTAACGGGATCAATGAATAACTACAACCACCAGAACTTGGGGGGCTCTCTGGCATACATAGAAGCATACATAGCAACGGGATCAGGAGCAATAATTATCATAAGCATCAGCACCCCCTTACCCAATTATAGCCTGTGTATAGCATATACTAGTATTTGTTAATACCAGTGGACTTAAAATATTAGAAACAGGGACAGTAATAAGTTTGTTAATAGCCAGATGCGGGGATGTTGCGGATGGGGGAGTTGTTCGGGAGGCACTGCAGGTGGGGAAAATGGGTTGGTAGGGGAGAGGCAGGTGCGGGGGTGCGGCGGATGGGGGAAGGGATCCGGAGGCGCTGCAGGTGGTGGAGGGGCAGGTGTGGTAGGGGGACAGGAGGCACCGAGGGTGTGGGGGGGGGGGGGCGAGGATGGGGGAGGGTGTCTGTAGATGCTGCGGAGGGGGGGCGGCGTGGATGGGGCCGGGAGGTGCTGTGGGTGGGGGGGCCTGCAGATGGTGTAGGGGGTCCGGACGCGACGCATGTGGGGGTGCCGCGTGTGGGGGAGTGTCACCCCTCCCCCACATGGGATGGGGCCCGGAGGCGCTGCAGGTGGTGTAGGGGCGGATGCGGGGGTGCAGTGGGGGGTCAGTAGGTGCTGTGGGTGGGGCAGGGGCGGTTGTAGATGCTGCGGGTGGAGGGGGTGCGGATGCTGTGGGCGTGGATGGGGGAGAGGGGCTGCATGTGGTGTAGGGGGTCCGGAGGCGCTGCATGTGGGGGAGGGGTAGCAGTGCCGTGGATGGGGGAGGGGCAGGTGCGACGGATAGGGAGAGGGGGTCCGAAGGCGCGGCGGAAGGGCGAGTGCCGTGGGTGGGGTAGGGGATCTGGAGGCGCTAAGGGTGTGGGAGGGGGCGGTTGGGGGGGGTGGAGACGCGGATGGGGGAGGGTGTCTGTAGATGCAGCAGGTGGAAGGGGGGCAGATGCTGGGGGCGTGGATGCGGGTCTTGGGAGGTGCTGCAGGTGGAGGAGTGGGGGCTGTGGGTGGTGTATGGGGTTCAGAGGCACCGCGTGTGGGGGGAGGGGTGGGGGTGCCGTAGGTGGGGGAGAGGCAGGTGTGGGGATGCGGTGGATGGTGGAGGGGTCCGGAGGCACTGTGGGTACTGTACCTGTCAAAAAGGTAGTTGGAAGGTATGCAGTAACGGCTATCAGTCACAGTGCTAATCTCTTGCCCTATTATCCCATCTCTCAGCAGCAGTATTTCCCGCACACACACTATGTCATACACGGTGCAATCTGTTAGGCTCTCTCAGACTGTGCCATTGAGGCGCTGGGCCGGGGGTTGCGGGTGTTCCTCCGCTTGGCCCCCTTGCTACCCGGGCTCAGTCTCAGGGTCACTATAGCGCTATCCCAGGCAGCACAGGAGCCTGTGGTGCCCTGACTACGACGTAACCCGCTCTGTTACCGCGCAAGCTGCTGCCTCACATCTCTCCCCGGCAGCCGCCCCACATACAGCAGGCCGCACTGGCCATAGCAGGCAGCCATCTTGTCTGGCGCGGGGACCGGACCTGCTCTACCAGGAGCACCGGACGTAGCGCTGCGGGACGGCTGTGCCGGCATTGGGAACGTGGTGCAGGGTTGTCTCTACCCTCGCTGTGTCAGGGCGTTGCTTGGCCCACTGTGACAGCCGGCAGGGGAGAGGCCCAGCGCTTAGACAGGCAGGGAGCGGAAGTGAGAACCACAGAGCGTCAGACGAAAAGCTGCCTACTGGCCTCACATCACTGTCATGGCCCTGGGGGGACGAAGGATCCGGCTGGGGACAGGAGTGCCTGGTCGCTGGCGCCAATGTGCCGGGAGGCGGGATCCCGGTAACTGACCTGTGCCTAGAGTGCTCCTGGGAGACGGCGCCCACCATGGCCTCCATCTGCAGTAGCAACAGCGCTGGCACCGCCAGCGAGCCCCTGCTGAGCGTGCTGATGTGGGGGGGTCACCCAAATGGTGACCCGGTGCCCGTCTGTACTGCGTACGTGTACCCCCTCAAACACCCCTGCCTGTGCCATGCCCATGCCAGCTGCTCCTCATTGTCAGGCGTCACTGATTTTGCCAGATCTGTGACTCTATATGACTGTGACTCCACCCAACGCTGTGACTCCGCCCAGCATTAGCCACACAGTCACAGATCTGAGCTATCATATAGGGAGATATTGCCCAGTGTGTAAGCAGTAAACGATGAATGATGCAAGGCCCCGCACCTCGTAAACGTGGCTCACAGTCGTCTGGCCATGCTGCTCAATTTGGACTCATCATCCAAAGCTACATGCTCCGGCCTGCACTGGCATGACATCACTGTGTGATATCGCAGTGTGTATGCCCACATCGGGCGGCCCGGGAAGGGACACACCAGGCAATGTCGCTCATGGTGCACATCGCCTAGTGTGTATCCACCATCTGCCACCACTCACTACTTGGAGGGGAAAAGCTTGACAAAGGATAAATTGAGCTCACGGAGACAACTTTTGATTGGTAGAACTTTAGCTCTGTCCTTCTGAACATCCATCGCTAAGTCTGGGAAAAGAAACTATTTTTTTACTCCATTAGTTGCGTGGAGGAGCACCAGTAGGTAAATGCCTAGGTGGTACATGGTGGGCACATTCAACAGCAAGTTGGGCAGAAAAAGAGTTGCGACCATATGCATCAAGGAGCCATTTTTACAGGAAGCTTCAGGAGTAGACCCCACCTCATTTTCTGTAAGTCCCACAAATCTCACATTGTTTCTATGGAGTGTGCCCTCCATCGGCCTAATTCAGCATGGATTGCTATTCAGAGAAATCGCAAATCGAGCGATTATCGAATGACTGCACATGCGTAGCATTCGCATTGTGCACGCGTGAAGGGTAATAGCGTCAGAAATTGCGTACAGATCATAATCCCAATGTAGCCACTGTTTGACTGACAGGAAGCTGGCGTTTCGGGGTGGAAACCTGCCGTTTTCAGAGTGTGTCAATAAAAACGCAGGCGTGCCCAGGCGTTTTTGGGGAGGGTCTCTGATGTCAGCGCAGACCACTTCCAGCCCGTTTCTGTCGCAGATTAGTGGCAGCCTCAGACCTACTTACTTTTGCTCAGACGGCAAAAAAATCTTCATTGTTCTGGAAATTGCGTATGCATCTGCGAATGAATAGCGATCAGCAAAGCAGTCGCAAACTTGCACGGGGTGTTTTTTCCTCCTGTCATGGTGGCACCTTTCTACTCGCAGACAACTGCAATTTCTCAGAATAACGATCCATTCTGAACTAGGCCCAATATCTGAAATATTATTTTGCACAGTAGCCATTTGCGTGGCCAGATGCAACTTGAGACTGTAGAGTCCTTCAAATTAGACACACGCATTTCCACTTATCCGACACGTTCCGTCACCCGATGCAAATCATGCCGTAGTAAAGTCACATCTAATTGCACCTGTCCAATTTTGTCTGCCAGCCTGGTTTCACAGGAGGTAACTGCTGCCAGTACTTGCTGTAAAGTAACTTCAGAAGATGCAGCAGGGTCAGACACAAGGGGAGCAGTAACAGAGGATTGATCAGATGCCCCCTGAGAATCATGGCTGGCGGTGGCAAATGTAGAAGAGCGAGCAAATGTTTCTGATTTGGCCGCAGCAGCAAATTGCCCATACTTTCCCATAATAACGTGCAATAGGACAGACTTGTGGCAGCAGTGAGGAAATGGGAAAGCTTGGATACACTAGTGCCCAGCTCAACCTCCTTGGGTCTCAATTTACAAGGCACTCTTCAGCTAGCACAGTAAGGCATGCAGGGACTAAAATGGCATCTGCAGGGAACTCCAGCTGGGTCACAGGAGACAGAGCCCCATAGAGAGTCCTGCACAGTACAGACTGTGGAGACTGCAGACCTTCTGTTGGGAGTAGGAACAGACTTCCAGGGAGAGGCAGTAAGCCCTATACTCAACCCACAGTAGTGTGTGTGTCTCTCTCACCTGTCAGCTGACCAGCTCTGTTCCTCCTAACCTGCATCTATGTCCGTCTTCACCCCGCCCGAATCAGTCGCACCTGCTCTGGAGTCTGCACAAATAGTCTTGGAATATGCTGAGAGACATACCTGCAGTGAACCTCTGGCAGCTTGAGTCGCCGAGGAGGACAACACTGGCTCTACTCCAGGTCCATGTAAATGCAGGTACTGTGGGGGCCCCCGGGAAGACCGCCCGTTGCCTCTCTCCCGTTAATCCGGCACTGTGTTTGGACAGTTTTCCCGGCCTTTTGCAGTTAGTTGTAGTATATCTGCAGATCCTATTCTTATATATGTGAAAATAGTCTATTGTTGACCAGTTCTAAAGTCAGGTTTTTGGTCATTTTGCCATCTGTTTCAATTTTAGCAAATGGTTGGTTTGCAAAACGACCCCCCCCCCAAAAAAAAAAATAATCTAATCGATCTTTGGGAAATTAACACCATAGACCGCCATATGGGAAGACAGGGCAGTATGGTACAGAATGTTGGGCCATAGGACCCTTTTCAGAGTTGCATGCAAACCTGATGGTTTCTGTACAACTCCGATACAGAGAGATCTGCACGTGCACAGAGCTCATATTAGTATGGACATAGACTGGAATATGGTGACACAGAACAGTATGTAGGGACATAGATCACTGAAATATGGGAACACAGCAGTATGAATGGACACAGACTGCACTATGGTGACACAGGACAGTCTACATGGACATACAGTAGATTACTGATATATGGGAACACAGAGCAGTATGAATGGACACAGACTGGAATACAGTGACACAGAACAGTATATAGCAGTGATGCGGACCTTTGGCATTCCAGCTGTTAAACTACACATCCCAGCATGCCCTGCTACAGTTTTGCTATTTGGCCATGACAAAACTGTAGCAGGGCATGCTGAGATGTCTAATTTAACAACAGCTGGAGTGCCAAAAGTTCCCCATCACTGGTATATCGGGACATAGATTACTGATACGGAACACAGAGCAGTCTGCATGGACATAGACTGGACTATGGTGACACAGGACAGTCTACAGGGACATAGATTACTGATATATGGGAACACAGAGCAGTCTGCATGGACATAGACTGGACTATGGTGACACAGGACAGTCTACAGGGACATAGATTACTGATACGGAACACAGAGCAGTCTGCATGGACATAGACTGGACTATGGTGACACAGGACAGTCTACAGGGACATAGATTACTGATATATGGGAACACAGAGCAGTATGAATGGACATAGACTGGACTATGGTGACACAGGACAGTCTACAGGGACAGATTACTGATATATGGGAACACAGAGCAGTATGAATGGACATAGACTGGACTATGGTGACACAGGACAGTCTACAGGGACATAGATTACTGATATATGGGAACACAGAACAGTCTGCATGGACATAGACTGGACTATGGTGACACAGGACAGTCTATAGGGACATAGATTACTGATATATGGGAACACAGAGCAGTATGAATGGACATAGACTGGACTATGGTGACACAGGACAGTCTACATGGACATAGATTACTGATATATGGGAACACAGAGCAGTATGAATGGACATAGACTGGACTATGGTGACACAGGACAGTCTACAGGGGCATAGATTACTGATATATGGGAACACAGAGCAGTATGAATGGACATAGACTGGACTATGGTGACACAGGACAGTCTACAGGGACATAGATTACTGATATATGGGAACACAGAGCAGTATGAATGGACATAGACTGGACTATGGTGACACAGGACAGTCTACAGGGACATAGATTACTGATATATGGGAACACAGAACAGTCTGCATGGACATAGACTGGACTATGGTGACACAGGACAGTCTATAGGGACATAGATTACTGATATATGGGAACACAGAGCAGTATGAATGGACATAGACTGGACTATGGTGACACAGGACAGTCTATAGGGACATAGATTACTGATATATGGGAACACAGAGCAGTATGAATGGACATAGACTGGACTATGGTGACACAGGACAGTCTACATGGACATAGATTACTGATATATGGGAACACAGAGCAGTATGAATGGACATAGACTGGACTATGGTGACACAGGACAGTCTACATGGACATAGATTACTGATATATGGGAACACAGAGCAGTATGAATGGACATAGACTGGACTATGGTGACACAGGACAGTCTACAGGGACATAGATTACTGATATATGGGAACACAGAGCAGTATGAATGGACAGACTGGACTATGGTGACACAGGACAGTCTACAGGGACATAGATTACTGATATATGGGAACACAGAACAGTCTGCATGGACATAGACTGGACTATGGTGACACAGGACAGTCTATAGGGACATAGATTACTGATATATGGGAACACAGAGCAGTATGAATGGACATAGACTGGACTATGGTGACACAGGACAGTCTACAGGGACATAGATTACTGATATATGGGAACACAGAGCAGTATGAATGGACATAGACTGGACTATGGTGACACAGGACAGTCTACATGGACATAGATTACTGATATATGGGAACACAGAGCAGTATGAATGGACATAGACTGGACTATGGTGACACAGGACAGTCTACATGGACATAGATTACTGATATATGGGAACACAGAGCAGTATGAATGGACATAGACTGGACTATGGTGACACCGGACAGTCTACATGGACATAGATTACTGATATATGGGAACACAGAGCAGTATGAATGGACATAGACTGGACTATGGTGACACAGGACAGTCTACATGGACATAGATTACTGATATATGGGAACACAGAGCAGTATGAATGGATATAGACTGTGGACTATGGTGACACAGGACAGTCTACATGGACATAGATTACTGATATATGGGAACACAGAGCAGTATGAATGGACATAGACTGGACTATGGTGACACAGGACAGTCTACATGGACATAGATTACTGATATATGGGAACACAGAGCAGTATGAATGGACATAGACTGGACTATGGTGACACAGGACAGTCTACATGGACATAGATTACTGATATATGGGAACACAGAGCAGTATGAATGGACATAGACTGGACTATGGTGACACAGGACAGTCTACATAGACATAGATTACTGATATATGGGAACACAGAGCAGTATGAATGGACACAGACTGGAATACAGTGACCTGAAGCAGCATAATAAAGCAACACACAACTGTTTTTGTAAAAACCTGTTTCTAATCATCCCAGGGCAGCAGTAACCGTGCACATTAAACGCACACATCGCGGCACAATAATACTCAGTCACAATTTTCATTCAACTATATTAGCACAGATTTTTATTTTTTTTATTTAAACGTACATTTAAAATCATTTAGAAATTCAGTATCAAAATGCTGGTCTATATTATCAAATATATCAAACAAATCTTGTATAAACATGAATTTCACATAATATAGAGGCTCATATAATAAAAGTTCTGCTCCTAGTGACATCACCGATATATGAAGATGTGATAATGATGTAAATGGCCGTGTTGTCTGCTGCCATCAGCCTCACCTGAACAGAAGCCATCGTGGACAGGTTAGATCTATAGAGACTAAGCTATACAGGTACAGATGTATGTACTCATACATCTAGCCTCAATATGCCATGTCCCATGAAACTCTGCTAGTGTCGGGCATCTTTATTTGGAGAAAGTGTGTCTTAGTCACAGCGCTATATGACTGAGATGCACCAGGAGAGACCGCGCTGAGTAATGTGATATATGACACTTCTATATTGTGTGTGACTGAGTCTGTATACGGAGCACAATGGAACTTGAATTGGAAAAAAGTTGCAGCTGCCAAATTGTAGCTCTTCATATGCAGATTCAGAGACTCAGTCGCACAAGTGTCATATCAAATTAATCAGCGCAGTCTCCCGGTGTGTCCAAGCCACATCCCGTTGCAACAAAGATGTATTTTCTTCAAAAAGAGGGACGACACTAGCAGAGTCTCATGGGACTGGGTTACCATATCCACCAATAGTGCCAATTATCATTGTTTAACTAGATAGAATTTAACATGGTTTTTTATAAACTGCATTTTGCCACCGATTCACTATTAACCTTATTTCCCTGCAATATACAGTATGTGCCGCGTAAGCTCTCACGAGTAGGGCCCTCTTCCCTCATGTGCTTATACTTTTCTTACTTTAATAATCCTCAACCGCCCAGATCCCGCAGTTTTTTGGCCACCTGGAACTTATCTCTATGTTTACTGGTGTAGTTATGCTTAGTTGCCCTGTACTTGTCCTATATTGTCTTCAACTGTAAGTCACTGTTTTCCTGTTTTGATTATGTGCATATGTACTCTGTAATTGGGCGCTGCGGAACCCTTGTGGCGCCATATAAATAAAGGATAATAATAATAATAATGTGTGATTCTATTAGTAAGCCTGGCCGGCTCTTGGCAGAAGAATCCCTCCCATACACTTGAAGCAGAGGTTAAGATTCAGGTGGAGGCACTGTGTCACTGAGAATAGAGAAGTCAGTGGACAAACACACATAGCACATTCCTGCAACACCCTCCTAAGATCAGAGCACTTCGGCTCAATAGAGAAAAGTCTCACTTTGCCCCTTTATTAGTCACTGGTAAGAAATCACCTCACCCTATTGACTAAGGGTTCTTTACAGTAAGAGCAGTAAACTGTGGAGTGTTCTCCCACCAGTGCTGCTACTGGGAGACTTTTTCTATAAAGGTTGGCTATTTATAGAGGTTATAAATGAAAAATAATGCAGAAAATCCAGTGCAGAATTCTAATGACAATCCATGACGTTTAAAGATCGCTTTCATCTTTCCATCTTTGTCACCTTCTCCACCTCCTTCATCAGACGAAGACATTGCTCTTCCTGCCAGGGAAGGGCCACGCACTGCACGGCCACAGGCAGCCCCACGCTGTCAGACACGGCCTACAGAACAACACATTACCCATAATTACATATAAACCTCTACACACACGTCCCAGATGGACAGTATTCCTGCCTATCCTGGGGCGGCTAAATCAATTACTCAACATAAAGAATACAGTCAAAGGCCAAGCAAGGCACAAAGAGTTAAGTTGAAATTAATTTGCAAGTCACTCAATTTCTAGGGAAATTTTTAAATACTTCGTATCAATGATGTTGTTGCTGATAACTGCAGGAAAGATTTTATTTATGTGTTAGTGAACTATGTAACACTGGCCGTGTGTAATGTATAATAATTTTTTTATATTTAAAGCACTATTGTTTTTGATTCCGTTCTGGGACAGCAGCGCTCCGAATAGTTTTAGGAATTCCGAGGGAAATCTGACAGCGAGGGTTAAATAGGTCACTCACATCCTTATCATCCCTGACTGATTCTTGGTGCATTGCTGTTTAAAAAAATGGCTTATTATCTACAGTAGTTACAATGGCATGCAAACGTTATAGGGCGATGCAGTCAGAATACCGACCCTATTCCCCCCATCCTGGTGGGTTAAGTTTAGGCTGCGGGGGGGGGTTAGAGTAAGG
Source organism: Pseudophryne corroboree (assembly GCF_028390025.1). Classification (NCBI taxonomy): domain Eukaryota; kingdom Metazoa; phylum Chordata; class Amphibia; order Anura; family Myobatrachidae; genus Pseudophryne; species Pseudophryne corroboree. Next base: position 75,547,140 of record NC_086452.1, read on the forward strand.
CACTCCCCTTGGAGGGTTAGGCCGCGGGAAGGGATGGTTAGGTTTAGGCTATGGGAAGGGAGGGTTAGGCACCTCCCAGGGGTGGTTAGGGTTAGGCACCAAGGGGGGAGGTTAAGGGTAGTATGTTGGGGAAAGGGGGGAACCCCCTTACCCACCCCTGTCGGCTTCACAGACTTCTGGATGCCACCATCTGTATTACAACCGCCGGGATCCCACCCGCCGGCAAATCCTACTGTTCCTGTTATAGGATATCAGACAATGGAATAACTGGGACAGTCCGTAGTTTGGCTTTTGTTTTTGCTCTTTTTGTCTGTTTGACTTTAAATGGTATAATGGTAATGTCTTATTTGTAAGTTGTAGCTTTTTTTTTTGCACAAATGGCAAATAAATCTTCAATAAGAATTACTTGCTGAAAAAATGTCACTTGCGGGGCGTGGCCTGGAGGCTGACTGAGCAAGCTGCACTTCATATGAGCTCCCAGGGATCTGGGAGTTTCTGAACAATAAACTAGCCTCCTCACGTTTATTACCTGCCCTATGTGCTCTGGTCACCGTTATATACTTGTAGAGCGGGCAGTGAGTCGGTGCTGCGGAGTCGGGGAGCCGGTTTCCTGTCTCCCGCGGATTGCGGCCTACTCCTTGCCCTGAAGCCGGGGCCTCAATTTCTACGCATACCCCCAGCTGTGTGGTTTACCCTCCCGGGACGTCTGCGGAGCCCGCCTGGACCCTGCTCCTGCTGAGACACCTCTACAGCCTCCCCAGTGCTCCTAACTGACCAGCGGGAGTATTCCGGGACCAGATCGGGGCCGGGCCGCGCACTCCGGGCGGCGGCCATCTTAGGTGCAGAACGACAAGGAGAGACTCAGCGGCAGCGTGGAGGAGACGTCCGGCGGCCCCCGGGTGAACGCGGCTTGCTACCCCGGCTCCAACAAGGTGACTGCGCCATCTCCTCCCCGTGAATTCTTGCCGGGCGCCCGTCTCGCGCTGCTGCGGGTGGACCGCCGGCCCGACCGCGCCCCCCCCCCCCCTGCCTGTCAGGAGCTCAGCGGCTCTCGCTGCGGGTGCCCCCCGTATACCTGGGACCCGACAACAGCGCTTTCCCGCACCCTGAGGTGAGAACTGCCCCCTGCGGGCGACGAAGACCCCCCTTCCCCCTACCGGCTCACCTTTGGACACTCGGAGGAACCGTAACACCCCTGCCCCTCTGCGAGTCGATACAGCCTCCTGCGGCCTTCAGCTATCTTACATTAAATACGGGGGCTGAGGGTGGAAGCCCATAACAACACAGACGTAGGGGCAAATACGACGGACCCGGTCCCCAGCCCTACCGACACATCCCTCCTCTGGCTGGAATCCTTCCTTATGGATGGGCTACACCCCTATATCTGCACCTGGAGTTGCCGGGAATTCCTCTTCCTCAAGTTATAATATTCCTTTGGGAGGCCCTGATCTTATATAGCCTGCTGTTCTAACCTGAGTGTCCCTGGGGTGCTCGGGGAGCGGAGCTCCCCCCAGTGTTTCTTTTGTGAGCAAAAGAGGATGGCTAGCCTCATAGCCCTGTCAGCCCTGCTCATGCCAATGTAATACGAGAGTTATCTCCAACCCCTGCCATTATCTACGTGATGTCTTGATAGTCCCTGAGACAGTGGAGCCTTCAGATTTTTCCATCTTACGTTTTTGGAACCATTGAGCTATCTTCCTCTGGGCCTTATTATGCCATCTAGACGCAGCAAACCGTCAAAGCCTGCACAGCAGCTTTCATTTTTCAAGTCATCTCCGAAAATGTCTGGCTCTAAAGTCGCCGGGACCTCTACAAAAGACGCAGTCCCTCAGACTCCTCCCTCCCTGGAGGTGCCCCCTTCTACATCTATAGCTGCTACGAGCCTGGACAGGGTTGAAGATGGAGAGGCCCTCACTGTGGGCACTATGAAGCTACTTTTGTCTCGCTTTAAGCAGGAGGTGGAGGCTGAGTTCTGTACCACATTAACGGCACGCCAACAATCTATAGATGACCTGGGTGGCCGCACTGACCATTTGGAAACTAAAATGGAGGAAGTCGTGGGTTCCCATAACGGCCTACTGGACTCTCATGATGCATTAGAGGCGGAGGTGAAGCTTTTGCGGGACAAAGTCACAGATCTGGAGGACAGATTGCGTCGCAGCAATCTTAAATTGCGCGGAGTCCCCGAGTCGGTGTCACACAGCAGTCTGCACGATTACGCTGTGGCCCTATTTAAAGATCTATTACCTAAGTCTCCATCTGCAGACTTCCTTATTGATCGAATACACCGGTTGCCGAAGGCCAGAGCGGCCCCAGGCGATGCCCCTAGAGACGTATTAATGAAGATGCACTACTTTCACGTTAAAGAGGCCTTACTGAAAGCATCAAGACCGACGTCTGACACATCTTCAGCCCTTCAAGGACTTCAACTCTTCGGTGACTTGTCTGCAGCCACCTTCTACAAACGACGATCATTTCACCCGATCACTGCGGCCCTCAGAAAGGCTGATATCCCATATCGTTGGGGTTTCCCTACCAAGCTGCTGATTCCCCGAGATGGCTCTACTGTCTCTATTTCTACTGCAGATGGAGCGAAATTGCTTAAATCGTGGAATATTGCAGAACCCTCTGCGGACTCCTCCCCCCGTCGACTTCAGCAGGACTGGTCCTCGGTGAAGTGAGGACGCCCGCTCTGGGTCGGACAGCTTACATAGCTGCTATGTTCCTACTGTTATGACTCCAGTGACTCTCCAGATATAGTGGTTTGCTATGTCAATATTACCTTTACCCCTGCCTGAAGGGCCGTGGTGTGTCGGGGGAGGCGCTCAGTATAGTGGGCGATGTGTCCATGTTTCGGAAGTATTTCACTGATTACATATTTTGCTTTACTAGTTGCCCTGTCTTTTGGGCGTTGTGCCTGGCGCCTCCCTGGACATAGCAGTTTTCTATTAATGTTGGCCTGTTGGGATAGCTTAAGAGCTTGATATGCAGAAAGAGTCGCTGGACTGATTCTAATGTTAGATTTCTATGTTCTGTTCCCATGTTGGAGCATTTTTGTTCCGCCTTATTTGCTCTTAAGGTTTTGTTTGCACACATGTGCATTCATCTGCTCTCATATTATCAAGATGTTCTTGTGTTCTTTAGTTTACAGTATAAAAGTATGGCGGCGGGTGGGAGTTATGCCACTAATCCCTCCTTTAGCCTACACAGCCGCCACATTATGGCGACTGGTTGTGATCTCAAGGGAGATCAATTTAGTTTTTTTAGTTTTTTTTTTCTTATGTCTTCCCTCATGTTCTCTGATATGTTTCCCCCCCCTAATCAGGTAGATCAGCTTAAAAACAGAAATTGGTAAACTGAGTCATCAGCTCTATTTGTAGCCGAATATGGTGAATATAGTCTCTATTAATGCCAAAGGGCTTAATTCTCCCCAAAAGCGAAGAGTGGCCTTGAATTATTTTCATAAGCTTAAGGCACATGTGGTAGCGGTACAGGAGACACACTTTCAGAGCCAAAATCCCCCCCTGTTCACTAATTCACGTTACCCCCTTTGCTATACTACAAATGGACCCGCCAAGAAAGCTGGCGTGGCTCTTCTTATAGCACAACACTGCCCGTTTGTTCTGTCCTCTAAATATGAAGACCGTGGGGTATATTTACTAAAATTCGTATTTTTCCGAATGAGGTTAAAGTTCAAACACGAATGACATTGAAAGTGTACATTTGCAAATTTTTGAATTTATTACGACTAATTTACTAAGCTGTCGTATTCTGCATTTTCGTATTTACCGATGTCGATGTCATTCGTATTTTTTGGCAGTGTTTTACGGGAGTGAATTGTAAAACACTGCCGACTTTAACACAATGAATCTCGGCCGGATCTGTGAGATCTGTGCTGGGCTTCATTGTGCACCTTTCGTAAAAAATAAAACATTGCTAAAAAGGGGGGCGTGGCCTGGCCTGTGAGCTGTGAGGTGGTGAAATCAGTGAGCTCCTGCTGACCCTGCTTTTTTTACTGGCTTTAAACAGTGATTTGGGGGCTCACACACGCCTACAACGCAGTGTACCTACTCCCTAGTACACCTGGGACTGGAGGGTCTGGACTGCAGAGCCGGGGAGCCCTTTTCAGGGTTCCTGCAGGTTGCGGCCTTCCCCTCCACAAGAAGCCGGGACCGTAGTGGGACTCCCCCCCCCCCCCCTCCCCCCGCCTGGAGACGTGACTGTGCGGGCCGACCGAAGGAGGAACCTGGGTGAGCACACAAACACTCCGAAGCGGTAACTAACGGTTTCCCCGAAGCCTGAGACCTCCAGTGAACGGGCAGCTGATATCTGACCCGAGAAGCGCTGACGGCGGCGGCTCCGTACGGCGGGTGAGTCCCCTCTCGCGGGTTCACTCCGGCACAGCATCGGGGAGCCTTCCCCTCTCTCATCGCTGCCCCTACCCCTCTCGACTAACCTGCTGCAGTCGGGTGCGAACCGAGGAACAGACCCTGGAGCTCCCGCGGATAGCAGCCTAGTAGCTTCCTACAAGCCGGGACCTGGATTTTAGCGCCAGGCCGGCGTGGCCCACGATTGCCGCGGATCAGGCTCCATACCGTCGCTCCCGAGCACTCAGCACGCCGCTGCACACCCTCGTGGAAGCCTCCCTGCTGCCCTTGACTTAGACCGCACCGTGAGCCGTGCTGCTTGGCGGAGCTGAGGGACGCCCAGCGGCCATCTTGGAGGGGTCTCAGCTCTCCCCTGGATCTCCTGCGAGTCTCCGGGGTGTGCGGTGCGCAACATAGTAGCTCCCACTGACCCCAGGGATGCCTGCTGGGTCCCCCTGGGTATAAACATCTCTACACAACCTTATATTAAACAGTTGTGAAGCTCACAGTACTGCTGCTGGGAGAACACCCCTGCATGAGCATACTCCCCCCCCCCCCTAAATAATCACTATTGAAGGTGACGCTGCACCCAAGCAGGGTTCTGATAAAAAAAACGTGGGCTTATAAATACCGGTGCCACTTGGGGCACCCTCAAGGCGCTACCCCTTACACCCACACGTACAACAGCTGACCCTAATAGACACCTCAGCCATCAGAAGACCCCAAATTTGCTGGGGCTTAGGGGTGTACCTACACGTTTTAGCGCACCCGGCCGGGCTTGCCGGGCCATCCTCTGTGAACCGCCTACCATGTGATCTCGCTAAGTAATGCACCCGATCCCGTGTGTGATTCTAATGCTATAGGAGCTCCCCCATACCTGCCCAGGTGTTGACTACCAATCTACCTCACCTCTCTCCGCCGCTATGCCTAAAGGGGGGAAAAAGACGAACGCCCATAACCTGGTGGGCTACTTCAAGAATTCTACTCCATCCTCCACCCGGAAATCATCCTCACCTCCACCCCCCTCTGACCAAGACTCAGAAGATGACTCTTCCTCTACCCCCGCCACAAAAGCGGACGTCGCCCTTCTCCTGTCCGAAATGCGCAATATCAAAAAATCAATCCGTGCGGAGGTGCAGGAGGCTATCTCGGGTCTGAAAACTGATGTGGACAGCCTAGGCTCCAGAGTTGATGCCCTTGAAAGAAAGCAAGAGGAGCTCATCGCCTTCCAACAAGAATCGGAACAGGAGATGACGCAAATGCGTACAGATGTTATGCTGCTAGCGGATAAACAAGAAGATTTGGACAACAGAGGCCGTCGGAACAACCTTCGAATCCGTAACGTCCCCGAGACGGTTGAACAAACCCACCTCATGGATTACCTGCTCCGCCTCTTCCGCTCACTTGCCCCCTCCGTTCCGGACGACATGCTACTCCTAGATAGGGCTCACAGAGCTCTGCGCCCTAGATCTCAAGACGCTAAAACACCAAGAGATGTACTTTGCTGTTAAAGACCAAGTCTACACCAAAGCCCGGAGGTCTCCGATCACCTCTTTTGAAGGCTCCGATCTTTCGATTTTCCAGGACCTGTCACCGGTTACGCTAAATAGAAGAAGGAAACTAAAGGACATAACCAAAACCCTGAGAGACAATAACATCAGATATAGATGGGGCTTTCCCTTTGCCCTCCAGGTCAGGGCGGATGGCAAATTCCTCTCTGCCAGGTCCCCTGACGAGGCCCTACAGCTACTCCATCAATTGAACATCTCCGGCCCTCCGGCCGCCTCTCAGCGCCCTCTCCCAGTCAACACCTCCCCTCCCCCCGCAGCCCCTTCCCCAAATTGGAACACCGTAGGAACGGCATCACGTGCCTCACCAGATACATGACTCAGCATATGTTGATGGCCTCGCAGGGACTTGATACCCACACGGGTTCTTAGCGGACCTCAGGGGGACTCGTTGCGCCTCACCGGGTTTTCCATGCGGTGCAAGGTCCTCTATATAACTAATGTTTACCGTTTATTGCCTTGTTGAATGTATGGCGGGTGGGCCTTCTCGGGCCCCCGGGGCAGGGGTTCTTCGCGGCTGACCGCGTGGGCTCCTGACCCGGGAGGCCCGACTGGGCCGCGCCTTCTTTTCTTACTTTAAACTAGTCCTAGTGTTACTACTGTTGCTTTGTGATTGCCATGGCATGTTTAACCTCAGTTCCTTTATATATGCTCTCCTCCCCCCCCCCCCCCTCCCCCCTCTTCCCTTCCCCGGTAGCTCCTTCTGCCTACTAACTGCAATATGTACACTTAAATTGATTTTGTTCACACACGGGACCCGGTCTCCTCTCCGATCGGCCGGGTTCACCCACCCCACACTCGACCTCCGAGGTCGACGTCGGACGAACTGGACCTGCTGGTCTATTTCTTCCTTGGGTCCGACTGATGAGAATGGATTTTCTCTGTCTTCTAGTTACTGGTACTAACCTATGCCTGTTCTTCCTCTGTTCTCTTACTCTTTCTCCTCCTCTTTCTCTGGTCTCCTCCCCTTTCCTTTCCCCTCTCTCCCCTGGGGTTCCGCTGGTGCGCTTCCGCATGAATAGTGCTCCACTCCTATACCATGGTTCTTAGAATAGTTACTCTGAACACGAAAGGTTTGAACAGCCCACGTAAACGTTCCCTCTTATTTCAGTCCCTTAAACAACTTAGAGGTGACATTGTATTTCTACAAGAGACCCACTTCTCGGGTAAATCACATCCAGAACTTAGGTCAAAATCCTTTCCACATACTTTCCATGCTTGCGACCCCATGCGCAAGAAAAAGGGGGTCTCTATACTCTTTGCTAGCCACCTAGACTTCACCCCCTCTGAAATATGGAGGGACCCTGAAGGTAGATACCTGCTGCTAGTGGGGTTGTTAAACGGCTCCCCCTATACCTTCCTGAATGTATATGCCCCAAATCAGCTTCAGGCCCCTTTCTTCCACTCCCTAAATAGCCTCTTAGCCCTGCACAGACGCGGTAACGTGGTTTTGGGAGGGGACTTTAATATGACTCTAGATAGCGCCCTGGACAGATCTAAACCTCTGCCCAGATCTATGCGTTCCTCTCCCTCGCGCAATGCAGCTGCTTTGAATCTCCTGCTATCACGACACCTTCTCTTCGATGCTTGGATAGTGAAAGAGCCAAATGCTAAGGACTACACATACTATTCCCCCATATATGACGTTTACACAAGACTGGACATGATATTTCTAAGCTCGGAGCCTGCTCAATGTATCCTTGACACCACCATCCACCCTAGCACGTGGTCAGACCATGGTCCGGTTGCTGTGGACGTCCCGGGTCCACATCCTCCCGTTCGCCACCCAGTATGGAGGCTGAACGACAGACTCCTTCTCAATCCCCAAACGAAAGCCCACATAGCCGCCGAAATCTCCCACTACTTTGAGACAAACACATCCCCGTCTGCTTCTCCTATGTTATTATGGGACGCCCACAAGGCGGTAATACGTGGATGTTTGATCAGTACCTCCTCTTATAATAAGAGGACCAGATCCAAACGCATCCGGGAGCTCTCGGACTTGGTCGCTTCCCTCTCACTGAAACACAAAAAAACAGGGTCCGAAGCAGATCTCTCGTCCTTGTCCACGGCCAGGGGGGCACTAAACATGCTCCTGACGGCGAAAGTAGAAACCAGCCTGAAATGGCTCAATCAGTCCTTTTATGAAAAAGGGGATAAAGCTGATCGACTACTAGCCTCTAGGCTTCGGGCGAAACTTGCAAGGAACAACGTTTTATCTATGCAGTCCTCCCCTGGCAAGAAAACAGCTGACCCCAAATGTATCACTGAAACTTTCTCTCGCTTCTACGAAAAGTTGTACAATGCCCATGGGCCCACTCAATCGAGCCCGGACTTTCTTAGGGCTATTCGTACCTTCCTATCCCACTGCCAATTGCCTTGTCTGAGCTCATCGGCTGCTGCAGAATTAAACTCAAGGATCTCTGACGAAGAAATTGCCACCGTGGTTAAGTCCCTAAAACTTACCAAGGCGCCTGGCCCAGACGGCTTTACGGCCGCCTATTACAAGACTTTTCTCCCCCAGCTTACGCCCCACCTTTCATCCCTCTTCAACGCTGTTTTACAGGGAGCTTCTTTCTCCAAATCGGCTCTGGAGGCTAAGATTATAGTTATTCCCAAGGACGGCAAAGACGCATCCAATTGCGCTAACTATAGACCTATTTCGCTACTTAATTCGGATATCAAGATATACGAAAAAATCCTAGCCCTCCGATTGAATAGTGTCTTACCCCACCTTGTCCATAATGATCAGGTGGGATTTATCCCCGGCCGCCAAGCCCGAGACAACACGAGGCGCGTTGTTAGCCTTGCTCACCACATCAACCTCACACACACTCCTGCTCTTTTGCTTTCTCTGGACGTGGAGAAAGCGTTTTTACAGGATAGGCTGGCCCTTTTTGTTCTAAACTCTTGCTCATTTTGGCTTTCAGGGGGAATTCCTCACGGGAATTCTGGCCTTGTACTCGAACCCTTCCGCCAGAGTATCTGTGAATGGAGTGCAATCGGACCCTCTGGACATCTCCAACGGTACCAGACAGGGCTGCCCACTCTCGCCTCTGATCTTTGCTTTAGTGAAAGAGCCATTAGCAGCCCGTATACGAGCCTCGCCCGACATTGGAGGGCTGGTGGTGGGGGGCTCTGTTTACAAGATTTCTCTGTTCGCAGATGATGTCCTCCTATCGCTTTCCTCGCCGCACACATCTCTGCCGAACCTGTTTGACCTCCTGTCTGAATATGGCCATGTTTCGGGCTACAAAGTTAATTGGTCCAAAACAGAAGCTCTCCCCTTCCACATCCCCCCTCCCCAACTGTCCCAAATGCAAAACAACTTTAAATTCTCCTGGTGCGCTTCTAAAATCCGTTACTTAGGGATCTTTATTACGCGCCGATACGGAGACTTATATAAGGAAAACTTCTCGCCATTGCTTAAAAACCTTAAAGCCGACCTCCACAAATGGCAATCACTAATTATCTCCTGGCTGGGTCGTATTGTAGCTCTGAAAATGAACATTGTCCCCCGCCTACTTTATATGTTCCAGACGCTGCCAGTGAAAGTTCCGGACTTAGTTTTAGCACAAGTCCACTCATGGTTGCTCCGCTTTGTGTGGAGAAACAAGGTCCCTAGGATAGGTTTCTCTACTCTGCGCAAATCAGTACAAGATGGAGGTAGAGGCTTTCCAGATATCCGTCTTTACTACTTGGCCACCCATCTCAGTCAAGCGGTGACCTGGTTCGCCCCTACGCAGTCCATACGCTGGCTCCAGCTGGAGACGGCGCTTAGTCACGTTCCATCTTTGTCGTCCCTACTCCTATCCCCTCCTAGAACTAGATCTCCTCATCTATAATTGCACCCTGTGCTAGAATTCACTTGCCAGATCTGGGACTATTGCACACGTCACTTTCACCTGCTGTCATCTCCCTCGGCGCTTACTCCCTTGTGGGACAACCCTTCTTTCACCCCGGGTCAGTCTATGACCCGCTCGCGTCCATGGTTGGAACGGAATATCCGCTTTGTTCTGGACGTGCTCTCCGAGGGCGCCTGTGCACCTTTACCGGATATCATGACGAAATTTGACTTCCCGGAGGCGAACCCTTTTACCTATTTCCAGCTAAGACATTTTGTCACTTCTCTATCGAACTCGTCCCCGCTCCAACCTCTCACCACTCTGGAGTCCTACTGCTATCACAAACCGCTCGCTAGAGGAATCATCTCCCTACTGTATTCCCTTCTCCAGACATGGGACCAGACGACGACCCCGGCTTTCATACTCCAGTGGGAACGGGACCTGGGTCCGGTGCCCGATGACTATGACTGGTCGGATGTCTTCACTGCGGTCGCGAAGTCCTCTATCTCAACCCTAATCAAGGAAAATGCATATAAAATCTTATACAGGTGGTATTTTGTCCCCTCTAGACTCCACAAAATGTTTCCCTCCTCATCGCCCATGTGCTGGAGAGGATGCGGCGGACATGGCTCTTTCCTCCACATATGGTGGACGTGCCCTGAAATCATGCTATTTTGGGATGCAGTCACACGCTTGTTAAGCGCAGTACTCAAAACCCAGGTTAAAAAAGACCCTTGGTCCTTCCTGCTAGGCCTCCCCATTGCTAACGCACCTCCAAACTCCGGTAAACTACTGACACAGATTCTAAACGCGGCTAGGTGTTCAATTGCCCTCCAATGGAAACAGAGGGAGCCCCCCCCCCCCTATTAAACAGGTCATTAACAAAGTATGGTACCTCGCAAGCATGGAAAAAAATCACTGCATACCTTCATAATAGATCTTTCCAGTTTCTCCTGAGTTGGGAACTATGGTTCGACTCTCAGGCTCCCGCAGGTGGAATACGATCCCCCCGGAGGCTCGATGGCTCTCCTACTATGATCTCTGTAACCTCCTTACCTGACGAGTAGATATAGGCTTACCCTTAAATTGACCTCTTCGTGTTCCTCAAGTAGCACTTTCCCGTTTTGTACTAGCGCCCTGTACGAGGTCAGCGGACTGCGGGGGCGCGCCGGCGGTGCCTCCAACCCTGTCTCTTCTCCCCCCCCCCCTATTCTATCCCCCCCCCCCCGTCTTTTCCCGTCTTCCCTTCTCTCTCTTCATGCTCTCTCTCTTTAGTGTTTTTCATTATATTGCTATAGTTACGAGTCTAATCTCCGGTTCCCAAACGACTGAATAGCCTCTGTTCACCACGTAGCATAATTCATTGCTGTTTCTCGTTCTAACAAATGTATGGTTAATAGCTCTTATTCTATTTTTTTTTTCTTTTCTCTTTTCGCATGTTGGGAACCGCATGTTCTTTGTATTACGGTTATATCTCTGCTTCTGGTAGTATATTGTTACACGAAGCAGCTCACCCCACGTGTGGTGGGGAGCTGTTGTGATATTTATAACCTGAAAATTAAAATAAACAATTAAAAAAAAAAAAAAACATTGTTAAAAATAAAAATAAAAAATGCGTGGGGTCCCCCCTCCTAAGCAAAACCAGCCTCGGGCTCATTGAGCCGGTCCTGGTTGAAAAAATATGGGGGAAAAAGTGACACGGGTTCCCCTATATTTAATCAACCAGCACCGGGCTCTGTGCCTGGTCCTGGTTCCAAAAATACGGGGGACAAAAAGCGTAGGGGTCCCCCGTATTTCTGAAACCAGCACCGGGCTCCACTAGCCAGATACATAATGCCACAGCCGGGGGACACTTTTATTTTGGTCCCTGCGGCCCTGGCATTACATACCCAACTAGTCACCCCTGGCCGGGGTACCCTGGAGGAGTGGGAACCCCTTAAATCAAGGGGTCCCCCCCCTCCAGCCACCCAAGGGCCAGGGGTGAAACCCGAGGCTGTCCCCCCCATCCAAGGGCGGCGGATGGGGGGCTGATAGCCTTTTTGACAAAATGTGAATATTGTTTTTAGTAGCAGTACTACAAGTCCCAGCAAGCCTCCCCTGCAAGCTGGTACTTGGAGAACCACAAGTACCAGCATGCGGAGGAAAACCGGGCCCGCTGGTACCTGTAGTACTACTACTAAAAAAATACCCCAATAAAAACAGGAGACACACACCTTGAAAGTAAAAGTTTATTACATACATCCACACCACCAAACATACATACTTACCTATGTTCACACGAGGGTCGGTCCTCTTCTCCATGTAGAATCCATGGGGTACCTGTAGGAAAAATTATACTCACATAATCCAGTGTAGATCGGTCCTCTTCTGTTCTATTTGTAATCCACGTACTTTGCAAAATAAAAAAACGGATACCCGACCACGCACTGAAAGGGGCCCCATGTTTTCACATGGGACCCCTTTCCCCGACTGCCAGGAACCCCCCCTGACTTCTGTCTAAGAGGGTTCCTTCAGCCAATCAGGGAGCGCCACGTCGTGGCACCCTCCTGATTGGCTGTGTGCTCCTGTAGTGTCTGTCAGGCAGCACACGGCAGTGATACAATGTAGCGCCTATGCGCTCCATTGTAACCAATGGTGGGAACTTTGTGGTCAGCGGTTGACCGAAAGTAACCTCACCGCTGACCACAAAGTTACCACCATTGGATACAATGGAGCGCATAGGCGCTACATTGTATCACTGCCGTGTGCTGCCCGACAGACACTACAGGAGCACACAGCCAATCAGGAGGGTGCCACGACGTGGCGCTCCCTGACTGGCTGAAGGAACCCTCTTAGACAGAAGTCAGGGGGGGTTCCTGGCAGTCGGGGAAAGGGGTCCCATGTGAAAACATGGGGCCCCTTTCAGTGCGTGGTCGGGTGTCTGTTTTTTTATTTTGCAAAGTACGTGGATTACAAATAGAACCTGAAGAGGACCGATCTACACTGGATTATGTGAGTATAATTTTTCCTACAGGTACCCCATGGATTCTACATGGAGAAGAGGACCGACCCTCGTGTGAATATAGGTAAGTATGTATGTTTTGGGGTGTGGATGTATGTAATAAACTTTTACTTTCAAGGTGTGTGTCTCCTGTTTTTATTGGGGTATTTTTTTAGTAGTAGTATGACAGGTACCAGCGGGCCCGGTTTTCCTCCACATGCTGGTACTTGTGGTTCTCCAAGTACCAGCTTGTGGGGGAGGCTTGCTGGGACTTGTAGTACTGCTACTAAAAACAATATTCACATTTTGTCAAAAAGGCTATCAGCCCCCCATCCGCCGCCCTTGGATGGGGGGGACAGCCTCGAGCTTCACCCCTGGCCCTTGGGTGGCTGGAGGGGGGGACCCCTTGATTTAAGGGGTTCCCACTCCTCCAGGGTACCCCGGCCAGGGGTGACTAGTTGGGTATGTAATGCCAGGGCCGCAGGGACCAATATAAAAGTGTCCCCCTGCTGTGGCATTATGTATCTGGCTAGTGGAGCCCGGTGCTGGTTTCAGAAATACGGGGGACCCCTACGCTTTTTGTCCCCCGTATTTTTTGAACCAGGACCAGGTGCAGAGCCCGGTGCTGGTTGATTAAATATGGGGGAACCCTTGTCACTTTTTTACCCATATTTTTTCAACCAGGACCGACTCAATGAGCCCGAGGCTGGTTTTGCTTAGGAGGGGGGACCCTACGCATTTTTTTTCAAAAAATTTAACACTTTCCCACCCCTTCCCACTGATAAACATGCACGGATCTCATGGATCCGTGCATGCTTATCAAAACACGGTAAAAAAAAGCAGGTCTGTTTTATTTTAGCACTTTTTTACGATTTGTATTTTTTCACGGCAGTGTTTGGCTATTGCCGGCAGTGTTTGTGAATTACACTTTTTAGTAAATGACCGAGTTCTACCAAATTTCAGGCGTATTTGACCGATGGTGTATTCATTCGTAATTTTTTTCTTTGAGTTCCAAAAAAATATGAATGCCCTCATCACTGCCGTGATTTGAGTTTAGTAAATTCCCGAGATGACACTTTGAAGAAAAAACACCATCCCGGTCAAAATCGGGACCTTAGTAAATATAACCCCCTGACGGGAGATATTTAATCTTAGTAGGTCAGCTAGATAATGTAGAGACCACTCTGGTCTCTTGCTACGCCCCTAATTCCAAACAAATCTCATTTCTTAGAACCTTTTGTAGAATTCTCCAGGAACATACTAGGGAAGCCCTATTGATCCTTGGAGACTTCAACATGGTGCTGGATCCCATTATGGATCGTTCCCGTCCAACCCGAACCCTTCGTAGCAGTCCGGCCCAGGATCCCTCAGGCAAATTTGGTCAACTGCTAGCGGAGTATGCGTTGTATGATGTATGGAGAGCCAAACACCCTGCAGAGCGGGATTACACTTTCTATTCCCACGTACATAGCTCATACTCTAGAATAGACCTAGCATTAGCTGATAAGTGGACATTAGCGGCTATAAGTAAGGTGGACATATTACCTATGTCTTGGTCAGATCACTCGCCACTTGTTGTAGTTTGGGATACCAGTAAGAGGGTGGTCCCCCATGGCCCCTGGAGACTGGGTCCGTGCCTTCTTGCCCGCCCTGAGGCTCGCCAGGCCATCCAGCAATCTCTAGATTTATATCTGGCTACTAATTGCCCCAAGGATACATCCGTTTTCACCCATTGGTGTTCTCTGAAAGCCGTGGTTAGAGGCTCTGCAATCCAAATAGCGGCTAGACTCAAACGTGAGTATAGAAGCAGATACGCCTCGGCCGAAAGAGAGGCTGCCCGACTGGAATCTGCGCATAAAATTAGCCCTGATAATAAAGCCCTCTTTAAGCAACTCCTTGCTGCCCGTGAAAAGGTGAATACATTTGCCTTAACTGAAGTTCACCGCAATTTGCAGCGGCTTAATCAACAATACTATAGGCTTGGTAACAGAGCGGGACGTTTGCTGGCGCGTAAACTGAGGGGGCGTAGAGCCAAGGAACGCATACATGCTATCCATACATCTTCGGGAGTTAAAGTAACCGATCCAGTTGAGATAGCTAATGCGTTTGCTGAATATTATTCGCTGTATAACCTTAGAGATGACCCTGGTACCCCTCAGCCCACTTTGGCAGATATTGCTGGGTTTTTGGATGGGATGTCGCTCCCCACTATTGATTCTCAGACTCGTGAATCCCTTAGCTCACCCTGGTTACTCGAAGAAGTCGAAGCAGCCATAGATTCCTGTCCAGTAAATAAGGCCCCCGGCCCAGATGGGTACCCCTCTAACTTTTACAAAACATTTAAACCAACCCTTGCCCCACTTTTAACGTCAGTTTTCAATGAAGCCTCTGACTCCACATGTTTCCCGAAGGAGATGTTAGAGGCCCGGATAGTTACCATCCCTAAGCCGGGTAAATCTCCTACAGTGGTCCAGAATTATCGTCCAATAGCATTGCTGAACACTGACCTTAAATTGTTCGCTAAGATGGTTGCAAATAGGATATCCCCTCTCTTGCCTAGCTTGATCAACCCTGACCAGGTGGGTTTTGTTTTGGGCCGGCAAGCGTCAGATAACACACGCAGGGTTATTAATTTAATTTGATTGAACGCTGCCAGGCCCGAGACGAACCTCTCTTGCTCCTTTCTCTGAATGCAGAAAAAGCATTCGATAGGCTCCACTGGGACTATTTACGGGCTACCCTGGGCTGTTTTGGATTTGCGGGTAGGATACTCGACTCCATTTTGGCTCTGTATTCCTCACCCTCGGCTTCGGTTTTCACCAATGGTTGCAATTCCTCTACATTCAATATTACTAATGGGACTCGTCAGGGTTGCCACCTATCACCCCTCATCTTTGTTCTGGCTGTTGAGCCTCTGGCGGAATGGATTAGGGTGTTAGACCGTTGGTCCAGTGGTAGGAGGGATGCCCCATAAAATCTGTCTTTTTGCTGACGATATTTTAGTATGCCTTAGAGAGCCTGAATCGTCCTTACCACATTTACACTCCCTCTTAGACTCTTATGCAGCGGTCTCCTACTACAAGCTGAACACTACTAAGACTGAGGCCCTCCCTCTGAATATTTCTGATAATGCTCTTAGACGTCTAAAGAATGATTACAAGTACGCGTGGCAACTCAGATCGCTTAAATATTTGGGTGTACATATATCTAGGAGGCGGGATTTAATGGGGTGTAACTACGACCCACTCTTTCGGGCATTTGAACTATTTATTAAAGACTGGATGATGCAGGAGGTTTCCTGGGTTGGACGAGTGGCAGCTGCGAAGATGGTTCTCTTACCTAAATTGATGTACCTTTTCCGTACCATCCCCAGGACCTTCCCTAAAGATATTTGTAATAGGTTTAACCAATTATTAACCAACTATGTATGGGGGGGCACAAAGCCGAGAATAGCGAAATCCACTTTAATTGCTCCAAAGTGTGCCGGTGGAGTTGCATATCCAGATTTAGAGAGATACCATAGTGCTTGTTTACTCGCCCAGGCCAGAGATTGGTTCACCCAGGACACTCCTAAACCATGGGTATCCTTAGAACAGAATGCTGTATCCCCCTTTACACTGCCAGACTTGTTCTGGTTGCCTAACATTTCAATCCCTGCTAGAGTTGCTGAATGTTCCGCGGTCCAAGCAACGTTGTTGGCATGGAGAACCATACTTAAATCTCTCCCTGCTGGCGCTCTGCCCTCCCCCCAATTGTCTCTCCACGCTATAGCCCTATTGATCCCAGATTTGCACTTACACCATTGGCGGGACATGGGTCTCTCCACCCTAAAGGATGTCCTCCGAGACGGTGTTTTAGTCCCCTTTTCCCTACTCCAGGAACAATTTCAGGTACCTAAACAAGATTTTCATAAATATCTGCAAATGAGGCATTGGCTTCAAAGCTGCTCTCCCAACCGAGTCCTCCATACTGGTCTCCCTAAATTACTGATGTCTCTTCTAGTGCCTAGCGGTAATAGGGGTGGCATCTCCAGATGGTACCGACATCTTGTGACTGAGTCCCGTCATGGGGTATTCCCCTCACAGACTAAATGGGAAAAAGACCTCCCTGCGTCTTCACCGAAGATATCTGGAAAGTTGTCTTTAAATCTTGCTTTAAAATTTCTAAATGTGTAAATCACTGTGAAATGTATTATAAATTGGTCCATAGGGTATATTTTACACCGGAACGTTTGCACAAGATTTGGTCTGATGTCTCCGCTAGTTGCTGGAGGAACTGTGGGATGGTGGGAGATATCCTTCCTATTTTTTGGTTATGTCCGGCAATCCGGTCGCTCTGGAGGGAGGTGTTTCTTTTCATTTCCCACGTATTAGGAGTAGTCCTTACACCTGACCCCCTTTTGGCACTCTTTCACTATTACTATGGTGAGATGTCTAGTTGTGATAGATATCTTTTAGGCCAGATTCTCATAGCTTCTAAGGCCGCCATTGCCTCCAAATGGAAGTCGGCGGTCGTCCCCAATTTATCGATGATAGAACATAGAGTCCATCAACATTATGTTTTTGAAACAGCAGAGGGCACTTATTCTTCAGGGACTACCGCTATTAGTAAGAAAATAGGATTTTGGTACTTACCAGGTAAATCCTTTTCTTTGAATCCATAGGGGGCACTGGAGTACTCTTGGGATATGGACGGTGTTAGCAAGGACAGGGCACTGAATATTCAAATTTCAGTAACTCTCCTCCCCTCCATACTCCCAGAATACCTCAGTGTTTTTTCCTGAGGCGAACAGGATAGAGAGGATGAACAATGGAGAATTACCTATAACATTATAACATAACGGAAAACAATAAAGTTGACACATAACGTAACTGACAACTAACCAGTTGACACCATAACCGATAAATCGGTGAGAATGTGTTACCATAATATCCACTGAACTTACCACAACCAGGTAAAACTGCTCTGGGTGGGCGTCCAGTGCCCCCTATGGATTCAAAGAAAAGGATTTACCTGGTAAGTACCAAAATCCTATTTTCTTTTTCATCCACTAGGGGTCACTGGAGTACTCTTGGGACGTACCAAAGCTTCCCCTGTGGGCGAGAAGCTGTTTGGCACCTGTAACACTAAGCGGCCAAAGCTAGATGCTGATGCCGCAAACGTATCAAACTTGTAAAAGCGCACAAACGTGTGCACTGATGACCATGTAGCCGCACGGCAAAGCTGCGTCGTAGAAGCTCCACGACCAGCTGCCCCTGAAGTTCCCTCAGAACGTGTGGAATGAGCTGTTACCGATGTAGGCGGCTGTAACCTAGCCTGAAGGTAAGCCTGACGTATGGTCAGTTTTATCCATCTGGATAAGGTCTGCTTAGAAGCTGTCCAACCCATCTTGGCAGCATCATAGAGAACAAATAACGTATCCGTCTCACGAACTGTAGACGGTCGGGATACAGAAACGCGTAGGGCGCGTACCACATCCAAAGTTCCAGAATCGTCTGTTAACACAGGAACTGCTATTGGTTGATTGATGTGAAAAGATGACACTACCTTTGGTAAGAAAGCGGGATTCGTCCGCAATTCCGCTCTGTCATCATGAAACACCAAAGACGGTGGCTTGCATAACAAGGCACCCAATCTGAAACACGCCTTGCTGAAGCTAAGGCTAGGAGAAAAATTGTTTTCCAAGTGAGAAACTTAATATCCACTTGTTGTAAGGGTTCAAAATATGAAGACTAAAAAATCTAAAACCAGATTCAAGTCCCATGGCGCTGAAGGTGGAATGAATGGAGGCTGTACTCTGAGGACACCTTGCAGAAAGGTGTGTACAGACGGCAATAGAGCCAATCATCTTTGAAAGTAAATTGACAAAACAGATACCTGCACCTTTAGTGTAGATAAACGCAGTCCTCCATCTAACCCCGTCTGTAAAAACAACAAAAGACGGGATAACTTGAAAGATGACGTCGGAAACATCCGAGCGTCACACCAACCTACATAGGCACGCCAAATCCTGTAATAATGAGCTGCCGTAACTGGCTTACTAGCACGTAACATGGTTGATGGAATGCCCTCTCTTCTTAAGAGGGCGGTCTCAACAGCCACCCCGTCAAACGCAGCCGCGGTAAATCGGGGTAAAGGAATGGACTCTGGTATAACAGGTCCGGACGTGGCGGGAGCGGCCAAGGATCGTCTGCGAGTAGCCTGTGAAGATCCGAGAACCAAGCTCTCCGAGGCCAATGAAGCGCCACTAGTATGACTGTGGCGGACTCTCGTTTGATCCGTTTTAGCAACAGAGGGAGCAGCGGAAACGGTGGAAACAGATACACGAGGCTGTACGGCCACGCAATCGTGAGAGCATCCACTGCCACTGCCTTTGGATCTCGCGTTCTGGACACATACTGGGGCGTTTGTGATTGTGGCGAGATGCCATCAGGTCCACTTGAGGGTAACCCCACCTCTGGACCAACATGTGAAACCCTTCTGGATTTAATACCCATTCTCCTGGATGAAAATCCCGATGGCTGAGATAATCCGCCTCCCAGTTGTCCATTCCCGGAATGAACACTACCGACAATATCACTTGGTGATGCTCGGCCCAATTGAGGATTCAAGCTACTTCCCGCATGGCCATGCGGCTTCTCGTTCCTCCTTGTTTGTTGATGTACGCGACCGCCGTTGCGTTGTCTGACTGCACTTGGACAGTCTGAAACCGAAGCATGTGCACTGCTTGTCGTAGCGCATTGTAAATTGGCCGGAGTTCTAGGACATTTATAGACAGCAATCTTTCATGATCCGCCCAGAGACCCTGGAGCTGACAATTTTGAACTACAGCTCCCCAACCTCTGAGACTCGCGTCTGTCGTTAGAACTATCCAATCCCAGACGCCGAACCGTTTTCCTGCGGTTAGATTGTGTACTTGGAGCCACCATTGTAGAGAAACTCTGGCCCGTGGAGACAACCTCACCCTCTAGTGAATCTGCAGATGCGAGCCCGACCACTGTGCGAGCACATGCAGTTGAAAAGGACGTGAGTGAAATCTTCCGAACACAAGCGCTTTGAAAGCCGCCACCATTGTGCCTAACAGGCGAATGCACAAATGTACCGAGGCCTGAGCACTAATCGTACCAGATGACGAATAGTCTGTACTTTCTGTTCTGGTAGGCAAATTCTTTGATCTACCGTATCGAGAATCATCCCTAGGAACTGAAGTCGTTGAGACGGAATACGATGTGAGTTCTTGAAGATGACAATCCAACCGTGCTGAACCAGCACATTGTACGTCAGCAACGCATGTTGAAGGCGCATTTGGTGAGACGGAGCTTTGATGAGCAGATCGTCCAAGTACGGAACTATTATCACTTCCAGGGACATGAGATGAGCCATCATAACAGACATCACTTTGGTGAATACCCTAAGCGCCGACGAGAGGGCAAACAGTAGAGCCTGAAACTGATAATGGATCTGCCGTATCGCAAAATGCAAGAACCTCTGATGAGGTGGCCAAATCGGAATGTGTAAGTACGCATCCTCGAGATCCAGCGCAATCATGAATTCCTGTGGCTCTAAACCTGAAAGTACTGTCCGCAGAGATTCGATCTTGAATCTGTAGTAAGTATTCAATATTGGCCTGACCGAGCCATCCGGCTTTGGTATCACAAACAGACCGGAATAATAACCCTGACCTTGTTGGTGTACAGGGACCGGAATCAAAACTGCTGAATCCAGCAGAGACTGAATGGCAATTTGCCGAACCGCCCTCTTGTTGTCCGACACAGGCAGTCCTGTCTTGAAAAACCGCAGAGGCGGTAGACAGTCGAACTCTTATCTTTTAACACTAAATTGCGGATCCGCCCATCTGTGGATGTCTGGAACCACGCCAAATGAAACGTCTGAAGGCGTGCTCCCACAACTGGAGAACCGAGATGGGCTGGGAGCCCGTCATGCCACTGGCTTGTCGGTGACCGTAGCGTCCGGACGACTGGTGTTGGTTTGTTGAAAACCACGTCCTCGACCTCGTCTACCAGGCATGGCTGTTCCTCTACCACGGCCTCGAAAGGGCTGAGGTCTAAAGGATTCGAACACTGGTCCAGAGTATTTCCGTGAAAAATACCTTTGTCCAAATCAGGACCAAACAACCTTCGCATAAGGTAATGCTTCTATTCTTCTCTCGACCTTTGCCTCCGCCTGCAAAGGACGCAGCCAGAGCGCTTGTCGTGCCACAACGAGTGACGCTGAAAGGCGAGAACTGACTAGTCAGACGTCCGTAGAAGCTGTACATAGATAATCAGCAGCTTCGCAGATTTGATCAGCGAGAAGCATAAGGTGGACGTTTTGTAGGGCGGACCTGAGTCCTGTTATCCAGACAAGCAGCGCCGTAATTACCCAAATGCCAACCAAACACGGTCGAAGCAACACCCCTGCTGCTGTATACAGCGACTCTAGCATAGCTCCCATGGAGATGTCACTGACTCTGGAAACGGGTAACTAGACCTAAATCGGCGAGGTTTAGAAACCTGTGTATCAGGATCCTATTAACATCTTATTTAGAGATTCCGGAAAAAAAAAAAGAAACACGCTGGAGATCTGTCGTCTAGTAAAGACCACCGTATAAATTGTCAGAGCCTCTTCAGTCCCTGTAAACTTCAGAGACTGACGCACCCACACTATCTGACTGCTCTCATATTCATCTTGCGCAGTTAGGCCTGGCATAGAATCGTCAGGATTGCAACATAGCAGAAACTGGGCATTTATAAGGCAAATGAGAACTATCTTTTCAAAATCGGAGATGAAATGGGAGTATAAAATATACTGTGCATGTGGTAGAACTCTCAGGGAACCCACTGGTACAGACATTGCAGTGAAACAACTTGTTCGTTTTTGCTGGTGACTTACTTATTATGTAACCATTTACAAAATAGATAGGTGTATGAATTGCGCAGATTATGTCATAAATGGTCACATATAATAAAGGAGTATTACTTCCCTTTTGTTTCTTTATGGGAAGAACATTAATTTCTCAGGTTTCACCATACAATGGATAGTCTGAACTGCAAGAAAATAATAACACAATAGTGCAGACATCCAATTCAAAAAATACCAAAGGGTTTTTTATATACCACACTCACAATGTGTCAATGGATTAAAGGCGTATATGAGTCTTTAGCTTGAAGGTAAATATTTCTACTGAGTTCTTCTGATATCCACCTGAGCTTTAGGCTGAAACAGAAAAAGGCGAAGCAATAGTCCAGACTCCCATTCAAAGGGAAGGATTTTTTAATAAAATAGATGCACTCACAAACACAAGAAAATTAAAAGCATGTAAGTAACACTGGTGATAGAGATGGCTGTATACTCATCGATCCAAAAAGGCCCACAGAGTTCCGGATACTCCTAAGGAACAAGTTCAGGATCAGTCCGATACCTCAGTCCACCAGGTAAAAAGAAAAAGCCACACCGCTTAATGCATTTCGAACCCTGCTGGGTTCTTCCTCAGAAGCGTTTTTATGTAACCAGACAAATAAATAGACAAAGACAGACCAATTCCACCTCAGTAAAATTGCGAAAATGTGTATATGGCCAAAGTGCAGTGCACGTAGCCAGACCATAAGAAACCTGATCCAAAAATTCCCACCAACACCCCTGCGCCATCCGGTGGAGCACTGTCCGCGGTCTGAGTGATCAGAGGCGCCGGCATCCCCCCCCCCCTGCTACCCCCTTAGCGTGTGCAGGGAGCGCTGGTACTGTTACGCTGTGCTGCCGGCCGTTATTGAGACAGACCGCGGCAGCAGTGAACGCTGTCCGCGGTCTGAGTGAGCAGTTTCCTTCCCCTAAGCGACGGAGCCTCCGGCCGTTACAGTGCACAACAGGCAGGGAGCGCTGACCACGGCGCTTGTATCAGCCGTCCAGCGCGTCCCACTGAGCGGCGACGGGAGTAAGGGAGCGGCGGCGGGGAGCTGTTATCAGCGGTGGCGGGGACGGAGCAGCGGGCCTCGGGCGACGCACATAGCAGTCCCCCCACACGGCGGGGCGGCAGCGTGAGCTGGCCGCCCCGGTCATAAATACCTGGGTTCCTGTGCTCTGACGGGGCTTCTCCAGCAAGCTCCGTTCTGCAGCCTCAGCTGATGTACTTGGGCTCTGACGGGGCTTCTTCCAGCAAACTCCGTCCAGTCCTTTCTGCAGTCTCAGCTGTTGTTAGCTGAGCTGCTTGTGGCTGTGAGGGGGCTCCTTTGTGAGGCCCGACACGCCAAGAGCTGCACGCAGCAGCGTCTGTAATCCTGGACCCATAGCTTTTGTGTAAGCTGGGAAAGGATTGTAAATAGAAAAAAGTATAAAAAAGAAAAATAAAACAATCTAAAAGTAGAATATGTGGAGGAGCTCCACACTTTGTACTCCTATCCATGTGACCACCGAAAAAACACTGAGGTATTCTGGGAGTATGGAGGGGAGGAGAGTTACTGAAATTTGAATATTCAGTGCCCTGTCCTTGCTAACACCGTCCATATCCCAAGAGTACTCCAGTGACCCCTAGTGGATGAAGAAGAAATGGTGTAAATGGTCCCTATATAAGGAGAGATAAGGCCAAATGGGTGTATCTGGTACCCCGACTGACCTACCTGACCTTTCTGTGCTTCGCTCCCCGGTCCATACTGGACCTTAACTTGCTACGTGATGCAGACCTCCTCCCCTTCATTATACTCTGATTTCATTGTTGTATTAAGATTTCCCTGATATATACCCTTCCTCCCCCTTGTCTTTATTAGTTTTGTTGTGTACATGTCTTCTCCCCCCTATTGATTTCATTTACCAATTTAAATGTAATTGTAATTTGTATGAAAACTCAATAAAAATTTAATATTCAAAAAAAAAAAAAATGTCACTTGCCTTCTTAAGTAACCTGTCCCAGGGGTCCTTGTGGTGACCCTCGTACTTCTTCAGTGCCTCCTCATCCTCGCTGCTCACCTTGGTAACAGGCAGCACCCCAGCCGGGAAGTCCAACAGATTGTACAGAATTGTGTATGACACAGCACCTGGAAAACAATGTATTTGGTCATATCCCTGTCTCTATACAGAGCTACTGAATATGGCGGCACTATATAAATAATAAAAATACTACTAAAACGAATACAGGTTGAGTATCCCATATCCAAATATTCTGAAATACGGAATATTCCGAAATACGGACTTTTTTGAGTGAGAGTGAGATAGTGAAACCTTTGTTTTTTGATGGCTCAATGTACGCAAACTTTGTTTAATACACAGTTATTAAAAATATTGTATTAAATGACCTTCAGGCTGTGTGTATAAGGTACATATGGAACATAAATGAATTGTGTGAATGTAGACACACTTTGTTTAATGCACAAAATTATAAAAAATATTGGCTAAAATTACCTTCAGGCTGTGTGTATAAGGACTATATGTAACATAAATGCCTTCTGTGCTTAGATTTAGGTCCTATAGCAATGATATCTCATTATGGTATGCAATTATTCCAAAATACGGAAAAATCCCATATCCAAAATACCTCTGGTCCCAAGCATTTTGGATAAGGGATACTCAACCTGTACTACTACTACGAATGAAATTAATAACTTTGCTATATTTACATTTATACACTTGTCACATCTTTCAAAGGGTGAAACTGTCAGCAGTTTGGTCATTTCTATATGCCACAGAGCAATGGTGGTTCAAGAATCAAACCACTGAATATTTGGGAGGTCGAAAGACCCACACAAGCCACCTTTTAGTAAATCACCTTCATAGATGATTACAATTCAGATGAGAAAAACATTTCCTTGGAACAGGATTTCCCCTTTAATTGCCACATAAACATATAGAAATCCCTGGTAAAATAAATAGTAGATATTATTTCCAATTGTTCCAGGTTAACTTTCCTCAATTCCTTTCCCAAATTAAATCTGATTTATATGTTTGTAGTCACCTTTACATTTTGTGTATAGGATGTATCTATACGGTCAAGTTGAAGGTCCTACCCAGATTCCTGTACTTACTTATAGCATTGCCAATCTGTGTTTCCCATTATGTCTCACATTTTTACAGCACTAAACGCTTTGCAATTTATTTAGAAAGTAACCCAAGGAGTTCAACTTCGAATATTAAAGGGACTGGAACGTCTGTGGAATGGACATCCAAAATAAACATTACTAACCGAATGTGCAGCTTGCGTTCAATGACATTGACCAAGAACTGACAGAATTTTGACCCTGATTTAGGCAGAGAGCATTGTAATAACTTCTGGTTCCTCCCACCTCTGGCTCACATGACCACATCACCTGAAACCGGACTCACGCCACCTGTAACCTCTCACTCATTGAGATCTAGCTAATGATGCACCAGAGTTTCGCTCTGGTGATAAACATTATTGTTGCATGCACATTCCATGTAATTTTTTTTTTTAATTATTATATTATGTTGTTTTTATCTACATAATAAAATCGACTGGTGATAAAAATTTGGTTAGCACTTTGGTGCGCATACTGGGTCGAGAAATAAAATTCTGCTTGCCTGACCCACCCCTATAAACTAGTAAGCCACATCTACTCACTCACCCCTGAATGTGTTGCACCCTGCCCCAGACAATGTCCAGCTGCAGATAGCTTCTGTGGCAGTAGACCATGGGTGTGACGGTCCAGATGTGCATGACGCCCATCCGCCCATGGTGCTCTGGTAACAACATGGCAGCCATATAGAGGCGGCCCAAACCCACAGAAAGGATACTGGGACCAGGAAGCAATACCAAGTAACACCAGGAGCAATGTCAGGTATAAAATACTAATAAACAAAAATTTTAAAATACAATATTAGCTCACAAATAGTAAAAAGGTCTAAGAAACGTCATGTGTAAAAAATAAAATAAAAATAAAAAGTTTTTTTTTTTTTTTTTTAAATCAAACTAGTGCACAGCAGTTGCTAGACTCTTCTCTTTGCAGAAAATGAAACTTATTTTTTTGTGAAGCAGCACCTCGGTCAACCGAAAATCTATTTATTAACCATTTAACATTTTTTCCCCAAAAAACCGCTTAGAAAGTACAATCTATATTCCCTGCCACATACACACTAGGGTTAATTTCTGTCAGAAGCCAATTAACCTAACAGTATATTTTTGGATTGTGGGAGTAAGCCTGAGCACCCGGAGGAAACCCACGCAAGTGCAGGGAGAATATACAAACTCTACACAGTTAGGGGCTGTGGTGGAAATTGAGCTAAAGCCCTCAGTGCTGTAAAGCAGTAATGCTATAGCAACCATAGGCAGTACGGTTGGTGTAGATGTCATACCTATTTACTGTATGTAGCGATCATACTTAGCCTACAGTATGCTTTCAGAGGAGTTATTGTGAAATCTTACTCTCCTGACTCGCTTTTATTTCCTTAGTGTGACACAGGCAAATGGGTCCGTTATGTAATACTGGTGGTCGGGATGCCAGCGGTCACATGACCGGCCGCCACATCCTGACACCAGAGAGGGTACGCATTGTAACCCTCCCCTACCCTAACCCCCCCGGGGTTGGTGGCTACGGCTAACCCTCGGTGGGTGTCGACTATGGCTAACCCCCCCCCCTCCCCCAAGTGCCTAACCATACCCTCCCGTAGTGGCTAACTATAACCCCTAACCTCGGGATGTCGGCTGTCGGTGTTCCCAGAGCCAGTCTTTTGAGAGGTGTCAGGATTCTGACATCAGTCACATGACCGCTGGTATCCCGAACACATCCCAGACAAACATATGGAAAATTACCTGCAAATTCCCTATTCTCTTCCTCGCTGCCTTCAATGTCCCCATATTAAAAGACGACATCTGCACTGATATCGTTTGGCCCCACAAGCTAATTTACATGACGTAAATCACATGACAGCTGCTCAATTGTACCCGTTTTTCACATTGTTACGCAGCTTATTTCAATTATTTATTCTTAAAATGTATTCAGAAAACTCACTAATGAAACAGCTGATTATATATATATATATATATATATATATATACACACACACACATATACATACACACATATATACACACACATATACATACACACATATATACACACACACACACATATACATACATACATATATACACACACACACACACACACATATACATACATACATATATACACACACACACACACACACACACACACACACACACACACACACACACTGTTCATATTAACTTGACTGGGACACACAATATATTACACGAGCCAGTAGAATGATTACTACTTATATTACAGTCTAGATTACTACTTGCTAATGTCTCTTAAACAGTCAGTGTGCCATGATTAACCCCCAGAGTTCCAGCCTCTGTATCGATGCCCTGTGGGGATTTACAGGGACGGTATCTGATATAAGCAGCAGCTGGTGGCTCACATTGTACAAGGCAAGTTAGGGTGGCATGAGGCCAGACAGTAATGTCACATACTTGACAGTTTTCCAGGGTATCCGATGGATAAAGCAGGCCCCAAAATAGGACAGAGCAGAGCGTCCAGGCCCTGTGCCTTCCAGTGGGCGATAAACTCCTGGCGATATTCCTGCACAGACACAGTGATAAGGAGTCACAGGACAGGGTAACACACACTGTTATGTGATCATCAGCGTCATTGGGGATCATAAGACCTCTTCTCCTCTGAGGCACAGTTACTGTATAATGTTCCCTTTTATCTTTTAGTGTAAATTGTCTTGAGTGGTCTTCCAGGACTGAGCCAAGCAGAGAGCAACAAGAGGCTCTGACAGCGCTCATCAGATGAAACCGCTGAGTGCGGTAGGCGGTAGAAAGCCGTATGGATCGGGTGCCAGTGCTATTGTTGCTCTCTGCCTGTCTGAGTCCTGGAAGTCCATCTCTAGTGGGCCAATTGCCTATCACAGCCTGCTGAACAAGTAAAGGAGCTGGTGAGATTGCATGTGTCTGTGGGGGATGCAGTTAAAATTCCGTCGAACAGGATCCCGGCAGTTGAAATTCCGACGCAGGAATCCTGAACGACTGTGTAAGACCGGCGTCAAAATACCGACAAAAGATCGGGATCCCACCATCAAAATACCGATCCCCGTAATCCTGATCGTTGTCGTAGCGGGACGCGCTCGCGTCCTGCAGTGGGGGATGGGAGGTTAGGTTTAGGTATTAGAAGGGGGGTTAGGGTGAAGGGGCGGGAAGGTTATGGTTAGGTACCAAGAAAGGGGGGGGGGATTAGGCACTGTCAAGGGGAGGTTCAGGTTAGGCACCAAGTAGGGAGGGTTAGGTTTAGGCAGTGGGGAAAGGAGAGTTAGGGTTTGGCACCCACAAGGGAGGGTTAGGGTTTGGCACCCACAAGGGAGGATTAGGGTTTGGCACCCACAGGGGAGGGTTAGGGTTTGGCACCCACAAGGGAGGGTTAGGGTTTGGCATCCACAAGGGAGGGTTAGGGTTTGGCACCCACAAGGGAGGGTTAGGGTTTGGCACCCACAAGGGAGGGTTAGGGTTTGGCACCCACAAGGGAGAGTTAGGGTTTGGCAACCACAAGGGAGGGTAGGGGGCAGGGGAGGCTTAGGGTACTTTCTGGGGGGTTGTCGGGATTCTGATGATCAGGATGCCGCCGTCGGTATTCTGACCGCCGGCACCACATCCATCGGGATATCATACTGAATCCATTTGTGGCTTGTTAGACCCACGTTATCTCTAGTACTGGGCTAAAGACGCGCAGACTGGGCAACTAAGGCACCCCATGTAATCATATACTGACCCTCTAGGTAGGATGCCAGTTGGAGGAAACTGCTGTATTAGTATGGAAGCTGGTTCCTGCAGTACATTGGCTGTAATATGCTACACTATTTTAATAGAACAAGCTGGCTTCCTGGAGTACACTCGCCTTCTATTTATTAACAGCTATAGAGGAACTTCTATTTTTTGTGGCATTATATGTGTTTAATGATAGCTTTATGTCTGAACCCTGGGCCGTGTGGATATATGTATTTGTAAATAAACGTTTTAAAAGTATATTTTGGATGCACAGAGCTTGATATTTCTGTGATTTTCTTTGGATATTTTAGAGAATCAGTGGCCTCCTATTGAAGCAGCAGTCCGTCCTAATAATAGCTTGAATTTCTAGCAGCAGTATTATCTTTGAGTGATCAGCGCCTGAATTATATGTTGTTATAATGGCAGGATAGACAGAGGTAAATGTGCTGGAAATCCTTTGTGATTTACCTGAACTTCCCCATGGTGTTTCCAAAGCTCCTTCACCGAACTGTAAGGAAGAACAACACATTTACATATTACTATTTTTACGATTACTATTTATTATTTAAAGTCCCCTTACGTCTCTATCAGTGCATGTCATTGCATAAGGCTTGTGTACGTTATATCTCTTCAGCACCTCCCATATTCCCAATGTGTTCCTATGCACTGTATAATGGGGCTAATTCAGAGATGTAGGCAAACCCTCTGCGTGAAGATTCCATCCATCCAGATGACTGTAGTTCACGCAGATGATCCGATGCTGCGTTGAGCGGATCAGAGAACCCCACAGGAGGCATCTATTTACACAAGACGCCTCCTGCAGCATTGCTGGAACCAATGTTGGATTCATCTCTCAATGGGCTCGTGTCGGATGCTTCTACAGACGCTTTTCCGTACGGCTGTATCCAGAAGCCCCTATTTCAGTAAACGGATGGATCAAACTGTCTGCACTTTCAAACTCTGTCCGTGTGCACATGCATGGTATGGTACATGCGCAGTTTGAAGATATCCGCGAGTTGCGTCCTCATTTGGACTCGCGCCCCGCGCAGAATCAGGCCGTACAGATGTGTTCTAGTTCATCTAGTGTTCTTGCTCCAAGTGGACCCATCTATACCCTATGGTACTAATGTGGACCCCAGCATCCTCTAGGACGTAAGATAAAGGTGTTTCACCACAGGGAAAATAAGAGGGAAGTTAAGGAGCAGAGCATTTTGTACCTGATGGAAGGGTTCATGTTAGAAGTTCGGATGTAGGAGCTGCTGCAACTGTCAGGAGCAGGTAAGTGACCGCTGGGCCACCAGGGATGATTTCATCAGGTTCTACATCAGGGGTGGCCAGACTTTTAGAGTCGGTGATCTACTCTGAATGCTGAAAAGCTTTTGCGATCTATCAAGGTGGTACACGTGACAGCCTCAGCACAGGAAATCAGCCTGATTACTATTGGCTATGCTGTCACAGTGACACTGTCAGCTTCAGCTGGCCACGGCTGCTTCAGCCAATAAGAATCAGACTGATTCTGGGATCTTACTAAGAGGCAATTTAAATTAGCCTCGGGCCCGTCTTACCTTATCCCACTATTTAATAATGCTGGATTCCCCACCAGGCATGTGTGAATAATTTTTCAATACTTGGAGGGAGGGGAATATTTTGTATTTAAATGCCTGGCTGCCAAGGCAGGTGCACAGTGGCCAAGTTTTACGGACCCGTCCCCGGTCAACGCCGCGTCCCCCCCCCCCCCCCTGACCACCACGCGAATGCCTATGCCGATCACCCAGGCAGAGGCGTTCGCATTACTTAGATGCAAATGCATCTCACTGACCTTGCACACACAGTGTGGGCCATGCACATGCACACTTGGCCCAGATTGGGGAGTATGCGATCGCATCTCAGATGCGTTGCATATTGAATTAGGCCCTATGTACCTTCTCGGCTGAAGGACATGTTTCCTGACACTTCGGATAGGTGTTGGAAAAGATGCTCTGAGGAAGGTACCGTCTTACATATATGGTGGGCTTTCCCACTGATCTCGACATTAATATCGAGAAGTTAGCGTCCTTCTCTCGCACCTATTTAAAGTTGTTATCCTGTGTGACCCTAAATGTTTCCATCTTCTTCTAAGCCTTCCCACCCTTTCTAGACACTGAAATAGGCTGTTACGGCATGTTGCCTTAGCCATGACGTGCCAAATCGCTGTCGGCTGGAAAAAGCCTACACCATCATCTATGCAGTCTATCCTGTCACGGATATGGTACGTCAACAAAATGGAATATACGTCTAGTATAATTAATCATTCCTCTAAGTCAGGGAACCTACGGCCCTCCAGCTGTTGTTGAAATACACATCCCAGCATGCCCTGCAACAGTTTTAGCATGGCCAAATAGCAAAACTGTAGCAGGGCATGCTGGTATGTGTAGTTCAACAACAGCTGGAGGGCCAAAGCTTCCCCACCCCTGCCTAAGTAATTCAATAAAATTTGGGTCCCCTGGCTGTCCAGCCACAATGCTTCATACCCGTTTCACAGCTGACATACTGAACTGGCCCTACTTCTGTCATCACTACCTGAGGTCCTTCCCCTCTGTTCTATACTATTTTTCTCTGTACTATCTTTTTTCTTCTCTTACTGTATGTTGCTTTCTTTTCTCCCCTTTTCTTGTCAGATGTCACTATTGCCGTTACTATTGAGAATGCTCTCATACGGTTTAATTTTCTTCTTACAAAATTGGATCTCTTTTTTTGTTAATAGTAGTACCGTATGCCTGTGCTTACATTTTGTCATTCAGATTTTTTACTATCTACTTGATGTATTTTCCTGTGATCTGTTTAATAAACATTACCTTAAAAAAAAAAAATAATAATTTAATCAGACCAATTCTTACTAGCTGCTACAGAACGTCCGCCGCAATCAACTGGTCGAGTGTCCACGATCGACGCTTTGGACACCTCTGGTCTACATGAGGAATGTCAACATATCCTACCATACCCCTTTTGCCGCATTTGTGATGTGACTAAGAAAAAGTAATTCGATGGTGAGTGAGGTGCGAACGGATTTGCAGCTCGGCGTACACATGCAATCGCACACTTGCATGGGCAAATTTACACTGCCCTTGGGCGTCGACTATCTGAACGCAGGACAGCAAAATTAGCAGCACAGCAATCAGGTCTGAATTAGGCGCTAAGACTCATATTTAAAGAAAAAAAATTCATGGCACGGCTAAGTCACAAAGTCCGCGGCGTGCCATACAGGGCTATTCGGCACAATTTGAGCAGAGGTGTACATGTATGTGGGCTAATCTGTATATTTCTCCATTCTGTGACTGACGGATCTGGAGAAATCTCACAAATGTCACTTTGTCCAAAGATATAAAAGGACCTGGGTTGTGCCTTGCGATTCTGATTTACAAAGTATTTAAATGGTTTGTATCCGCTTCTAATACTCCTTTCCATACTGTATATTATGAATGAGATGAAAATCCTATTCATGTTTTTCATTAAAGTGTCAAAATGGGAAATGGCCTCATACTGCCCCCTCCTGGAGGAGGCATGAAAGACATACAAAACGTCCCCAACGCCTGCTTGGACGTGACCCTGCAGTTCTGTATAATGTACTATGATAAATTTAGGTATCGAAACAAAAACATACAATACTGTATACTCATAAAAATATACTCGGGAATATAAAAGATCACTTACCCTACTCCCTGTGTATGATGGAGACTCTTCGCTAATCTGGGAAACTGTAGAGGGAAATATTACATGAATAAACACAGCCACCACAGACAACTACACATGTGCAATTTAATAACTGGAATACCTGCAGAGATCTCGTACATTGTACTGGAGAACACTACAGTGTATAGTGCATCACTAACACTGGCCCCCGGACTGGAAACACTCTAGACAGTGGTCTGGATTATCACTGCATCATGCACCAGGACAGAGATGCTGACCAGGAGTATTTGATTGGCCTTGTCCCCTCCATCTAGAATGTAAGTGGTCAGGAGCAGAGCACTAATCTACATCACGTGTCCGCACTTCCTTCATCATCCTCATATTTACATCTTGTGTTTTATGTGCAATTCGCACTTTGTGTAACTCTGACTGTCCACTGTTGCAGAGTTTTATGGCTCCATACGCATAAGTGATGACGGTGGACTGAAAAGCACTGTAGTCTACACAGACCATGGACAATGGACCAGCACTGCATGCTGTACAATGAATGACTGTCTCAACTCACCAGTGGCCTAATAATAATGGAGAGTAAGCTCTTCAGCCAAGATGGGCATGCGTAGGTTGTAACCTGAGTTTTCAAGTTTGGATCTACTTGGTCTCCTTTACTAAGAATAAGAGGACAATATTACTTATTTCTCACTGTTCCTTGTGATCAGCAGTAATTGGAATATCCCATATACATACAAATTATCCAAGAACGTGGACCCTCCGTCAGCCAACAGACCCTTCATTGCCAACTCAAACAATGACTTCTCTACGGACAGAGGTGTAAAGGGCACCAACTGCAAAAAGAGATACCAACAGTTAGGCAGTCCCCCGAATCTGGTCTGTGGGTACCAACAACTAGACAGCCAGTCCTGAGCTAAGTGTTCAGATTCCAACAATTAGACACATACAGCCATTTTGGGCACGCTGCATAGGTTACCCTGGGTGGAACAGACAACCCAACAGACAGCTCACTAAAATTCCTCCAGCCTCTAGATGACAATTAGTTTGCAAAACATATTGGGGCAGATGTATTAAGCTTGGAGAAGGGATAAAGAAGTGATAAGTGCAAGGTGATAACGCACCAGCCAATCAGCTCCAATATGTAAATTGACAGTTATGAGCTGATAGGCTGGTGCGTTATCACCTTACACTTATCACTGGTTTATCACTTCTCCAGGCTTAATACATCTGCCGCAGTATTATGAATTATAGGTTATAAATGTAAATTTGTGAATTGCTCTAGTTTTAGCAGCTTGGTTTGTGTGACATAAGTCAGATATAAGACGGTACCGTATGTCCTGCCTTCTCCAGGAGAGCCTTGGTCTGCAAGACAGCCCGTCGCATGGTTGGAGTGGCCATGGTAGAGCCATCTGTCTCATAGAATCCGATACGGAGGGGCCGGGTGCTGGAATACACCTGGAAAAATTTAACAGTATAGAAATTAATCTGCTGAACCCTGACCAATTACCAAAGTCCACAAAGATTCACAAAATATAGAAATGTAAACAGGTTTAGCTTATTTGGGAGAAGGGATCACGAACGCTGCTCCTCACTTCAAGTGGATTCAAGTGTTTTGCGCGCCAGTAGATGGCGCCTGATGGAGCAGTTCATTTGTTGTACCATTCAGCTGCGAACAGCTGCCGGCACTAACAATAATGTTATGTTGTTTCGTGATTTTGACAGGCTGGTAACTAGCAGCAAATATTCTGCAGCAGATTTCTGTACAGCAGAATAGTAATATGGGGCTGGAATTCAGGGTCAGGAACTGAAAATAATTTGTCTAATTTACAAAGGTGGCGAGAGAAAACGAGATTTATGGTAAGACTTACCATTGTTAAATCTCTTTCTGCGAGGAACACTGGATTCCACAGGGAATAACATCGGGGTGTAGAGTTGGATCTTGATCCGAGGCACCAACAGGCTAACGCTTTGACTGTTCCCAAGATGCACTGCACCGCCTCCTCTACAGCCCCGCCTCCAGGCACTGTAGTTCAGTTTCGTTAACCAGTCCAATGCAGTAGCAGGTAAAAGAGACTATAGTAGTTAGTAGCCACAGAGAACCACATTCTCACGACAGGAGAAGTTACCAGCGGCTAATGCCACACAAACCCAAAGAAGCTAAGTACGTCAGGTTGGGTGCCCTGTGGAATCCAGTGTACCTCGCAAAAAGATTTAACAATGGTAAGTCTTACCATAAATCTCCTTTTCCGCAGTGGCGTACACTGGTATTCCACAGGGAATAACATCGGGGATGTCCTAAAGCAGTTCCTCATGGGAGGGGATGCACTGTAGCGGGCACAAGAGCCCGGCGTCCAAAGGAAGCATCCTAGGAGCCGGAAGTATCAAAGGCATAGAACCTAATGAACGTGTTCACTGAGGACAACGTAGCCGCCTTGCACAATTGTTCTAGGGACGCGCAGCGGCAGGCCGCCCAAGAAGGTCCAACAGACAGAGTAGAATGGGCCTTGATAGCAGCAGGAGCTGGAAGTCCAGCCTGTGCATAAGCTTGTGCAATCACCATTCTAATCCATCTGGCCAAAGTTTGCTTATTCACAGGCCAGCCACGCTGGTGGAAACCAAAAAGGACAAAGAGAGAATCAGATCTCCTAAGAGAAGTGGTTCTCTTCACATAGATACGGAGAGCTCGTACCACATCCAAAGACCGCTCTTTGGAGGATAAACCAAGAGACATAAAGGCCGGAACCACAAACTCTTCGTTAAAGTGGAAAGACGACACCACCTTAGGTAGATAACCAGGGCGAGTTCTAAGAACCCCACGGTCACGGTGAAAAATCAGAAAGGGTGACCGACAGGATAAGGCACCCAAGTCTGAAACCCGTTGAGCAGAAGCAATAGCCAGAAAAAACAAGACCTTAAGAGTAAGCCATTTAAGGTCCACAGACTTAAGAGGTTCAAACGGAGACTCTTGTAGGGCATTCAGAATAACGGACAAATCCCAAGGAGCCACAGGAGGGACATAGGGAGGCTGAATCCATAAAACACCCAGAGTGAAAGTATGAACGTCAGGCAGACGCGCAATTTTTCTCTGAAACCACACCGACCAGGCTCAAATGTGAAGCTTGAGGGAGGCCAAACGAAGGACTAAGTCCAGGCCCTGTTGCAGAAAAGCCAAAAGTTTGGCAGTACTGAACTTGTATGCATCATAATTCTTACCTGTACACCAGGTGAAGTAAGAATTCCAAACCCTATAATAAATCCGAGCCGAAGCTGGTTTACGGGCTTTCAACATAGTTTGAATGACCACCTCATAAAATCCTTAGGCCCTCAGGAGTGAAGCTTCAAGAGCCACGCCATCAAAGCCAGTCAGGCCAGATCCTGGTAGACACAAGGGCCCTGAACGAGGAGATCTGGGTGTTGAGAAAGTAGAAGAGGACGCGCTATCGAGAGACCCTGCAGGTCTGAGAACCAATGTCGTCTGGGCCACGCTGGAGCTTGAACTTCCTTATTACCTTGGGCAGGAGTGACACCGGAGGGAACACGTACGGCAGCCGAAAGATTCATGTAATTGCCAGTGCGTCCACGAACACTGCTTGAGGATCCCTTGTCCTTGCTCCGAAGACCGAAACCTTGTGATTGCGTCGAGACGCCTTCAGGTCTACATCTGGTAGGCCCCACTTGTCCACTAGGAGTTGAAAGACTTCTGGATGAAGGCTCCACTCTCTGGCGTGTACGTCCTGATGACTGAGGAAGTCCGCTTCCCAGTTGAGGACCCCTGGAATGAACACTGCCGATATGGCTGGCAGATGGCGTTCCACCCATTGAAGATCTTTGACACTTCCAACATTGCCATGCGGCTTCGCGTGCCGCCTTGATGATTTATGTACGCCACCATGATGGCGTTGTCCGACTGTACTTGGACAGGTCTGTTCTGTACCAGAGGCAGGGCAAGCTTCAGAGCATTGAACACTGCCCGCAGCTCCAGAATGTTTATTGGGAGGAGAGATTCCTCCCTGGTCCACCAACCCTGGAGAGAGTGTTGCTCCAACACCACGCCCCAACCTCACAGACTGGTGTCTGTTGTCAGGAGGACCCAGTCAGAGATCCAGAAGGGACGGCCTCTACTTAACTGTTGGTCCTGTAGCCACCAGCTTAGTGACAGACGAACCTCCGGAGTCAAGGAGATCAGTTGAGACCTGATCCGGTGAGGCAGGCCGTCCCACTTGGGAAAGATTAACCTCTGAAGAGGGCGGGAATGAAATTAAGCCTACTCTACCATGTAAAAAGCCGACACCATGAGGCCTAGTACACTTGGGCGAGAGAGGAAGCATCGTATTCTGTCCTAAAGTTTTAGGACCATCTCTGGAGACAAGAACAAACATTGGTTGTGTGTGTCCAGTAATGCCCCCAGGTGCACCATGTTCTGAGCAGGGACCAGCGAGGATTTATTCAAATTGATGAGCCACCCTTTGGCTTGTAGGAATTGGACCGTCAGTTCCACATGATGGATGAGAACCTTTGGGGAATTCGCCAGGATCAACAAGTCGTCCTGATACGGCAGGATCCTGATGTCTTGACGACGGAGAATGGCCGTCATGACTGCCATGACCTTGGTGAAGATCTGAGGAGCTGTAGTCAGTCCAAAAGGCAAGACTTGGAATTGATAATGTAGGTTGCCAATAGCAAACCGCAGATATTGCTGATGCGACATGGCAAGAGGCATGCGTAGGTAAGCATTCTGTATGTCCAGGGATACCATATAGTCCTTGGGCTCCAAAGCTAGAACAATAGAGCGAAGAGTTTCCATGCGTAATTTGGATACTTTCACAAATTTGTTCAAAGATTTGAGATTGAGAATACCAGGAATAGCGTTGAATAGTACCCCCTGCCTCTCTGAGACTGAGGCCCTGGCACTATCACTCCTGTGTCCAGGAGGGATTGTACAACCAAATACATGTTATGGTAAGACCTTACCGTTGATAACAATGGGATATGATGAAGCGACAACAAATTTGCACCAATCGTTCAAAACTTTTCCGGCCTCCCAGCATGCAATGGGCCCGTCCATATATCCCTGCCTCCTTGCTCAGGCAAATCAGTTGTATTCCAAAGCTCAAGGCAGGAGCATCATAGAGAGCCCTAATCAGGCAATAAGAACACACATGCACACCCTTCCGTACAAGAAGGAAGAGGTTAGTAAGTAAAAGGATCCTCAAATCAGGTGCGTCAGGGTGGGATCCCTGTGGATCCTGTGGACTTAGGAGAAATACCGTTATCAACGGTAAGCTCTTACCATAACGTATATTTCTCCGGCAGCGTCCACAGGTTATCCACAGGATAACAATGGGATTTGCCAAAGCAATTTAGTGGTGGGGACGCTCTTGATTGGACAGGAGAACCCTTCGCCCGAATTCAGCGTCATGAGAGGCAAAGGTATTCAAGGCATAAGGTCTAATGAATGTGTTAATGGAAGACCATGTGGCTGCCTTACATATCTGTTCTGCAGAAAGAACAGATGTTGTGCTGCCCATGATAGCCCTACCTTACGAGTAGAGTGAGCAGAGACATTAGCTGGAACAGGGAGATCAGCTTGAGAATATGCTTCTGAAATCGTCATCCAAAGCCATCTTGCCAGTGTCTGCTTATCAGCAGCACATCCTCCCTTGTGAAATCCGTAGAGAATGAAGAGAGAATCTGTCTTTCTGATGGTACTGGTACGATCCACGTAGACTCTTAATGCACGGTACACGTCCAGCGATTCATCTCCTGCAGGAAGGCCCGGTACATGGAAAGCCGGGACTACAATTTCTTCATTAAGGAAGAATTTTAAACACCACCTACGGAAGATACCCAGATCTAGTTCTGAGAACTGCTTTATCTGGATAAAAAAATCAGAAATGGAGAACGACATGATAATGCCCCTAAATCTGATACTTTTCAAGCTGACGCCATAGCCAGTAGAAAGAGAACTTTAAGAAAAAGAAAAAACTACCAGCGCTGGCTGATCATGTATATAAAAAACACAATCTAATATCCAAAAGGCTTAATAGATAAAATATCACATTTATTACACATGTATAGACATATAAAAGAAAAAAAGAAAAAAGTAGATATATTGTATGTTCTAAATAAATATTCGATAGTAAATGCCACAAGGTGCCTGAATTATTGGTAAGTCCACATTTGGCGATTACACGTGTGGTTCACATAAGATTAAAATATATAAGCCTTTTGGAAAATTCTGCTAATAATGCATGTGCTAAAATACACATTGGTCCCACACACTAAATATAATAATATATTATCAAAACGATTTTGCGCTAAATAGATATATAAGTTTTAAAAGTACACATGAATCCATAAGGCCCCGGTCACGTGACCCCTCGCGTCACGATACCGGACATAGCTCTATTCAGATCCGTTACCTAGCAACCCATTTCTGTTTAGGTCATGTGATATATCACATGACACAGATGACACCCTTCCATTGGATGGGACGCCGATCACGTGACCGCATCAGTCACGTGACCGGGGCCTTATGGATTCATGTGTACTTTTAAAACTTATATATTTATTTAACGCAAAATCGTTTTGATAATATATTATTATATTTAGTGTGTGGGAACAATGGGTATTTTAGCACATGCATTATTAGCAGAATTTTCCAAAAGGCTTATATATTTTAATCTTATGTGAACCACATGTGTAATTAATCATTGCCACTTACATCAGGTATAAAAGGGCTTTATGTCAGCCACTATTTCACTTGCTCCTGAGGAAGCTGGATCATCTAAACCAGCGAAACGCGTTGAGCTATCTTATTCGCCCTGATACTCATCATTACCACTGGCTTTCCTGACACTCTGGTGTACAACACTTGGGACATTCTTTCAGCAGCATCCACCTTTCCCTCCATGCCAAAGAGGACAACTGACCCAGCTATATTACAGGTGGACACAATCTGCTTCCAGGATCACTGGTAAATACCTCACATCTGCAATCTTTCGGTTTTATGCAAAAAATGACCGATTAGTGATGGACATCTCCAGTGACTTTGGTCCCCTTGAGTGTTACTAATCGCCAAATGTGGACTTACCAATAATTCAGGCACCTTGTGGCATTTACTATCGAATATTTATTTAGAACAAACAATATATCTACTTTTTTTCTTTTTTTCTTTTATATGTCTATACATGTGAAATAAATGTGATATTTTATCTATTAAGCCTTTTGGATATTAGATTGTGTTTTTTATATACATGATCAGCCAGCGCTGGTAGTTTTTTCTTTTTCTTGTTGTTCAATTTTCCCAGGGGACTTACCATCCCCATACCAGCCGCTATTGATAGCGCACCTTCTCTTTCTCTTGACCTATATTTGTTATAATTTTGGTACACGGGTGCTGCAATCATGAGCTGTTTCATGAATTTTAATGAACGTATGAATAGGAGAGAATCCTATTGGTCCCACATTGATAAATCAACTCTGGATGACCCTCTCTCTGACAAACCTGATATGTATAAAGATTTCTATAAATTAGAGAATCTCTTAAAAGCCGAGTCAAGAAATTGGTTGGATAGCACCAATTTACAACAATACATTGATAAAAAAATGATACCAAGAGGTCTCAGGCTATATAAACCATCCATCTTCCAAGAGGATGAAGAGTATCAGAAACAATGGGACCAACTTTTGGATGAGTGCTCTATCGCACTAATGAAATTGGTTGTCAGATATAGGGTCTCCAAGGTTGATTCTTTGGAAAAAGAAATTGATTTATTAAAGAAACATATGGAAGTATATGATAAGGATGAGGAGTTTAACAGCAGAGATAGAGTTATCAATGACAAGGTGGTAAAGTACGAACAAAATATTATGAGTATAAAACAGAAAAAAATGAGACGAGACATGTCGGACTATGAAAATAATGTAGTCCGTACTTTTAGACAGAGAGAGAAGAAAGAGAGATATTCCAATACAGGGAGAGATAACACCGAACCCCATCGTAGGGACTACTCCAAATCCAATAATAATACAGCACAGAAATTTAGTCATGGGAATTATACACACCCCAATAGATATGAAGCCTTGACAGAATATGAGGATAGGACATTTCAGTCACCTTCCTCCAATTATTCAAAAAGGGACAGATATCAATCCTTTAGAGATACCTTTTGACTGTGTAACAAGTCCTGAATCCTTGATTGGACCTTGAATTCTTGTTCAGAGGTAAACTTACTCTCTGAAGACCTGAATCCAGTACCGCCCCCAAGTGAGTCATCTGTTGTGACGGAGCCAGGGACGATTTTGCCCAATTTATGAGCCACCCGTGGTTCTGTAGACATGTTATTGTTTGTCGTAGATGATATAAGAGCAACTCCTGCGTCTGTGCCAGGATTAAAAGATAGTTGAGGTATGGAAAAATTCTTATCCCCTGCTGGCGGAGATAAGCTGCCATTACCACCATAATCTTGGTAAATACTCTGGGAGCTGTGGCTAACCCAAAAGGTAGTGCCTGGAACTGAAAATGCTGTTGGAGGATAGTGAACCTGAGATACCACTGATGGGACAGTGCTATAGGAACTTGTAGGTAAGCATCCTGTATATCCAGGGATACCATATAATCCCCTGGTTCCATGGCCAAAATGATGGAACGTAACGTCTCCATGTGAAACCGAGATACCCAAATGTATTTGTTCAGTACTTTGAGATTGAGAATGGGACGAAAAGACCCATTTGGTATCTGAACTAAAAACAGGTTGGAGTAAAACCCCTGTCCTCGTTGCGCCGGAGGAACTGGAATGACTACTCCTGAGTAAAGCAATTTCTGAACTGCCTCTAACAAAGCCCTGGCCTTCGTCTCTACCCGAGACAGACTAGTACAAAAAACCTTTGAGGAGGGTGCTTCTTGAAGGCAAAAGCATAACCTAGAGATACTGATTCCTGCACCCAGGCATCTGTTGTAGACTGCTGCCAGATCTGTGCAAACTGAAGAAGTCGGCTCCTCACCCTGGGGTCCCCCAGGTGGAGGCCCGCACCATCAGGCTGATGGTTTATCATCTGCCTTCCCAACCGGTCCTCTGGTAGCCCAATGCTTTTTAGTCTTAACAGAATTGTTGTATTAAGCCTGCTTGCCCTCATTTCTTTAGCTTTTCCTTGAAAGGGCCGGAAAGCCAGAACTTTAGGTTTGAAATTGTATGTGGAAGGGAACTTGACCTGCTTAGAGTCTGCTTCTGACTCCAGAATATCTGT
The DNA here is from genome assembly GCF_028390025.1 of Pseudophryne corroboree. Taxonomy (NCBI): domain Eukaryota; kingdom Metazoa; phylum Chordata; class Amphibia; order Anura; family Myobatrachidae; genus Pseudophryne; species Pseudophryne corroboree. The sequence goes on from NC_086452.1 coordinate 75,588,557, forward strand.
CAATTCTTTACCAAAAAGAATATCTCCAGAAAAAGGTAATGATTCCAAAACCTTCTTAGATTCTAAATCAGCTTTCCATGTAAGTAGCCAAACTGCTCTGCGAGCAGCTATTGTTGAAGCTGATGCCCTGGAGGCAATAGTACCCATATCCAATGCTGCTTCTTCCAGAAACATTGCAGCCTGTTTTATATGAGCTATATGGGATTTTTGCTCAAGCCTCTTCCATAATTTCCGTCAGCAGATCTGACCCTGGAAACTCAGTTTTAACTGTTTTGGGACGTTTAAACACAGGTGCCTTGGTTTTTAACACAGGCTCTGCTGATTCCTCTAAGGATAGAATGGCTTTCATTGCTTTAATTAACTCCGCTATATCCACTGAGCTGAGACCTTCCTCCTCCTCTTCGTATGCCTGCATGCAAGGGTTAATAGTGTAACCTATCCCAGGTACAGGAGTTGGAGGAATTATCTGTTCAGCTATACTGGAACCTTTGCTTTACCTGGAGGTCGAAAGGAAAGAAAGGTGGTACTCTTAGCTTTCGGAGCCGAAGGATTAGTACTTGGGAGACATGCAGTGTTGGCAGACGCCAAGTCAGTCATAATCTTGTTCAGATCTTCCCCAAATAGTATATCTCCCTTAAAAGGGAGCACCTCCAAGGTCTTTTAGAGTCCAGGTCCATCGATCAGGACCGCAACCACAGAATCCGGCGAGCCAGTATGGACATAGTAGACACTTTGGGTGCCATAACACCGGCATCAGAGGCCGCCTCCTGAAAGTAATGGGAGGCTGTGGTAATATATGATAAACACTGTCTGGCATTATCAGGAAAATTCAGAGGTAGCTCTGCCTCAACTGCTTGAACCCAGGCCTCAGCACGTTTTGCAGCCCAAAAGGCTGCCATAGTGGATCTATGTACAGCACCTGCGAGAGTGTAAATAGACTTCAAGCAGCCCTCCACACGCATATCTGTCGGTTCCTTCAGAGAGGTGAAGGTGGTGACAGGCAGAGTAGATGACACCACAAGACGGGCTACATGTGAGTCCACTGGTGGTGGGGTTTTCCACTTGGTACTTAACTCTGCAGCGATAGGATAACGAGCTAGCATCTTTTTAGACAGGGAAAATTTCTTTCCTGGAGACTCCCAGGATTCCTGACGTATGTCAATTAAATGGTCAGAATGTGGTAAGACTAATTTAGTAACCTTCTGACGTTTGAACTTATCAGGTTTCTTAGACGTATCTGGAGGGTCAGTCTCATCATCAATCTGAAGAATCAGAGTGATAGTCTCCACTAGGTCACGTACATCAACCTGTGTTGTAGCTTCCCCATCAGAAGCAGCTGTATCAGTGTCTGATGGATCAGTATATTCCCCATCTTCATCGGATTCCGAAACATGAGTGGATTGTGAGGAAGAAATGGCCCGCTTAGATGACCCTTTGGTCCCAGGAGGGTGAGGGTTAGGTTTTTGTTTAACCAAGGACTGATTTAATTGCTGTAACTGAGTTGACCGAGTATCCGCCCATGGCGGATTAACTACAGGCACAATATGTGGCTGTAATGGCACAGTAGGTACCACAGGGTGCGTAAGTCTTGTTACCAGCACAGTCAGCATATTAAAGAAAGCAGCCCAAGGTGGGTCGTGGTGTGCCACCGATGCTGCAGGCTGACTAGGGGGTGCAGAACACCCAGTACCTGGACCCTCAGCTGAAATATTTTCCTCAAGTAAAAACGTGGCATCATCACAGCATGAGGCAGGAGTGTCGATGGAATTCCCGCCCTGTGTAGCATTATTTGGAAACGTAGCCTTAGGGCGTAGTACTACAATATAGCCAGACAAACAGTACCGGGGAAAAAAAAACCCTGTGTAATGTGACTGCAAATGCAGAGCACAAAACAGAGAATTTAAGAGGTATAGGGTGACTGAAAATACACAGAGACAAATTCAAAATAGTATATCCTGTGAAACACTATATATATATATATATATATATATATATATATCACCCTGACGCACTTAGCCCCCCACAGGGTACAGAATATAGGGATAGCAATACATGTGAGATACACTGAATGGAAACCACACAGCAGCTATTGGCACACACAGTCACGTGTACAATGCAGAAATTATTACATACAGCAATAAAACTGCACAGGACTAGCAATACTACGTAAAGCTATGTATGTATACAGATATAACAATGCACAGTAAACACTGGATGTATATCACAGAATACCTGTACTAAATATTCCTGTAGTTATGCACTTGTTCTTAACTAACACTGTCTAAACGACATGTAGAATACTCAAGTGTCCTGTAAATGCACAGCGCTCATGAGACAGGCGGCTTTACAGAGGAGACAGTGCGCAACAGTCCCAGAATCAGCGCAGCTCTTTGTAATGGCGCCCAAACGCTGACAGGGAGTGAGGGAGAGAGATGCAGCTCCAGAGCGGGAACATCTGCTGTAGATGGCGCCTTGGGCTGGGGGAGGAGCTACATGTCAGAGCCTTATCCCCTCTGCTGGACTTCACCACCGGGTACTATGGAGCCTATGTGAAACGGATTTTAGTTAATCCAACCTGTGCACTTTGCCCGGGTGGATATAGTGGGGTCCCTGCACGGCCACAGTGTCCATGCCAGCGGCGCGGTCCATCTCCAGAGGCTGCGTCCAGATCGTGATTTCGGCGGGTCCCACCTGGAGGACCCTCTTACCTCCTCCCTAGACTTGCTGCCACGTGATCCAGGAGAGCAGTGGCGGTATGTGTGTGCCTGATGAAACCGGAGCGCCTCCGCTGTAAGTACCCGGGAACCAGGGCGCAGGAGTATACAGTGCCGCTGGGGGAGGTGAGGGAGCCACAGCACGATACGTCATCATGACATATAGCAACTAGTGCCTGTTTGAAGTCTTCTTTAGTCTTCTTTTTAGGGCTGCTTAGAGCAGCCCATCCTGTTAGCTGCCTGCACTGCAGGCACCAACTTACAAACTGAGCTCCAGTGCCTGGAGGCGGGGCTATAGAGGAGGCGGTGCAGTGCATCTTGGGAACAGTCAAAGCTTTAGCCTGTTGGTGCCTCGGATCAAGATCCAACTCTACACCCGGATGTTATTCCCTGTGGAATACCAGTGTACCCCGCTGCAGAAACAGGATTATCTCCAGGATGCATGACTAAGTCCTGCTGGAGCGACAGGTAGGGAAGGGTGAAGGGTCTAGTCCCCCCAATATTACAGGATATAATTTTCTGACAATCAGCGCAAGATACTGTTTATTATAATCACTATTACTGACGCAATGTCCCGTGTATCACTCACATACACATCCAGACAACTAAACTTGTTCCGTTTTCACCTAGATCTCCATCTCGCCAGTCTCCAATTTGTCACATAGACCTGGCCTTCCGTAGTAAGGTTTTCTCATTATTCTATATTCACTGGAACTGATACCGCCAGAGACATTGGGGGGGAAGATTTACTAACCTGTGGTTTTCATGCACTTTAGTAAACTGTACGATTTGAAAACTGCACATCAAAAGGTCAAACCTTACAACAAACCATTAAGTTGCCATCTGCAATACTGCTTTCTATACTTGGAGGGTACCAAACCAGTGCACGTATCAGGCGGTGGTTCATATATTTAAATAAAGATTTTTGGCTCCTCAATACAAAAAAAAAACCAACACCCCACTCCTTTCCATTTTTTGGATCCCCAGTGTTACTCAGTACTGTTCCCAGTCCTACAGGGAGGGGATCACAAATATGATCAGGCCCTGCACCTAGAGAGTAACAGCCGAATGTCAATTAGCACTGGATACCTCTTAATATTCCTCATAAACTTATATTTGCATAAAAGCATAAGTATTTGCATCACACATGAGAAACAGTTAGGGGAGGGGTGCACAATCTCACTCCATCCTCCCTAGGAAGGGCAATATAAACAGGACAGCAATGCTTAGGCCGCTCTGTTATGTACCCAGGGCAGCTGCAATGTTTTGGTCTATGTTTGGCTCCGCCTACACATGTGATCATGATCTTGCGCATTACAACAGGCTAGCAGATGGAAACTTCTTGGCACCTGTTCCTGCCTTAAACCCAACATACTACTGCTGGGGGTAAATCTGCTTGCACAGACATCAGATGGCTGTTACAGCTTGGGATACGTATCACTTTAAGAGAACAATGACCACTGATATGTTATTCCAGATGGAGGTTTCTATTTTTGATTACAAGTAGATTGTTATTACTGAGATTAAAGGTAATGCAGCCCTTTTAACGGTTATGAGTCTACTGCCCTTGTAGGTTGCTGGTCCAAACTGTGTGGTCCTCCCTGGGTTAATGTTCCTGGTGCAATGCTGAGCTATAGGTCACACTCACAATGGTTTCTGGGTGCTCAGAAGGAAGACTGGGCTGCTGCTTAGGGGGAAAGGAAAGCGTTGGGTATAAGGCAGCATTGTATTGTCCTACGGGGCAGCTGCCTGGTCATTGCTGTGGTCTTCGTGGTTTGCACAGCATACTGGGATATGTAGTTCCAGTACAAAGATACTCTTAAGGTGATAAGATTGTTAAAACAAAACACAGCTGTGTGGTCATACCTTCTCATTGAAGGGGATTGGTGGGACTGTAGGGTCCATCTGAAACATGTCATCACATAGTACAGCTCTCATGGCTATCACCAGACTGTCCACATCTCTCGCTATTGGTCCAATCATCGCAGAAACTGGAAAAGTGGTGTTTTATTATAAATAAATCACTTTCTTTATTTTGCAGGTAAGAGTAACAAATGCTAAGCGATCGCCTCCCAATTTCATGCAGGTCACCCAATCGCATAATCAGTGATCCATGAGGGTCTACAAATCACATAACCAGTGATCCATGCAGGTCAACCAATGGCATGCCCACTGATCCAGGCACCTTAGCCAATCACATAACCAATGACCTATGTGGCTCACTCAATCGCATAACCATTGGTCTACGAGGGTCTGCAAATCGCAAACACAGTAGTCCATGCGGTCCAGCCGCTGGATTTAAAAGGGCAATAATATGAGAGCAGAGTTTTGCAGGTCTAACAGGATGCATCATTGCTTTCATCAACAGCAGTGTATGACTGCTGCAGGAACTAGATTAGTACTAGGCACCTTCCCAGCAATATTACACCTCTCCCTGGTGGGAGCATCCTGAAAGGAAGATCAGGTTTCTGAAAATTAATCACATTTATTTCCTTTGGCAAGCCGATGACTCATCTCGAAGCCAGGACTAATTGGAGGAAACTCTTTATGTCCTGACAACATAAGAAAGCCTTGGGCCCGATGGATTACTGTTGGCATACCAATACACCTGATGCCAACTGAAATTCAAGTTTGGTCACATCAGCCACCTAACAGTCTTAACCCTATTCAGTGATACTGTGAACATTGCAGTATCTTCAATGCACACTTAGGGAATGATTTGGAGTCGCATGCAAAGTGTCTGTAGCTGAAATAAGCCTGATTTACTACCTTATGCTGATGCCAGGTATCCATTCAACTAATGAGGAGATTTGTGCGTGTGCCCCCAGAAACCTGCCCCGCCCATTGATTTTGTCTGGCCAATCATCATCATTAGTATTAGCAATTTCACCAGCACTATGCTAGGTGCAAGAGATATATCAGAAACGGACTTCCCTTCCCCGTACGCACGTAGGTTTTGGTACATAAAACAGAACTCTCATGACACACCCATAAATCAGGGTGGTTATGAGTGAATGTCACTGCCCAGTTAACTCCACGAAATGCCCTATTTCACGGGAAGACAGATCCAACCAAAATCAGAATCGGACGGACACATGTAAAAATACATAACCTCACATCTGCTCTGAATGCAAATACTTGCCATTTGCACCTGGGAACAGAAATCCATGTGACTCAGCCCCTTAGATTGTAGCCACATATGCACCCATAAATACAAAATAATATACCTAAAGGCCCTCTTATTCTCCCCCCAGAGGTATACTGAAAAACAGCCAGCAGGCTGTTACTCCTTCTTTCTTGGGACTCTACAACTTGTAACTCAATCCCAAATTCCATAGATTTGAATAAGACAATCACTAATGTCCTAGAGTTTGTTTAAGAGCTGAGGGAAGAAAAGAAAGCTGCACACACAGTATCTAAGCTGTTTTATTCTTACCAGCTCATCACCGCCACCCAGTGGACTTAGGGCTTAATTCAACATGAGCACGAAAATTTGCAAAACTACAACTCCTTCCACTAGCGTGTGGGGGGCTGCCCAGCACAGGACAAGGCCGCTCCGCATGCAGGGTCCCCCCCCCCCACCTCCCACCGTCCGGACCGCGCCTACCCCCTCCATCCCAAACGCCACCCCGCCACGGCCCCCCGACTGGCACGTAGACTGCGATCGTACGCGACTGCAATTTAAGACATCGCACATGCATGCAGCGGCATGCACACGAGTGCAAATCGCTGAATAGCGATTTCCGCACTTCAGCGTATGAAGCTGAATTAGGTCCTTACTGCGTCTAACGAGAAATTTTAACAATTATTAATTGGCTTGTTAACCGGTTTGATCTCTTCCAAACATATTAATTGTTCCAGAGACTTGTGTATCTAATAATGCACACACCTGGAAATTGCTATATATTTGAATTTGGTAAAATTATCACTGCAGTGTATTATTATGCATCGCCTGCTTTACACATATTTCTTAAGCCACTGGTGCCCTAGCCTCTAATCATCCTCTACCATGTAACATTTTATAGAAGTGCGGTTTTAATTGTAGAACTTCTTGAAAGTCCACAATGATTCTGATTTTGAGCCTATTTGTTAATATTCTGGGTTGGAGAAAAGTTAAAAAAAAATTAAAATTGTTGAAACCGTTTTTTTGGCATGAAAAAAAAAACTAGGATTTTAAAATTACCCAACAGTAAATCCTTTTCTCGTTGTCCATAAGGGATATTGGCCCTCATTCCGAGTTGTTCGCTCGTTGCCGAGTTTCGCTATATTGCGATTAGTCGCTTACTGCGCATGCGCTTAGTTATTTTACTCAAAAGTTAGGTATTTTTACTCACGGCATAACGAGGATTTTTCATCGTTCTGGTGATCGGAGTGTGATTGACAGGAAGTGGGTGTTTCTGGGCGGAAACTGGCCATTTTATGGGAGTGTGCGAAAAAACGCTGGCGTTTCTGGGAAAAACGCGTGAGTGTCTGAAGAAACGGGGGAGTGTCTGGGCGAACGCTGGGCGTGTTTGTGACGTCAAACCAGGAACGAAACTGACTGAACTGATCTCAATGGCTGAGTAAGTCTGGAGCTACTCAGAAACTGCTAAGAAATTTCTATTCGCAAATCTGCTAATCTTTCGTTCGCAATTTTGCTATGCTAAGATACACTCCCAGAGGGCGGCGGCCTAGCGTGTGCAATGCTGCTAAAAGCAGCTAGCGAGCGAACAACTCGGAATGAGGGCCATTGGGGAATCTAGTACGATGTGGTATAGACGGGGTCCAAAGGAGCCGGTGCACTTTAAATTTTCTTCACTGGGTGAGCTGGCTCCACCCCTCTACGCCCCCTCCCACAGTTATAGGTCAAAATGTGCCCGAAGTAGAAAGGACATGTGTGAGAGAAGAAAACTTGACAACAAAGAGTGGTGACATTTATAAACCAGCACACCACTAACATACGACCAGCAACGGCTGAACAGGTAACCACATAAAAGAGAACCTGCAGAAAAGTCAACGCACTGAGGCGGGCGCCCAATATCCCTTAAGGACTACGAGAAAAGGATTTACCGGTAGGTAATTAAAATCCTAGTTTCTTAAGGGATAATGGAGAAATCTAGTACGATAGGGACGTCCTAAAGCTTCGAGAATGGGCAGGAATGTGTGGAGACTGCTGCAGCACTACCTGCCCAAACTGGGTATCCTCTTTGTAAAGTTCTACAAATTTGATATCCTGGCCAAAGGTATTCTTTCCTGAACAGGTGACAGCTCGGCAAAGTTGCAAGGCCGAGACTCCACGGGCAGCAGCCCAGGAAGAGCCCACCGATCTTGTAGAGTGGGCCTTCAGAGACTGAGGAACAGGTAAGGCTGCTGACACATAGGCTGTTGGATAGTAAGCCTAATCCAACAAGGAATGGACTGCTTCGAAGCAGGACAACCTTTTTTCCGTCATAGAGCACAAACAAGGAATCAGTCTTTCTGATCCGAGCTGTGCACTTGACATGAAGGCACGCACAGCATCCAATGCCTCCGGAGGAGCAGAAGTATCAGAACTGGGCGGAACCACAATAGGTTGATTCAGGTGAAACACAGAGACAACCTTCGGCAGGAACTGCTGTCTAGTCAGGAGCTACGCTCTGTCCTCGTACAAGACCAAGGAGGGACTTTTACACGATAAGGCCCCCAATTCTGAGACATGTTGAGCAGAAGCCAGGGCCAGTAACATCACCGTCTTCCACGTGAGGTACTTGTCTTCTACCGTCAGCAGAGGTTCAAATCAGGAGGACTGTAGAAATTCCAACACTACATTCAAATCCCAGGGTGCTGTAGGCGGCACAAAAGAAGGTTATATGTGGAGTACCTCCTGCAAGAAGGTCTGAACTTCTGGCAACACTGCCAATTTCTTCTGGAAGAAAATGGAGAGAGCTTAAATCTGGACCTTAATGAAACCCAGACGTAAGCCCTTATCCACACCAGTCTGCAGGAAACGTAAGAAAAGTCCCAAGTGGAACTCCGCAGGCGGATACGTGCATTCCTCGCACCAAGAGACATATCTTCTCCAGATATAATGATAGTGTTTTGAAGTCACAGGTTTCCTAGCCTTAACCATGGTATCAATAACCTTTTTGGAAAGGCCCTTGTGAGCTAGGATGTCCCGCTCAACCTCCATGCCGTCAAACGAAGTCGCCGTAAGTCCGGGTAGACGAACGGTCATTGTTGAAGGAGATCTCTTCTGAGAGGTAGAGGCCAAGGGTCTTCGACGGACTCAAGCATTTCCATAGTGTCCCTTTTAGTATCTTCATGCTTCTGTATTTTATGAAAATGTACTTCATTATTTTCTGTACTATATTATGCTATGTATCTGTTAAGCGCCTTGAGTCCTATTGGAGAAAGAGCGCTATATAAATAAAATTATTATTATTATTATTATTATTATGTCCAGAAGATCCGCGTACCACGCCCTCCGAGGCCTTTCCGGGGCAATCAGAATTGCTTGAACTCCCTGATGTCTGATGCGCTTGTGCACCCTTGAGAGCAACGGAATCTGAGGAAACAGGTAGACCAGCCGGTAAGGCCAAGGCGACGTTAGTGCATCTACTGTCCTCGCCTGAGGGACCCTAGTTCATGAGCAATACCAATAAAGCTTCTTATTGAGACGAGAAGCCATCATGTCTATCTGTGGCCAGCCCCACCGGTGGACGATCTGTTGGAACACATGCTGGTGGAGACCCCACTCTCCTGGGTGGAGATCGTGACGACTCAGGAAATCAGTTTCCCAGTTGTCCACACCCGGAATGAAGATTGCCGACATTGCTCTTGCATTTCTTTCAGTCAAGAGGAGTATTTTTGACACCTCTCGCATGCAGGCTCTGCTTTTTGTTCCTCCATGCCGATTGATGTACGCCACTGCTGTGGCGTTGTCCGACTGTACTTGGATCGCGTGATCCTTGAGCAGAGGAGAGGCCTGAAGCAGAGCATTGTAGTTCGCCTGAAGCTCCAGAATGTTGATCGTAAGGAGGGCTTCGTGGGTTGACCACCTGCCCTGGAACTGTGCCCTTGGGTAACAGCTCCCCATCCTCTCAGACTCGCATCCGTTGTGAGGAAGATCCAATCCTGAATCCGAAACTCCGGCCTTCCAGGAGATTGGAGGATTGCAGCCACCACAGGAGGGAAATCCTGTCTTGAGGCGACAGCGGTATCATCCGGTGCATCTGAAGATGTGACCCGGACCATTTACTCAGGAGATACAGCTGAAAAGTCCTGGCATGGAACCTCCCATATTGGATCGCCTCGTACGAGGCGACCATCTTTCCCAACAATCTTATGCAAAGATGGATGGGCACTCAAGTAGGTTGGGGCACCAAGCGGACCATCTCCTGAAGTGGTCTCACCTTGTCCTCTGGGAGTAACACCTTCTGGGTCACAGTATCCAGCAACATCCCCAGGAACAGGAGCCGCTGAGTTGGCTCCAGGTGGTACTTCTGTAAGTTGAGGATCCACCCATGGCGTGACAGAAGTTGGACAGTGCGGTCGATATGTAGCAACAAAAGCTCCTTGGATCTTGTTTTGATCAGAAGATCGTCCAGGTAAGGGACAATATTGACTCCCTGGACCCGGAGCTGGAACATCATCTCCGCCATCACCTTTGTGAACACCCTCGGAGCTGTGGATAGGCCGAAGGGCAGTGCCTGGAATTGGTAGTGCTTGTCCAGCAGGGCAAACCTCAGGTACGCCTGATGAGGTGGCCAAAACGGAATATAGAGGTTGGCGTCCTTGATATCCAAGGAAACCATGAATTTCTATTCTTCCAGGCCCGCAATCACTACTCACAAAAGATTCCATTTTGAACGTGAACACCTTCGTGTAGGGATTCAAGGATTTTAGATTCAAAATGGGTCTTACCGAACTGTCCGGTTTCGATAAAACAAACAGGTATAACCCTTGCCTCGTTGTGGTATTGGTACTGGAACAATGACGTGGGACTGGACCAACGTGGGACTGGCCTGTTGCAACGTAACCTGCATGTCTTCCAAAGCTGGTAAGCTTGATTTGAAAAATCACTGGGGAGGAGCACTGTCGAACTCCAGCTTGTAGCCTTGAGAAGCGAGATCACTGACATACTGTAGGTATCCTGGCAGGAAGCCTCCCAGATGTGGCTGAAGTGACGCAGTCGAGCACCCCCCTCGAGGTGGGTGGGCACAGTAATGCTGAGGCCTTAGTGGAAGCAGAACTGGTGGTCTGTTCCAGAGAGCTGGTGCTTGCAGGCTTTCTTGACTTACCTCTGTTGCCTCTAGTCGCATTGGAGGCACCTCTGGCCTTCGATCGAAATCTGTGAGACCGAAAGGAATGTACAGATGGCACTGGGTAGGAACGTCTCACTGGCAGGGCCCCAGAGGGGAGAAACGTGGATTTCCCAGCCGTAACTTTGGAAATCCAGGTATCCAATTCAACCCCAAAGAGCTATCCCCATGAAAAGTGGAGGGATCCCACACTGTTTAGATTCCGCGATCGCTATCCACTGACGCAACCACAAGGCCCTGCGCGCAGACACTGCCATGGCAGAGGTCCTAGCATTAATGTTCCCCATCTCCTTGAGGGAATCACAGAGGACGCGTGTAGTGTCCTGAATGTGCTTTAGGAGGGTCACCATAGTGACCAGGGGCGTAGCCCCGGGGAGGCCCTCCTGAATGTGAATGGCCCATGAATGAATGGCATGGGTCATCCCAACAACCCGCAATGACCGGTCTTTGCGATATACCTGCTGCCATGTAAATAGTGTAGCTTCTATTTTCCTATCCCCAGGATCCTTTATGGTAAAGGAGCCCGGGGCAGTCAGCACCGCCTTTTTGGACAGTCGAGAGACTTATACATCAACCCCTGGGGGTTCCTCACAAAATTGCCTGTCTTCAGGAGCAAATGGGAAAGTGCGCAAAAACTTTTTTGACACTTGGAAATTATTATCTGGATTTTTCCAGGCCAACTTGAACACATCATCTAACTCTGCAGAATCAGGGAAATTGACATTAAGCTTGTTTTGTGTAAAGAGAAATGACTGCTGTGATGCAGTGCCCCCTAGAGGGAGCGTTAACACGTCCCGTATAGCCAGAATCAGGGGTTCAATACCCTGAGCAGAATCGGTATCCCCACTAACGGGGCCCAAGTCCTCCCCATACTCCTGTATATCCTCATCTGTGTCAGATAGCAGAGCAGGCAAACCACGGTTTTGTGGTCCTGCAAGAAGTGGAGGGGGGCTGAGCAACATCTGCAGCTAAATCTGCAAAAGCCTGTTGTAGTAGCTGAGTTTTCTGAACATTAGCAGTGAGCTGGGATGACATCTGACATCATAGTTTTAAGAGACTCTAAGCCAGTGGTGCTCTGGACGGCATTGTTCACATGAAACAGAATCAGCGGCTCTGCACCTCGTAAGCCAGTGACCCCCCCCCCCCCCCCCCCTAACTCCCATGGTGCAGGTATGCTGTTGCCCAAAAAGCATACCGAAAATAACAAACATAAAAAAGAAATTGAAGAAAACTCTCTGGAGCTCAGAGATGTGCATCCTCTCCTAAGGGTACTTTTTTCTAAACTATCTGTGGGAGGGGGCATAGAGGGGAGGAGCCAGCACACCCAGTGAAGAGAATTTAAAGTGCACCGGCTCCTCTGGACCCCATCTATACCCCATCGTACTAGATTCCCCAATATCCCTTATGGATGCTAGTGGGGAAAAAATTAATGGAAAAAAAAATATTAAATCCTGCTTATTATAATACTATGAAACATTGCTATGTATTAACTATGTATGAAACCAGGATCAACCATGTTTTAATGATTTCTAACATTAACAAGTTATTGGGGTTAGAAATGATTCATTATGTATCTTTCAATAAAACCAAATTTTCACTACTTATTATTCCTATTACATCTGAATATATGTAAACTGACTAAACATATTAAAACATACAAAGTACACTCAGATACATAGGACTGAAAGTTTTAAATTGAAATAAACATGAAATATATTAAAAACACATTCTCTGTGTATTGCCCCTAATGTGTCGGAGTTGTTTACCCTTTAAGATTGATACTGTTAGTTGTGGTTTTCTTCTTCTATGGGATTGTTAGAGGAGGAGATTCTGGGGTCTTAGCTGATGCTAGGTAGTTTTAGTACCTCTGATCTGGTTCACCCTCCCTATGTCTCTGGTGTGTGTGTGTGTGTGTGTGTGTGTGTGTGTGTGTGTGTGTGTGTGCGTGCGTGCGTGCGTGCGTGCGTGCGTGCGTGCGTGTGTGCGTGTGCGAGAGAGAGAGAGAGAGAGAATGTACTGCATTGGTTCAGCTCACTCTACTGAAAACCACAAGCAGCAAGAATGCAGAATAATACCATGGGGATTTCCTTATAATAGACCAAAATGCACTGAGACAAATGTTGGTATACAACACGGTGTGATTTTCCCCCGGCTCCATCTATTTATGCACTCACTGCTCTTACCTGATCTCTGTCCAGGACAGCTAGACATGACCCCGACTCTACTGCAAGATGAAGAAGTACTAAATTACCTTTCCAACATGTAATTTTCGGCATTACATTTATTTGGTCTATTAGGATGAAAACATAAAAAAAGGTAATTTACGGGAAAATAAACATGAAAAAAACAAACAAACCAAAAAAACTGCTGACAGCACAAACACCAAAACGCGAGGTCATTTGCCTTTAATTGGGAATTTCATGGTTAGCTTTTAGCTTTTTCTGTACATGCTGAATAAGAGGTACCTATTCTACACTAACGTACACCAAGAAGCCTTTTTTTCAGTAGGATATTTAAATTGGATTCTAGAAGTGGAAAGAGTATTTTATTATTAAGTTTATTTAATAAAGGCACCACAAAGTATTTGCAGCAAAGTACTTGATAAACGTACACCCCTTTTAAACCAAAATCCCGGATCCGACCCAAAGGACAGCAACTACCAGACAGCCCTGGAGGCCAGAATATGTCGTCACACCTGTCCAATTCCAACATTCCTGTTGAGGCTGTTGTCTCAGCCACTAGAGCAGCAAACAATTTGTTCTTGACAGAATGAGCCATTCTTCAAATATCAAGATCTTCTTTCCAAGGACTCCAATGCAGAAACGTATTAGGATGCATGTCTGAATTAGACAACATTATACAAGATTATGTAGGAGGACATCTTTTGTTCTGGCAAAATCATCCTCTGCTGTTTCAAACCACAGACCCTGAAAGACCAGCCTCTGAGTAGAGATCAAATTGGATTTTTTGCAGTTGTTAATCCAAATATGGGACTCTTGTATGTGTGCCATCTGTTGGCAATATTTGTGCCATCTCTTGGCAAACTAGAAGCAACCCATGCAAGAGTATGCAGCAGATTACTGCCCACATCACAAAGCTGCTCACAATGCAAAAAAAAGCCAAGAAAGCTTTTAAAAAGCGACAGATGAAGCCCTCTTCCTGGCCTAGACATAGAATTATTCCCTTTATAAATCATGTTTGGAAAATAGGTGAACAACGGCAGATAAAGTATACAATACCCTTTCCTGGCATTGGGAAAATAGGATTTTAATTACCTACCGGTAAATCCTTTTCTCATAGTCTGTAGAGGATGCTGGGGTCAATATTAGTACCATGGGGTATAGACGGGTCCACCAGGAGCCATTGGCACTCTAAGAGTTTAATAGTGTGGGCTGGCTCCTCCCTCTATGCCCCTCCTACCAGACTCAGTCTAGAAACTGTGCCTGAGGAGATGAATTACACAGATAGTGGCGAGTTTCATACCAGCTCACACAACATACAAATCCGGCTAACATGCCGGAAAACTCAGCAACAGCTGAAACAGTACTAAATAACGCAGAACTTACCTAGGAACCAGGCGGTACTGAACTATAAAACCAATGCAGGAAAATGAAGCGCTGGGCAGGCGCCCAGCATCCTCTACGGACTACGAGAAAAGGATTTACTGGTAGGTAATTAAAATCCTATTTTCTCTTACGTCCTAGAGGATGCTGGGGTCCATATTAGTTACCATGGGGATGTACCAAAGATCCCAGTACGGGAGGGAGAGCGCGGAGGCTCCTGCAACACTGCTTGACCAAACTTGAGGTCCTCAGAGGCCAAAGTATCGAACTGGTAAAACTTAGCAAACGTGTTCAAACCAGACCAAGTAGCAGCTCGGCAAAGCTGTAAAGCCGAGACACCACGGGCAGCCGCCCAGGAAGAACCCACTTTGCGAGTAGAGTGGGCCTTAACCGATTTCGGATACGGCAATCCTGCCGTAGAGTACGAATGCTGGATAGTGAACCTGATCCAGCGCGAAATCGACTGCTTAGAAGCAGGACACCCAATTGTCTTGGAATCGTAGAGGACAAAGAGAGAGTCAGTCTTTCTATGACGAGCTGTCCTCTTCACATAGATCTTCAAAGCCCTGACAACATCCAAAGCCTTTGAAGCAATTGAGGAGGCAGTAGCCACTGGCACCACAATAGGTTGGTTGATATGGAAAGCCGATACAACCTTAGGCAGGAACAGTGGACGAGTCCTAAGTTCCGCCCTGTCTTCATGGAAGATCAGATAAGGGCTTTTACACGATAAAGCCCCCAATTCCGACACGCGGCAGGCAGAAGCCAAGGCCAACAAAGTGACCACCTTCCACGTGAGAAACTTGATGTTAGCCTCCAGTAGAGGCTCAAACCAAGCTGATTGTAGGAACTGCAACACCACATCTAGATCCCAGGGTGCCGTTGGCGCCACAAAGGGAGTTTGGTTGTGCAGAACCCCTTTCAAAAAGGTCTGAACCTCAGGGAGGACAGCCAATTCTTTTTGAAAAAAGATGGACAAAGCAGAGATATTGACCTTGATGGATCCTAATCTCAGGCCCATATCCACTCCCACCTGCAGGAAAAGGAGAAAACGTCCAAGTTGAAACTCCACCGCAGGAAATTTTCTTGATTCACACCAAGAAACATATTTCTTCCAAATACGGTGGTAATGTTTAGCCGTTACCCCCTTCCTAGCCTGAATCAGGGTAGGAATTACTTCACTCGGGATACCTTTCCGAGCTAAGATCTGGCGCTCAACTGCCATGCCATTAAACGTGGCCGTGGTAAGTCTTGATAGGCGAACGGCCCCTGCAGTAGCAGATCCTCCCGAAGAGGTAAGGGCTTTGGCTCTTCCAGCAGAAGATCCAGTAGATCCGCATACCAAGCCCTCCTTGGCCAGTCCGGAGCAATGAGGATTGTTCTTCTTACCAGCTGAAGAACCTTTGGAATCAGAGGAAATGGAGGGAACACATACACTGATGGTAACACCCACGGAGTTACCAGTGCATCCACCGCCACTGCCTGAGGGTCTCTTGACCGGGAACAGTACCTCCCCAGCTTCTTGTTGAGGTGGGAGGCCATCATGTCTATGTGAGGAACCCCCCACCAACTGGGTACCTCCTCGAACACCTCCGGATGGAGGCCCCACTCCCCTGGATGGAGAGCGTGTCTGCTAAGGAAGTCTTCGGTTTATGTAGGCTACAGTGGTCACGTTGTCCGACTGCACATGAACAGCCCGATCCTGTAGAAGGTGTGCTGCTTGCAGGAGGGTGTTGTACACGGCCCTTAGCTCCAGGATGTTTATTGGGAGAAGGGATTCTTGATTCGACCACCTTTCCTGAAAGGTTTCCCCCAGAGCGACTGCTCCCCAACCTCTTAGACTTGCATCTGTGGATAAAAGGATCCAGCCCTGAATTCCGAACCTTCGGCCTTCCAGAAGGTGCGGAAGTTGTAGCCACCAGAGGAGTGAAATCCTGGCTTTCGGAGACAGGCGTATCCTCTTGTGCATGTGTAGGTGAGAGCCCGACCACTGGTCCAATAGGTCCAGCTGAAAAGGTTGAGCATGAAACCTGCCGTACTGCAGACCCTCGTAGGCGGCAACCATCTTCCCCAGAAGGCGGATGCATTGATGAACCGATACCCGGGTAGACTTTAAGACATCCCGGACCACTGTTTGAATCACCAATGCTTTCTCCACCGGGAGAAAAACCCTCTGCACTTCCGTGTCGAGGATCATTCCCAGGAAAGACAGCCTCCTTGTCGGCTCCAGATGAGACTTTGGAAGGTTCAGGATCCAACCGTTCTTCCTGAGCAGCTGTGTCGTGAGTGCGATGGATCGCAACAACCTCTCCCTGGACGATGCCTTGATCAGGAGATCGTCCAGATATGGAATTATGTTCACCCCGTGTTTGCGTAGGAGAACCATCATCTCCGCCATCACCTTGGTGAAGACCCTTGGTGCTGTGGAGAGGCCAAACGGCAGCGCCTGGAACTGATAGTGATCGTCCAACAGTGCAAACCTGAGATATGCTTGATGCGGCGACCAAATGGGAATGTGGAGGTAAGCATCCTTGATGTCCAGCGACACCAGGAACTCCCCCTCCGTCAGTCCTGAGAGGACAGCTATCAGAGATTCCATCTTGAATTTGAACTCCCTGAGATAAGGGTTCAAAGACTTTAAGTTTAGAATAGACCGTACCGAACCATCCGGTTTTGGTACCACAAAAAGGTTCGAATAATAACCCTTGTTCCACTGCTGAGGTGAAACTGGAACAATGACATCTGACACCACCGATTTTCTGATGGCCTCCAGAAGAATAGTTCTGCAGAGCTGGCAAGCCTGACTTGAAGAAACGGTGAGGTGGGGAATCTTGGAACTCCAGTCTGTACCCCCTGGACACTATATCTAGGACCCAGGGGTCCAGGCCAGACGACACCCAGACGTGGCTGAACTACCGGAGTCTTGCCCCCACCTGACCTTCCTCCAGGCCTAGCTGTCCACCATCATGCGGAGGACTTATCATCATGCGGAGGGGTATCAGAAGCAGGCTTCTGGGTTTGGGAACCTGCGGGAGCAGGTTTCTTTCCTTTGGCACGACCACCTCTGAAGGTGGTGTTCGAAGTCTTGTTTTTTCTAGACCTCGCGGGCCGAAAGGACTGCGACGTGGCTGGTGTAAAAGGCTTCTTCGTAGCCGGTGCAGCTGAGGGGAGAAAAGGAGACTTACCCGCGGTAGCCGTGGCAATCCACGCATCCAGCGCCTCCCCAAAGAGAGCCTGACCTGTATAGGGTAGGCCCTCCACACTCTTCCTGGATTCTGCGTCCACAGACCATTGGCGCAGCCAGAGACCCCTGCGAGCCGAGACGGACATGGAGGAGATCCCCGCAGCCATGGAACCCAGGTCCTTCATGGAATCTACCAGGAACCCTGCAGAATCCTGAATACGGCGTAAAAATAAATCAATGTCCCCTCTATCCAGCGAAGCCGACTCCTCCTGTAGAGTGATTGACCACCTAGCAATAGCTTTTGCAATCCAAGCACAGGCTATAGTAGGCCGTAATACAGCCCCGGAAGCCGTGTAAATGGATTTTAGCATAGCATCCACCTTGCGATCTGCCGGGTCCTTCAACACGGTAGATCCCGGGACTGGCAACACCACCTGTTTAGACAGCCTGGAGACAGAGGCGTCGACTATCTGCGGGGATTCCCATTTCTTTCTATCTTCCTCTCGGAAGGGAAAAGCAACCAAGACCCTCTTAGGGATCTGAAATTTCTTTTCCGGAGTTTCCCCGGCTTTTTCAAAGATAGCGTTTAATTCTTTGGATGCCGGGAAGGTGAGGGGGGCTTCTTATTATCTGTAAAAAAGGCCTCCTCAACCTGCTCAGGAGCTGTGTCAGAAATATGTAAAACATCCCTTACAGCTTCAATCATCAACTGCACCCCCTTAGCAAGTGATGCTGTCCCCCTCAACACATCCTCGTCACCGTCTGCAGTGTCAGAGTCGGCATCCGTGTCATCCTGCATAAGCATTGCAAGTGCACATTTCTGAGAATGTACCGCAGGGGACTTCGAGGAAGCAGTATCAGACGATACAACCATAGAGGATTGTAGGACCTGAGTGGCATGCTCAGTCCTAGCAACGCTATCAGAAATCTGAGAAACAGTCCCCCTCAGAGAGATTAACCATTCTGGCTCTCTAGCCGGGATCTGCGCTACAACAGTGCAATCCTGATTACATGGTATGGAGTCTTCCTGGAAAGACAAATCCTCTGCAGAATATGAAACAGTGTCCCTAGACATGTTATCACACACACCAAACACCCCACAAACAAACAGGGTATTTACTTAGACAGAGTTTCCCCCCCAAGAATGGCAGAGAGACACAGAGATTGGAGCCAACCCACACACAGCGCTATAAGAGGTATAGGGAGACCCTAACCAGCGCTGACTGTGTCCCTTAATCGTGACACAGACTAAATACAGCCTCCCCTCCCTTCTACAGCCCCCCTGGTACCGTACAGATAGCTGGAGTTGCTCTGGAGGGACCTGGACATCCACTGGCAGTGATTGCAGGCAGGAAAAATGGCGCTGGGTCCGCTCTGAGGAGAAGCTCCGCCCCTTCGACAGCACTGTCTTCCCGCTCTTGAAGATTATACTTTCCTGAGGAAATTTGTGCTTGCTGAGATCCGCGGACCCCGACAGGCTGGAAATGGTCAGTGCAGGGTTCTGTGCTGGCTCAGGGCGCCCCTCACAGCGCCGCACCGCAGTACAGCTGAGCCGTCCAGGAGCGCGGTTAATACAGCGCTCTCCCCCTTAAGCCGCCCTCTTCACACTGACCCCTGGCTTGTAAGGGGAGACAGTAACTAACTCGCCACGCTTCAGCACTATGAGAGGGTGGCGGCTGGCTGCCGGGGTGAGCGTTCCCCTGTGGCGGGGCGCGATCTGTCCCCTCTGGAGCTCAATGTCCAGTCAGCGGAGGCAGTGGCTCAAGACCCCGCAGGGCGGACACTGCTCCCCCCCTCAGTCCCTCGATGCAGGGAGGCTGTTGCCAGCAGTCTCCCTGTAAAATAATAAACTCTAAAAAAAAATGTACTAGCGAAGCTCTGTAGAGCTCCCCTAGCTGTGACCGGCTCCTCCGGGCACATTTGCTAAACTGAGTGTGGTAGAAGGGGCATAGAGGGAGGAGCCAGCACACACTATTAAACTCTTAAAGTGCCAATGGCTCCTGGTGGACCTGTCTATACCCCATGGTACTAATATGGACCCCAGAATCCTCTAGGACGTAAGAGAAAGAGGCGGTAATACCTTTCTGCTCCTCCCTGTCCATGATCCAGCACTACGCCAACTGATCTATAGTTGTGGCAGAGTAGGGCCACTGGTCACCACCTATGCCAATGGTGAATGGGGACCTCTGGGAGTAACCCTTGTTGAAAGCGTGATGGCGGCATGCAACAGCTTCATTGCAGTAGCTTCCTTGCCTACTCCGGGTCTCAAAGGCGGTTACTAGCCTTTGCTCTGCATGGCACTGTGGAAATCTGTGCCGCCTTATAAATGAATGTTAATAATACTATTAACTAGCTCCTAAAATTGTACATAAAAAAAAAAGAAAAAAAGAAAAGAAAAAGAGAGTTATGGTAGACTTACCATTGTTGACGCTCTTTCTGCGAGGTACATTGGTTCCACAGGAAAACATTGGGGTATAGAGTGGATCTTGATCCAGAGGCACCAACAGGCTAAAGCTTTAGGCTGTCCCAGGATGCACTGGGGCATCCTCTATAAATCCCGCCTCCAGGCACTGGAGCTCAGTTTCGTTAACCAGTCAAATGCAGGAGCAGGCAAGAGAGAAGGCAGATGTTAGTCACATAGAACCACATTATCACGACAGGAGAAGGTACCAGCGGCCAATGCCATACAAACCCATAGAAGCAAGGTGCGTCAGGGTGGGCGCCCTGTGGAACCCAATGAACCTTGCAGAAAGAGAGTTAAGACAGAGAAGAGGGAATGTTCCTGCACAACCTATCAGAAAATGATGATAAATATTGTAAACCAGCAATCTGGAAGATAATTAGGGAAAATATTTCCAGAAACAAATCATCCTGCTGGTGGTGCACCCCGAGGTAAAAAATAAGAATTTACTTACCGATAATTCTATTTCTCGGAGTCCGTAGTGGATGCTGGGGTTCCTGAAAGGACCATGGGGAATAGCGGCTCCGCAGGAGACAGGGCACAAAAAGTAAAGCTTTAGGATCAGGTGGTGTGCACTGGCTCCTCCCCCTATGACCCTCCTCCAAGCCTCAGTTAGGATACTGTGCCCGGACGAGCGTACACAATAAGGAAGGATTTATGAATCCCGGGTAAGACTCATACCAGCCACACCAATCACACTGTACAACCTGTGATCTGAACCCAGTTAACAGTATGATAACAGCGGAGCCTCTGAAAGATGGCTCACAACAATAATAACCCGATTTTTGTAACTATGTACAAGTATTGCAGATAATCCGCACTTGGGATGGGCGCCCAGCATCCACTACGGACTCCGAGAAATAGAATTATCGGTAAGTAAATTCTTATTTTCTCTATCGTCCTAGTGGATGCTGGGGTTCCTGAAAGGACCATGGGGATTATACCAAAGCTCCCAAACGGGCGGGAGAGTGCGGATGACTCTGCAGCACCGAATGAGAGAACTCCAGGTCCTCCTTAGCCAGGTTATCAAATTTGTAGGATTTTACAAACGTGTTTGCCCCTGACTAAATAGCCGCTCGGCAAAGTTGTAAAGCCGAGACCCCTCGGGCAGCCGCCCAAGATGAGCCCACCTTCCTTGTGGAATGGGCATTTACATATTTTGGCTGTGGCAGGCCTGCCACAGAATGTGCAAGCTGAATTGTATTACACATCCAACTAGCAAAAGTCTGCTTAGAAGCAAGAGCACCCAGTTTGTTGGGTGCATACAGGATAACAGCAAGTCAGTTTTCCTGACTCCAGCCGTCCTGGAACCTATATTTTCAGGGCCCTGACCACATCTAGCAACTTGGAGTCCTCCAAGTCCCTAGTAGGCGCAAGACACCACAATAAGCTGGTTCAGGTGAAACACTGACACCACCTTAGGGAGAGAACTGGGGACGAGTCCGCAGCTCTGCCCTGTCCGAATGGACAAACAGATATGGGCTTTTTTGAGAAAAAAACCACCAATTTGACACTCGCCTGGTCCAGGCCAGGTCCAAGAGCATGTTCACTTTTCATGTGAGATGCTTCAAATCCACAGATTTGACTGGTTTTAAACCAATGTGTTTTGAGGAATCCCAGAACTACGTTGAGATCCCACAGTGCCACTGGAGGCACAAAAGGGGGTTGTATATGCAATACTCCCTTGACAAACTTCTGGACTTCAGGAACTGAAGCCAATTCTTTCTGGAAGAAAAATCGACAGGGCCGAAATTTGAACCTTAATGGACCCCAATTTGAGGCCCATAGACACTCCTGTTTGCAGGAAATGCAGGAATCGACCGAGTTGAAATTTCTTCGTGGGGCCTTCCTGGCCTCACACCACGCAACATATTTTCGCCACATGTGGTGATAATGTTGTGCGGTCACCTCCTTTCTGGCTTTGACCAGGGTAGGAATGACCTCTTCCTGAATGCCTTTTCCCTTAGGATCCGGCGTTCCACCGCCATGCCGTCAAACGCAGCTGCGGTAAGTCTTGGAACAGACATGGTACTTGCTGAAACAAGTCCCTTCTTAGCGGCAGAGGCCATAAGTCCTCTGTGAGCATCTCTTGAAGTTCCGGGTACCAAGTCCTTCTTGGCCAATCCGGAGCCATGAGTATAGTTCTTACTCCTCTACGTCTTATAATTCTCAGTACCTTAGGTATGAAAAGCAGAGGATGGAACACATACACCGACTGGTACACCCACGGTGTTACCAGAACGTCCACAGCTATTGCCTGAGGGTCTCTTAACCTGGCGCAATACCTGTCCCGTTTTTTGTTCAGACGGGACGCCATCATGTCCACCTTTGGTAATTCCCAACGGTTTACAATCATGTGGAAAACTTCCCCATGAAGTTCCCACTCTGCCGGGTGGAGGTCGTGCCTACTGAGGAAGTCTGCTTCCCAGTTTCCATTCCCGGAATGAAACACTGCTGACAGTGCTATCACATGATTTTCCGCCCAGCGAAAAGTCCTTGCAGTTTTTGCCACTGCCCTCCTGCTTCTTGTGCCGCCCTGTCTATTTACGTGGGCGACTGCTGTGATGTTTTATCCCACTGGATCAATACCGGCTGACCTTGAAGCAGAGGTCTTGCTAAGCTTAGAGCATTATAAATTTACCCTTAGCTATATTTATGTGGAGAAAAGTCTCCAGACTTGATCACACTCCCTGGAAATTTTTTCCTTGTGTGACTGCTCCCCAGCCTCTCGGGCTGGCCTCCGTGGTCACCAACATCCAAAACTGAATGCCGAATCTGCGGCCCTCTAGAAGATGAGCACTCTGTAACCACCACAGGAGAGACACCCTTGTCCTTGGATATAGGGTTATCCGCTGATGCATCTGAAGATGCGATCCGGACCATTTGTCCAGCAGATCCCACTGAAAAGTTCTTGCATGAAATCTGCCGACTGGAATTGCTTCGAAGGAAGTCACCATTTTTTTACCATGGCCCTTGTGCAATGATGCACTGATTTTAGGAGGTTCCTGACTAGCTCGGATAACTCCCTGGCTTTCTCTTCCGGGAGAAACACCTTTTTCTGGACTGTGTCCAGAATCATCCCTAAGCACAGGAGACTTGTTGTCGGGATCAGCTGCGATTTTGGAATATTTAGAATCCACCCCTGCTGTTGTAACAGTATCCGAGATAGTGCTACTCCGACCTCCAACTGTTCCCTGGACTTTGCCCTTATCAGGAGATCGTCCAAGTAAGGGATAATTAAGACGCCTTTTCTTCGAAGAAGAACCATCATTTCGGCCATTACCTTGGTAAAGACCCGGGGTGCCGTGGACAATCCAAACGGCAGCGTCTGAAACTGATAGTGACAGTTCTGTACCACGAACCTGAGGTACCCTTAGTGATAAGGGCAAATTTGGGACATGGAGGTAAGCATCCCTGATGTCTCGGGACACCATATAGTCCCCTTCTTCCCGGTTCGTTATCACTGCTCTGAGTGACTCCATCTTGATTTGAACCTTTGTAAGTGTTCAAATTTTTTTTTTAGATTTAGAATAGGTCTCACCTAGCCTTCTGGCTTCAGTACCACAATATAGTGTGGAATAATACCCCTTTTCTTGTTGTAGGAGGGGTAATTTAATTATCACCTGCTGGGAATACAGCTCGTGAATTGTTTCCCATACTGCCTCCTTGTCGGAGGGAGACCTTGGTAAAGCAGACTTCAGGAGCCTGCGCAGGGGAAACGTCTCGACATTCCAATCTGTACCCCTGGGATACTACTTGTAGGATCCAGGGGTCCTGTACGGTCTCAGCGTCATGCTGAGAGCTTGTCAGAAGCGGTGGAACGCTTCTGTTCCTGGGAATGGGCTGCCTGCTGCAGTCTTCTTCCCTTTCCTCTATCCCTGGGCAGATATGACTCTTATAGGGACGAAAGGACTGAAGCTGAAAAGACGGTGTCTTTTTCTGCAGAGATGTGACTTAGGGTAAAAAAACGGTGGATTTTCCAGCAGTTGCCGTGGCCACCAGGTCCGATGGACCGACCCCAAATAACTCCTCTTCCTTTATACGGCAATACACCTTTGTGCCGTTTGGAATCTGCATCACCTGACCACTGTCGTGTCCATAAACATCTTCTGGCAGATATGGACATCGCACTTACTCTTGATGCCAGAGTGCAAATATCCCTCTGTGCATCTCGCATATATAGAAATGCATCCTTTAAATGCTCTATAGTCAATAAAATACTGTCCCTGTCAAGGGTATCAATATTTTTAGTCAGGGAATCCGACCAAGCCACCCCAGCTCTGCACATCCAGGCTGAGGCGATCGCTGGTCGCAGTATAACACCAGTATGTGTGTATATACTTTTTATGATATTTTCCAGCCTCCTGTCAGCTGGCTCCTTGAGGACGGCCCTATCTATAGACGGTACCGCCACTTGTTCTGATAAGCGTGTGAGCGCCTTATCCACCCTAAGGGGTGTTTCCCAACGCGCCCTAACTTCTGGCGGGAAAGGGTATACCGCCCATATTTTCTATCGGGGGGAACCCACGCATCATCACACACTTCAGATGACAGATGGTGAACAAGCCCGTTTTCAGGGTGAAACGTACGTTCAGTAACAGTCATTGAGCGTCACATGACGTTATTTCCGGAATCCCGAGACACGTGACAGGGGCCCGGACCACGGCACTAACGGAGACGTCAGCCGCTACCGCTGCATTCGGGGACTCTCTCTCCCCGCTAGGTATTTCAGTGCGCTCTCATCATCCGCTTGGCGGTACCTCCTAGCCCTGCGCTGATTAAATATCAACAGGGCTGCGGACGCTATAGCGGATGACAGCAAGAAACACTCTTCTTTCTTCAGCCCGTTACCGTCTGGCCAACTCTCTCACCTCCCATTCACTGTGTACTTGCACACACATGGGAAGGCAGCAGAAGTTGACTGGACATATGGGACGGGCTTTTACTCTGTCTATAGATGAGGATTTTTTATTCACAATAATATCCTTTGTTTGGTAATTTAATTATTTTCCTCCTCCATGTTTATTGTAGCTACACTCACAGCCCTAAAAAGTTGACTCAGCTAACCTGATTTAATTCTTTTTCTGGTTATGATTTCATTTACAGGAAGATTGACAATTCATTGTAATTTGGTTTTTGTTGCTGATGTTACATATTGCTTGAAAAATATCAAAATTGTTGCAAGTATAGTGGAGATCTGAGTCCACATAAGAAGTTGCTACTATAGTTTTTTCTTTCCCTTCTGTTGAGATTTCACATTTTTTTCTCCTCAGTAATAGCTGCAAGCACAGTGGAGTACCTAGTCTTCAAACTACATATTATTATAATGATTGTACAATAATAGGGGACATATCATCCCTCTGTGTAAACTGTGCTCATATAACAAATTATTCTAACTATTGCGGAGTATAGGGCTTTTTTTGTTTCTTTTTCTCTTTTATTCTTTTGGGGAAATAATTACTCAGACAAAATTTATTGTTATCTGTACCTGTTACAGTGGCCATAAACAAATTGTTTTTTATCATTGTGGAGTACATGGTTTTTCTGCCCCACTCAGGAAGACACTCGCTCTCAAAAGAAAGTTTATGACCATTTGTTTATGTACCAGGATTTCAACACAATAAAGCTCTGATCTATAAGGCCTGCTCTGGTATATTCTGTTCTCAGCAGGGACAGTGATCAGCTACAAACTAATTTGATGTGCGCCTTTTTTATCTAGAAGTACCTAGGAGTAATCTCTGTTTAAAAAAACTGTTTTTGATTTATTTCTTCCAATAGAAGTGATATCCACCAACTACAGGTAGATCGTCTAGTTAGAAATATTAATATGCCGTCATGGTCGGATTATTACTTTCTGACCTTGTTCATTTTATCTTATAATTAAATTATTTAGATAAAAAGTTCTCTGATATAACTTTATATCACACTATATTTTCACCTGAGGGTGACCCATATTTAGAGGTCAAAAATCTTTTTTGTTTGAGAAAGGCTACAAATGACAATTTTTCTTATTTGAATTAATAAACGTTATGTTTTAAATAAATTAGACTATTTTGATAAGAGTGCCCCCACAAAGAGGTTTACTTCTTGTTTTCTTGACTTCTTTCAAGGAACAATTTTTTCTAATAGAAAGAGAGTTAACAATGGTAAGTCTACCATAAATCTCCTTTTCTACAGCAGGATACATTGGTTTCCGCAGGGATGTCCTAAAGCAGTTCCTCAAGGGAGGGGACGCGCCTTAGCGGGTATGAGAACCCGGCGTCCAAGGAAGCATCCTAGGAGGCGGAAATCTCAAAGGCATAGAACCTAATAAACGTGTTCACCGAGAACCACATATCCGCCTTGCACATTGTTCTGCGGACGAGTAGAATGGGCTTTAACAGCAGCAGCTGGGAGTCCAGCCTGCGCATAAGCTTGTGCAATCACCATTCTATTCCATCTGGTCAAGATTTGCTTATTCGCAGGCCAGCCACGTTTGTGGAAACCAAACAGGACAAAAAGGGAATCTGACCTCCTGATTTAGGCAGTCCTCTCCACATAAATACAGAAAACCCTTACCACATCCAAAGAACGCTCTTTGGAAGACAGGTCTGGACATATAAAGGCTGGAACCACATCTCTTGGTTATGGTGAAAAGATGACACCACCTTAGGCAAATAACCCGGTAGAGTTCGTAGAACTGCTCAGTCCCTCTGAAAAATCAAATAGGGTGGACGACAAGACAAGGCGCCTAAGTCCGACACCCGTCTTGCAGAGGTCATAGCCAGCAAGAACAGATCCCTTGGCTGTGAGCCATTTAAGGTCCGCCGACTCAACTGGAAACTCTTGCAGGGCTTTCAGTACAACAGTCAATCCCATGAAGCCACAGGAGGGACATAGGGAGGCTGAATCCTAAGTACGCCCTTAGTGAAAGTAGGAACATTAGGTATAGACGCAATTTTTCTCTGAAACCATGCTGACAAGGCAGATATCTGAACCTTGAGGGAGGCCAGACGGAGACCTAAGTCAAGGCCTTGTTGAAGAAAAGCCAGATTCTGGAAGTTCTTACCAGCACACCAGGTGAAGTAAGAATTCCAGACCTTGAATTAAATCCGGGCATATGCCGTTTTGCGGGCCTTCATATAGCTCAGATAACTGCCTCGGAAATCCTTTGGACCTCAGGAGTGATGCTTCAAGAGCCACGCCAGGTCTGGGTAGAGACAAGGGCCGTTTACGAGGTCCGGGCGCTGAGGAAGTATAAGGGGATGCTACGTCGACAGACCCTGCAGGTCTGAGAACTATTGCCGGCGAGGCCACGCTGGAGCGACTAGAAGTAGTATTCCTCCTTCTTGATTGAACTTCCGTAGTACCCTGGGCAGGAGACACTGGAGGGAACACGTAGGGCAGCAGAAAGTTCCATGGAACCGACAGTGCGTCCACAAACGCTTCTTGAGGATCCCTAGTCCTTGATCCGAAGACCGGAACCTTGTGATTGTGTCGAGAGGCCATGAGGTCTACGTCTTGTAGACACCACCTGTCCACTAGGAGTCGAAAGACTTCTGGATGAAGACTCCACTCTCCGGCGTCCACGTCCTGGTGACTGATGAAGTTCCATTTCCCAGTTCAGGACAGCCGGAATGAACACTGCCGATATGGCTGGCAGATGGCATTCCGCCCATTAAAGGATTTCTGATACAGCCATCATTGCCATGCGGCCTCGAGTGCTGCCCTGATGGTTTATGTATGCCATAGTGGTAGCGTTGTCTGATCGTACTTGAACAGGCCTGTTCTGTACTAGAGGTAGGGCGAGAAATAGTGCATTGAACACTGCCCTCAGCTTCAGAATATTTATTAGAAGGAGTGATTACTCCTTGATCCAAAGACCTTGAAAAGAGTGTTGCTCCAACACCGCTCCCCATCCCCTTATGCGTCCGTTGTCAGCGGAACCCAGTCGGGGACCCAGAAGGGACGGCCCCTGCTCTTGCTGGTCCTGGATTCACCAGGTCAGCGACAGGCGAACCTCCGGAGTCAAAGAGATCATGTGAAATCTGATCCAAGGAGGCAGGCCGTCCCACTTGGAAAGGATAAACCTGTGTAGTGGGCAAGAATAAAATGGAGCGTACTCTACCATGTCGAAGACCAATACCATCAGGCCAAGAACTTGCCTCGCCGAGTGTATAGACAGTCTGGGACAACTAAGGAAGCATCTTATCCTGTCCTGAATCTTCAGGACTTTTTCTGGAGACAGAAATAGTCTCTGACTGTGTGTATCCAGGAGTGCCCCCCATGTGCACCATGCTTTGAGCTGGGACCAGCAACGACTTCTTCCATTTGATAAGCCACCCAGGGGCTTGCAGAAAGGTTACTTTCAGTTGCAGATGACAACGGACGGCTTCATGGGAATTTGCCAGAATCATCAGGTCGTCTAAACATGGCAGGATGCCGACAACCTAGCGACGGAGATGAGCCGTCATAACAGGCATGACCTTATGAAGATCCGAGGATCTGTAGCCTGGAACTGGAATGGAGGTTGCCATTAGCAAACCGCAGAAACAGCTGATGCGATATGGCAGTAGGTATATGCAGGTATGCATCCTGTATATCCAGGGATACCATATAGTCTCCGGGTTCCCTAGCCAGTACAATGGAGTGCAGTGTGTCCATACGAAACCTGGACACGCACACAAACTTGCTGTGAGATTTGAGATATAGTATAGGCCGGAAGGACCCATTGAGTTTCGGGAAAGAAACAGGGTCGAATATTAACCTCTGCCTCTCTGGGACTGAGGTACCAGCACAATCATTCCTGTACTCAGGAGGGATCTCACCAGTTTGTAGAGGGTTGCACCTTTCACGTATCCGAAAGTAGTGTCGTAGTGCAAAACTGGCGAGGGGCCTGTCTCTTGAACGAGACAGAGTACCCGTGAGAGACAACTTCCAGTACCCATGCGTCTGAAGTAGTTTTTAACCAGATCTGGGTGAACTGTAGAAGTTGTCCTCCCACCTTGGGATCCCACAGAGCGAGGTCTGCCCCGTCATGCAGCAAACTTGTCATGTTTTGAAGCAGGCTGACAGGCTGCTCAGGATTGTTTGGCCTTGGGTTTTGTGGTTTTGGGAGCACGAGATTGTCTCGGGTATGCCTGACCTTTTGCTTTCCCTTGAGGCCGAAAGGAATGAAAAGTGGTACCTATTGCCTTCTGTGCAGAAGGATTAGTAGTGGGGAGAAAAGCCGTCTCTTAGCGGCTGCTATTTCAGACACTATTTAGGTATTCCCCAAACAATGTCCCCAGTGAAGAGAGTACCTCCAAGGTCTTTTGGAGTTTAGGTCCACTTTCCATGACCTCAACCACAGTATGCAGCGAGCCAGGACAGACGTGGTCGACGCCTTGGCTGCCAATACACGCACCTCAGAGGATGCCTCCTGAACGTATTAGGTGGCGGTGGTATTGTGAGACAGGTATTGTTAGATATATCCTCGGGCAGCTCTTCTTCTAATGCCTGAACAGATGCCTCAATACCATTTGCAGCCCAGGAGGCAGCTATAGTACGTCTATGTGTGGCGCCAGCAAAGGAGTATTCCTTTTGTCGGTTCCTTCAGTGAGGTGAGAGTGGTGACAGGCAGAGTGAATGACACCACAAGACAGGTGACATGAGAATCCACCAGCGGTGGAGTTTCCCATTGTTACACAACTCTGTAGGGAGAGGATAGCGAAAGACCCGTTTTGGCACAGGGAATTTCTTCCCTGGATTAGACCAGGGTTCCCGTCTGATGTCCACAAAATGATCAGAATGGGGTAATATAGTTTTAACCACCTTCTGCAGTTTAAACTTATCAGTTTTCTTTGCCACAGTAGTGGAATCCTCCTCTTTGAAGGAAATGCTTATTAGCATCCACTAAGGCAGGGACATCAATCTGCAAGGGAGAATCCTCATCAGTAACACAGTATTCAGTGTCTGACAGGACCGTATGCTCCCCCTACTCTTCAGATGAGACATCAGAGAGGTTTTTGGATTGCGAGGAGGAAGCAGCCCGTTTAAAAGACACAGACATGGCAGTGACCTGGTTTAGGTTTCTGTCTAACCAAAGACTGATTCATTACTGCAGATGGTTAGACAATTTTTCCGCCCAAGGCGGATAAACCATAGGGACCAAATGAGGTGCAGTGCACCGGTGGTCCCATAGGGGGAGCTATGCGTTCCACAGAATACCCAGCAGGTTGATGAATACAGCTCGGGTACTCCAATGCAGGAGCTGCGGACTGACTGGGAGGCGTATGACATTAATACACAGACGGCCGTCATATAACACTTCCCCCTCTGGTAAATCCCTGGAGCATGCTCTGCATGATGCAGGAGTTTGCACTGATTTACTGCCCTTTTTGTTAGACATTATGGGGTAAATTTACTAAGATTCGTATTTTCCCGTTTCAGGTCAAAGTTCAATCACGAATGACATCGAAAGTGTAAAACTGCAACTTTTTGAATTGATTACGACTAATTTACTAAGCTGTCGTATTCGGGTTTTTCTTTTGTTCCGATGTCGATGTCATTCGTGGTTTTTTTTCTATTTTTACGGCAGTGATTAGCAAAACACTGCCGACTTTTTTTACAATCAATCTCGGCCGGATCTGTGTGATCCGTGCTGGGGTTTATTTTTTTTTATTTTTTTAATTAAACACTGTAAAATAATTAAAAAAAATGCGTGGGGTCCCCCCTCCTAAGCATAACCAGCCTCGGGCTCTTTGAGCCGATCCTGGTTGCAAAAATATGGGGAAAAAAATGACAGGGGTTCCCCCATATTTAAGCAACCAGCATCGGGCTCTGCGCCTGGTCCTGGTCCCAAAAATACGGGGGACAAAAAGAGTAGGGGTCCCCCGTATTTTTAAAACCAGCACCGGGCTCCACTAGCTGGACAGATAATGCCACAGCCGGGGGTCACTTTTATATAAAAATCCAACTAGTCACCCCTGGCCGGGGTACCCTGGGGGAGTGGGGACCCCTTCAATCAAGGGGTCCCCCCCCCAGCCACCCAAGGGCCAGGGGTGAAGCCCGAGGCTGTCCCCCCCCATCCAATGGGCTGCGGATGGGGGGGCTGATAGCCTTTGTTGTAAAAGAAAAGATATTGTTTTTAGTAGCAGTACTACAAGTCCCAGCAAGCCTCCCCCGCATGCTGGTACTTGGAGAACCACAAGTACCAGCATGCGGCGGAAAAACTGGCCCGCTGGTACCTGTAGTACTACTACTAAAAAAATACCCAAAAAAAGACAAGACACACACACCGTGAAAGTATAATTTTATTACATACATACACACATACATACATACTTACCTTAAGTTCCCACGCAGGTCGGTCTTCTTCTCCAGTAGAATCCAAGGGGTACCTGTTGAAGAAATTATACTCACGAGATCCAGGGGTCCAGGCTCCTCGGGAAATCCAGGGGTAATCCACGTACTTGAAAAAAAAAAAAAAACGGTGTCCCGACCACGAACTGAAAGGGGACCCATGTTTGCACATGGGTCACCTTTCCACGAATGCCAGAAACCCACTTTGACTTCTGTCTAAGTGGGTTTCTTCAGCCAATCAGGGAGCGCCACGTTGTAGCACTCTCCTGATCAGCTGTGTGGTCCTGTCCTCACTGACAGGCAGCACACGGCAGTGTTACAATGTAGCGCCTATGCGCTACATTGTAACCAATGATGGGAACTTTCTGCCCTGCGGTTGACCTAAAGTGACGTCACCGCTGAGCAGAAAGTTCCCATCATTGGTTACAATGTAGCGCATAGGCGCTACATTGTAACACTGCCGTGTGCTGCCTGTCAGTGAGGACAGGACCACACAGCTGATCAGGAGAGTGCTACAACGTGGCGCTCCCTGATTGGCTGAAGAAACCCACTTAGACAGAAGTCAAAGTGGGTTTCTGGCATTCGTGGAAAGGTGACCCATGTGCAAACATGGGTCCCCTTTCAGTTCGTGGTCGGGACACCGTTTTTTTTTTTTTTTCAAGTACGTGGATTACCCCTGGATTTCCCGAGGAGCCTGGACCCCTGGATCTCGTGAGTATAATTTCTTCAACAGGTACCCCTTGGATTCTACTGGAGAAGAGGACCGACCTGCGTGGGAACTTAAGGTAAGTATGTATGTATGTGTGTATGTATGTAATAAAATTATACTTTCACGGTGTGTGTGTCTTGTCTTTTTTTGGGTATTTTTTTAGTAGTAGTACTACAGGTACCAGCGGGCCAGTTTTTCCGCTGCATGCTGGTACTTGTGGTTCTCCAAGTACCAGCATGCGGGGGAGGCTTGCTGGGCCTTGTAGTACTGCTACTAAAAACAATATCTTTTCTTTTACAACAAAGGCTATCAGCCT
Organism: Pseudophryne corroboree; assembly: GCF_028390025.1. Taxonomy (NCBI): domain Eukaryota; kingdom Metazoa; phylum Chordata; class Amphibia; order Anura; family Myobatrachidae; genus Pseudophryne; species Pseudophryne corroboree. The sequence continues at coordinate 75,621,105 of NC_086452.1, forward strand.
CCCCATCCGCAGCCCATTGGATGGGGGGGACAGCCTCGGGCTTCACCCCTGGCCCTTGGGTGGCTGGGGGGGGGGGACCCCTTGATTGAAGGGGTCCCCACTCCCCCAGGGTACCCCGGCCAGGAGTGACTAGTTGGATTTTTGATGCCACGGCCGCAGGGCACTATATAAAAGTGACCCCCGGCTGTGGCATTATCTGTCCAGCTAGTGGAGCCCGGTGCTGGTTTTAAAAATACGGGGGACCCCTACTCTTTGTGTCCCCCGTATTTTTGGGACCAGGACCAGGCGCAGAGCCCGATGCTGGTTGCTTAAATATGGGGGAACCCCTGTCATTTTTTTTCCCATATTTCTGCAACCAGGATCGGCTCAAAGAGCCCGAGGCTGGTTATGCTTAGGAGGGGGGACCCCACGCAATTTTTTTTTTAAAAATAAGCACTTTCCCACCCCTTCCCACTGATATACATGCACGGATCTCATGGATCCGTGCATGCCTATCCAATCACGAATAAAAAAAAAAGGTCTGGTTTTTTTTAGCACTTTTTTACGAGTTGTAATTTTTCACGGCAGTGTTTGTTTGTTTTTTGCTTTGCACTTCTTAGTAAATGACCGAGATTCATACTTAAACAGCCGCGTTTTGACCGATGGTGTATTCATTCGTAATTTTTTACTTGGACTTGCAAAAAATTACGAATGCCCTCATCTCTGCCGTGATTAGTGTTTAGTAAATTACCGAGATGACACTTTGATGAAAAAACGGCATCTCGGTCAAAATCGGGAGCTTAGTAAATTTCCCCCTATGTGAGAATGCAACAACAGAGCGACTTAGTAAGATATTGCCAAAGTACAACACCTGTGAATAAATCTTATGTATTGGATAAATATTTGTTAGCAGTTGGGCAAACCCATGGGGGTAATTCTGAGTTGATCGCAGCAGGAGTTAGATTTGGGTGGGTTACATTGTTTCTGTGCAGGGTAAATACCAGCTGCTTTATCTTTACACTGCAATTTAGATTGCAGATTGAACACACCACACCCAAATCTAACTCTCCCTGCACATGTTATATCTGCCTCCCCTGCAGTGCACATGGTTTTGCCCAACTGCTAACAAAGTTCCTGCTGCGATCAACTCACATGTGCACTGCAGGTGACCCAAATCTAACTCTCTCCGCACGTTTTATCTGCCCCCCCCCCCCGCAGTGCACATTGGGGGTAAATCCAAGTTGATCGCAGCAGAAAACTTTTCAGCAGTTGGGCAAAACCATGTACACTGCAGGTGTGGCAGATATAACATTTGCAGAGGGAGTTAAATGTGGATGGGTTATTTTGTTTCTGTGCAGGGTAAATACTGGCTGCTTTATTTTTACACTGCAATTTAGATTTCAGTTTGTACCCGCCCCCCGCCCAAATCCAACTCTCTCTACACATGTTATATCTGCCCCCCCTGCAGTGCACATGGTTTTGCCCAACTGCTAACAAAATTCCTGTTGTGATCAACTTGGAATTACCCCCATGGTTTTGCCCAACTGCTAACAAATTTGCTGCTGCCATCAACTCTGAATTACCCCCTATATTAGCAGACCCAGGCGCACCTTGGGGATCCTTCAGACCTGATCACTCGCTAGCTGTTTTTTGCAGTCCTGCGTTCGCATAGTCGCCGGCCATTGGGGAGTGTGTTTTAACTGTGTAAGTGTACGACTGCATGTGCAGCCGAGCGGTGCAAACAGATTTTGTGCAGTTTCTGAGTTGCCCAGAACTTACTCAGCCGCTGCGATCACATCAGCCTGTCCAGGACCGGAATTGATGTCAGACACCCGCCCTGCAAACGCTAGGACACGCCTGCGTTTTTCCAACCACTCCCTGAAAACGGTCAGTTGACACCCACAAACGCCTTCTTCCTGTCAATCTCCTTGCGATCAGCTGTGTGAATGGATTCTTCGTAAAACCCATCGCACAGCAACAATCCGCTTTGTACCCATCTGACGCGCCTGTGCATTGCGGTGCATGCGCAGTTCTGTCCTGATCGCAGCAAAAAACACTGGCGAACGATCAGGTCTGAATGACCCCCCCTAGCCTCTTAAGGTGGGTACACACTGGTAGATATATCTGCCAATCAATTGATCGGCAGATATATCTATGGACGGATTGGGCAGTGTGTTGCGCATACACACTGCCCGATCCGTCGGAGACTGACGTCATGAACTGGGCGGGCGTGTGCTGTCAATCACCGCCGGCTGCCGCAGCATGTGTACGTACACACACAGCGACGAGCCAATATATCGGTAGATATATTGGCCGTCGGCTGTGCTGCGGGGCCGACGCGATACGTCTGTGAACGACGGAGTTCACAGACGTATCGGCCGTACACACTGGCCTGTGTGTACCCACCTTTAGAGTACAGAATATAGTGACAGTTATATCTGGGAAACACTGAGAGTGAAGCCACACAGCATATACAGGCACACAGTCATAGGCAATGCAGAAATTATTATCACAATAAAGGTGGACTGGACATATATAGTATATATATATATATATATATATATATATACACATATACATATATATATATATATATATATTTGCTCCGGTGCCATCTGGATAAATGGATGCATAACCAAACAGGATCAGACAAGCAGCGGCACTCAGGAGATGGCTTAGAATGGTAGCAAGTGTAAAACCGTAAACTGTACTACATCGCAAAAGCCAATGTTTCGGGGCTCTAACGCGGTCCTAGACCGGAGGTATATATCAGAATACTCGCACAATATATTCTGTAACAGGTACACTCTTTCTTAACTAATGCTGTCTGTATAAAGACATGTAGAATACTCAAGTGTTTTTAAAGTCACAGCGCTTTATATAGGCAGCTTTACAAGGGAGACCTTGCCCTGCAATGCCAGAGACTAGTAGTAGCTATGCTCAGAAGATGGCGCCCAGTGTCTCTGTGAGGGAATGGGGGAGAGTGCGAGGCAGCTCCAGGGCGGGAAATCTACTCAGAGATGGCGCCCTGAGCTGGGGGAGGGGCTACAGGTCAAGCTATGCTGGACTTCCACCGCCGGTACTACAGAGCCTTGTTACCCCGGCGGTCAAGTGGGGTCCCTGCTTGGTGGTGAAAGTGTCCACGCCAGCGCCGCGACCCATCTCCCTAGGTTGCGAATGGAACGCGATTTAATGGCGGGTCCCATCTGGGGGCCCTCTTAACTCCTCCCCGTAGCAGCCACGCGATCCAGGAGAGCAGTCTGCGACTGTGTGCCAAAGCCGGAGCGTCTCTGCCACAAGTACCCGGGAACAGAGCCGCGGGAGTATGCAATGCTGCTTGGGAGGTGATGGAGCTGCAGCACTGAAGTGTCACCCTGACATACAGCTGACAGCCCAGTTGAAAAAATCTTCTTAGAAAAGCTGTTAGGTGACCTGCTGCTGAAACTGAGCTCCAGTGCCTGGAGGCAGGTTTATAGAGGAGGCCCCAATGCATCCTGGCACAGCCTAAAGCTTTAACCTGTTGGTGCCTCTGGATCAAGATCCACTCTTCACACCAATGTTTTCCTGGTGAAACCAATGTATCTTGCAGCATTAACATTAATGAATGACTCAATATCCAACCAATATTCACATGTCATCGTTGCCAACAGTAGCTAAGCCACACAGTCATACGGCCATCGTGGTCCAAGGTTATAAAATTGTCTTCCAATTTTTCTTTGTTTTCTCATAAATCTATATTAGCTCTTTAGTAACATGACTTCTTACTGTCAATATATACAGATGTGTCCTCTTACATCCTTGCTGCAGTCACGCTAAACAGCTCTTCAAGATGCGCCATGCCGTGGCAGGACTTGGTAGCGCCGAGCGACTGCCGTTTGACCTGGTAGCGCTGAGCGTTTTTTTTTTAGATTATTTCCTTGAAAATATGTCTTAGACACAATGCAATGCAATAGAACTCACGAGCAGCTCTGCTGATTACAATGATCCACAGCATGCCTATATTCTATGTCAGAGGTTCCCAAACGCAGTCCTCAAGGTACCCCAACGGTCCTGGTTTTAAATGTATTCATGCTTGGCCACAGGTGACTCTGACCTTAGTCAATTTGATTAAACCATCTGTGCTGAGCCATGGATATACCTAAAACCTGGACTGTTGGGGTACCTTGAGGACCACGTTTGGGAACCTCTGTTCTATGTGCATTTGCAGCTGTATCTGCATCCATAATGCCATGTTAGTGTTTTCCAGGAAAACATTGTAGCATAGCATTTTGTATGCAAATACAGTTGCAGTCACACTCAGAATATAGGCAAGCTGCATATAATTTTATTCAGCTGAAGCTTGTGCGTCCTATTGCGTTACATTGCGTCTAAGACGTATTTTAAGGGAAACAATCGCAAAAAAGATGGTCAGTGCGACTGGGTCACGGCACACACGCGTTATGTGTAACGTGACTTATAGCGCACAGAGCAAAGATGTAAGAGGACACATCTTGTATACTTGTATTTATTTTCCTCTATTGAACAATGGCTCTCAGGCAGCCTTTTCAACCTTACCAGCTAGAAGAAAAAGCATTTACTGCCGACACTTTCCCTTATTTGACTCCAGCTGTGGGGGACCACATGACCCAACATGCCCAATTACCTCCAAGAAGCACCTGCAGATTTTTTTGTTTTACAGGTGCATTTATTAGGTTTGTTGACTACCTGCTAAATCGCCCGCCCCCGTCAGCTGATAGAAAGCTAGAAAACATATGACCTGTAACCTTCGCCGAACCACATAGCACTAGTAATAAACAGAATAAACCCATTATCCATATTGTACATTATTATTCTTACTGTATTTTGGTGAGCTAGTTAGGAGACACCTTTTAATTAGTGGCAGTCAGACATACTTCTCCTTCCATACCTGAGTCTGTTCCCGGTGGGCTTAAATCCACAGAGGCCGCAGAAAGCACTTGGAAAGCGGATACTTCCTCCAATGTCTGAGCCAAACCCCAATATGGAGCCATTTCCTCCGATGAGGGCCCCCTCCCCTCCAGTTGATCCTCCTGGGGACTTCTTGTGGTTGTGAGGATTCAGGGTCTGCCCAAAGATTGGGTTACTGCAGTCATAGCTGTGAAATAAGAAGTATCCAGTTACCCTCGTAAAATGAGTGTCGGAGTTAGTGACCCCAAATGTTACCCCATATAGTACTGATTAACCAGGAAAGAGTCACAGAGCATTCAGGGATGTACATGAGTGACGGAGTCAGGAACCCCCGATATTACCCCACAGAACAGCTGAGAAAACAGGGAAGAACCACAGAGCAGTCAGGTAACCAGGTAGGTACATGAGTGACAGTTTCCGTTATCCCAGATTTTACCCCACATAGCACTGATTAACCAGAGAAGAGTCAAAGAGCAGTTAGGGATGTACATGACTGACAGAGTCAAGTACCCCCAATATTACTCCACAGAGCAGCTGAGGAACCAGGAAGAGACGTCACTGAGCCAAGAATGTACCTGAATGATGGAGTCAGGGACCCCCAATATTGCTCGGTGATAGTTCAATCCAGAACACTAGCTTCTAAGATTTCTTTCATATAATGATCACCGTAGTGACCTGTACTCTGGGTCCACTGATCTCTCCTTTATATGTGGAGGGCAGAATTTATTATAACAGCATCATAAACTACAAAGAAGCACAAGGAGAGTGCTGGATGAGCAGAATGGGCCACAGGCCATAGATGAGCCACATACGTCCTCTCTTCAGCATGCCACATAATGCACTAGAGGATCCAGCAGCCAATCAGGGAGCGTCACATAGTAGCGATCTGCTTACTGCTGCTGGCTTTTCAATCATGATGAACCCATATGCTTCTATGGGGAAAATTCCCCACATAAGTATATGGTGGGAATCAGCAGTTTACGGTAAACCACAAGGTTAATTGAGGTCAATCTTGCGAGTGTGTGTGTGTGAGCTTGTGTGTGCATGGGTGTTTTATTAACGTTATACTATCTACAGTGTGTGTAGTGTAGGGGAGGAGACTCTAGTTAGATGGTAGACAATGAGTTAAGTTTTGGACATGTTGAGTTTGAAAAAGCACAGTCTCAGACATCCATGAGGAGATGGTGGAGAGGCAACTGGACACCCAAGAGAGGAGAGAAGGGGAGAAATGGGTGATAGAAGAGCGAGTTTGAAGGGGAAGATGCCAGTGGATAGGGATCTGAGGGACGCATCCTCGTACATAGGGATTTATAAATCTGGAACGTCTCTTGTTACTATGCAGGTGTAAAATGTGCGTAGTGACCATAATACATCAGAATCACAGGCATACAGTCATCAAGCTCTTACTTTAACAATGACTGAGGGATGTTGGTTTTCACAAATGGTACAGCTCCTTGTTTCATCAAGACTTGTACAATGACGCAGTGCTCTGAGGCCGGCCGCCCCACGTGCCTAAGTAACCCTAGAGTGCTGTCATGACCCTGAAAAACACAGACACAGAGAATCAATCGGGATAGTTCATTGAACATTAACTAGAGAATCCTTCCCAATGTATTAATATCACTGCCATGGAAGTATTGATCCATGGCAGCATGGATGGTGTAATGGTTAGCATTACTGCCTCACAGCACTAAAGTCTTGGGATCGACTCCCACCATGGTTGATCCCCCGTGCTTGCATGGGTTTCCTCCCACATGGCAAAAATATACTGTTCGGTTAACTGGCTCCCAACATAAAGCAAACCCTACTTTGTATTTATGGATCCAGTTGAAAGGAAATATAGACTGTAAGCTCCACTGGGCATCGGCTGATGTGATTGGCTAAATATTCTCTGTAAAGCTCTGCGGAATGTATATGCACTGTATAAGTAACTGACAATATATGGTAAATAATAATGTATACAATTCCTAGATCTGGACCAAGGTTCTGCATTGGTATCTCACATGTGTTTGCTTCCCAGACTTATTTTCTAAAAATTAGGACACTGACTGGCATTGTGTTAATTAGCCTCAAATCTCTGTTATCTTTGCAAAAGAGGTACGAGGTGCAGAGTTCCGTTATTTTACTAAATAGGAGTTTGTGAAATGGGACTTTAACCAAATACACAAAAGAAGCTGATACAAAATGTAAAGTGATAAAAAGTCCCTGGATATCTTAAATGTAAATTAAATCACCCATACAAGAAAGATAGATAGGTTTCTAAAAACAGTTTATAATATTAAAATCCCACAATAAAGGCGCAGCGGGAAGGGAGAATCAAAAATAAAAGTCTTAAGACTATTGTGCCCACTAACAAACTGTAATTATAAATGAGGGCAGCTGCTGCAGCGGGTGTAGTATGTCTGACCGGCGGTCAGGAGACCGCCGGTCAGCATACCGACGCCGGGATCCCGGCAGCATACCGACGCCGGGATCCCGGCGGGGAGGGGCAAGTGCAGCAAGCCCCTTGCGGGCTCGCTACGCTTGCCATGCTGCGGGCTCGGTGGCGACCTGCAGTCGCCACGGGTTCTATTCCCACTCTATGGGTGTCGTGGACACCCACGGGTGGAAATAGTCCCTGTTGGTCGGCATGCCGACCATCGGGATAGTGAGGAGGCGGGATGTCGGTGGAGGTCATGTGACCGTCGGTCTCCCGACCGCTGGTCACATGAATACAACCCGCTGCAGCAGCGTCATGTGATTTCTCACCCCAAAGAATGTTTTACACATACAGGTTTTTCTGGATTATTGCGTACTGTAGAATCAGTAACACTGACACCTCACTAAGGGGCCTGTTTACTAAGCCTTGGATGGAGATAAAGTACCAGCCAATCAGCTCCTAGCAGTCATTTTTCAAACACAGCCTGTGGCATGGCATTAGGAGCCGACTGAATGGTACTTTATCTCCATCCAAGGCTTAGTAAAAAGTCCCCTAGGGCCCAGATTTTTTCAAGCCTCTGAGAGTGATAAATTGCACCGTGATAAAGTACCAACCAACCAGCTCCTATCTGTCATTTTTCAAAAAAAATTAGAGTTATGGTAAGAACTTACCTTTGTTAAATCTCTTTCTGCAAGGTACACTGGATTCCACAGGGACTATCATCAGGGTGTAGAGTTGGATCTTGATCCGAGGCACCAATAAGCTAAAAGCTTTGACTGTTCCCAGAATGCATAGCGCCGCCTCCTCTATATCCCCGCCTCCAGGCACTGGAGTTCAGTTTTGTTAACCAGTCCAATGCAGTAGCAGGTAAAAGAGACAACAATAGTTAGTAGCCACAGACAAATACATTCTCACGACAGGAGAAGGTACCAGCGGCTAATGCCATACAAACCCAAAGAAGCTAAGTGCGTCAGGGTGGGCGCCCTGTGGAATCCAATGTACCTCGCAGAAACAGATTTAACAAAGGTAAGTTCTTACCATAAATCTCCTTTTCTGCAGCGGGGTACACTGGTATTCCACAGGAATAACATCGGGGATGTCCTAAAGCAGTTCCTCATGGGAGGGGACGCACTGTAATGGGCACAAGAACCCAGCGTCCAAAGGAAGCATCAAAGGCATAGAACCTGATGAACGTGTTCACTGATGACTACGTAGCCTCCTTGCACAATTGTTCTAGGGACACGCCATGGTGGGCCGCCCAAGAAGGTCCAACAGACCAAATAGAATGGACCTTGATAGTAGCAGGAGCTGGAAGTCCAGCCTGTACATAAGCTTGTGCAATCACCATTCTAAAACATCTAGCCAATGTCTGCTTATTAGCAGGCCAGCCAAGTTTGTGAAAACCAAAAAGAACAAAGAAAGAATCAGAATTCCTAAGCAAAACCGTTCTTTTCACATAAATACGGAGAGCCCGTACCACATCCAAAGACCGCTCTTTGGAGGATAAACCTCGAGAGGTAAAGGCCGTAACCACAATCTCTTGGTTAAGGTGAAAAGACGATACCACCTTAGTCAGATAACCAGGGCGAGTTCTAAGAACCGCCTGGTCATGGTGAAAAATCAGAAAGGGTGACCGACAGGACAAGGCACCCAAGTCTGAAACCCTTCTAGCAGAAACAATAGCCAGTAAAAACAAGACCTTAAGAATAAGTCACTTAAGGTCCATAGACTCAAGAGGTTTAAATGGAGACTCTTGTAGGGCATCCAGAACAACCGACAAATCCCAAGGAGCCACAGGAGGAACATAGGGAGGTTGAATCCATAAAACACCCTGAGTGAAGGTATGAACATCAGGCAGAGTCGCAATATTTCTCTGAAACCATACCGACAAGGCTGAAATATGAACCTTGAGGGAGGCCTAAGTCCAGGCCCTGTTGCAGAAAAGCCAAAAGTTTGGCAGTACTGAACTTGTAGGCATCGTAATTCGTGAAGTAAGAATTCCAAACCCTATAATAAATCCGAGCAGAAGCCGGTTTACGGGCCTTCAACATAGTTTGAATGACCGCCTCAGAAAATCCTTTGGCCCTCAGAACATCCTTTGGCCCTCAGAACTGAAGCTTCAAGAGCCACGCCGTCAACCAGTCGGTCCAGATTCTGGTAGACACAAGGGTCCTGAACGAGGAGGTTTGGGCGTTGCGGAAGTAGAAGAGGATGCTCTATCGAGAGACCTATAGTTCTGAGAACCAATGTCATCTGGGCCACGCTGGAGCGATGAGAAGTAGTATTCCTCCTTCTTGCTTGAACTTCTGAATTACCCTGGGCAGGAGTGACACCGGAGGGAACACGTAGGGCAGCCGAAAGATCCATGAAATTGCCAGTGCGTCCACGAACGCTGCTTGAGGATCCCTTGTCCTTGCTCCGAAGACCAGAACCTTGTGATTGTGTCGAGACGCCATCAGGTCTACATCTGGTAGGCCCCATTTGTCCATTAGGAGTTTAAAGACTTCCAGATGAAGACTCCACTCTCTGGCATGTACGTCCTGACGACTGAGGAAGTCCACTTCCCAGTTAAGGACCCCCGGAATGAACACTGCCGAAATTGCTGGCAGATGGCGTTCTGCCCATAGAAGAATCTTTGACACTTCCAACACTGCCATGCGGCTTTGAGTGCCGCCCTGATGATTTATGTACGCCACCGTGGTGGCGTTGTCTGACTGTACTTGAACAGGCCTGTTCTGTACAAGAGGCAGGGCCAGTTTCAAAGCATTGAACACTGCCCGCAACTCCAGAATGTTTATTGGGAGGAGAGATTCCTCCATGGTCCACCAACCCTGTAGAGTGTGTTGCTCCAACACCGCTCCCCAACCCCGCAGACTGGCATCTGTCGTTAGGAGGACCCAGATGGAGATCCAGAAGGGACGACCCCTGCTCAGTTGCTGGTCCTGTAGCCACCAGGTCAGTGACAGGCGAACCTCCGGAGTCAAGGAGATCATGTGAGTCCTGATCCGGTGAGGCAGGCCGTCCCATTTGTAAAGGATTAACCTCTGTAGAGGGTGGGAATGAAATTGAGCATACTCTACCATGTCGAAAGCCGACACCATGAGGCCTAGTACTTGCATCGCCGAGTGTATCGACACTTTTGGGCGAGAGAGGAAGTATCTGATCCTGTCCTGAAGTTTCAGGACTTTCTCTGGAGATAGAAACAGTCTTTGGCTGTGTGTGTCCAGCAGTGCCCCCAGGTGCACCATGCTCTGAGCAGGGACCAGTGAGGTATCCGCGGCATCAGCACTACATGACGCATGAGCTGCCACGGATCTACCGCCCTGTGTAGCAGACATTATTTGGAAATGTAGCCGTAGGGTGTAGTAGTACAATATAGCCAAAGTACCTGACAAAACACCCCCGTGGAGTATGACTGCAAATGAAGAGCACAAACAGAGGATTTAAGAGGTATATGGTAACTGAAATACACAGAGAAAAATCCCAAAGTAGTATATCCTGTGAAAACCCTATATATATGAAACCCTGATGCACTTAGCACCCTTCAGGGTACAGAATATAGGGATAGCAATATGTGTGAGATACACGGAATAGAAACCACACAGCAGCTATTGGCACACACAGTCACATGTACAATGCAGAAATTATTACAAACAACAATAAAACTGCACTGGACTAGCAATACTAAGTAACTGGACTAGCAATACGAAGTAAAGCTATGTATGTATACAGATATAACAATGCACAGTAAATACTGGATGTATATCACAGGATACTTGTACTAAATATCCCTGTAGTTATGCACTTGTTCTTAACTAACACTGTCTAAACGACATGTAGAATACTTAAGTATCCTGAAAATGCACAGCGCTGATGAGGCAGGCGGCTTTACAGAGGAGACATTGCCCAGCAGTCCCAGAATCAGCGCAGCTGTGTGTAATGGCGACCAAACGCTGACAGAGAGTGAGGGAGAGGGAACATCTGCTGTAGATGGCGCCTGGAGCTGGGGGAGGGGCTACAAGTCAGAGCCTTATCCCCTCTGCTGGACTTCACCTCCGGGTACTACGGGGCCTATTTGAAACGGATTTTAAGAAATCCGACCTGTGCCCCTTGCCCTGGTGGTCTAGTGGGGTCCCTGTACGGCCACAGTGTCCACGCCAGCGGCGCGGTCCATTTCCAGACCCGCACCAGATCACGATTTCGGCGGGTCCAGGAGAGCAGCAGCGGTGTGTGTGCCTGTGACCGGAGCGCATCCGCTGTAAGTACCCGGCAATCAGGGCACGGGAGTATACAGCGCCGCTGGGGGAGGTGAGGGAGCCGGGAGGTGAGGCCCTTATGTATGATGCCATGTATGGTATAGTAGTTCATCAGATATTATGTATGATGCCATGCTGGCATGGTAGTTCATCGTCCCGTTGCCCAGCGGAACGTCCATGAACACCTCGATCTGAAGTGTACCCGGCCTTACAGTATAATGATGTTTCCTAGAAGTGACCTCTCACAAAAGGAGTGGTCACTCAGCATATTTCTATAAAAGACCATATGAAACTCCTCCTAATCCTTTTCATTTATTATTTATTATTATTTATTAACAGTTTCTTACATAGCGCAGCAAATTCCGTTGCGCTTAGAATTGGAAACAGTGATAAAACAAAACCGGGTAATGACAGACAGAGGTAGGAAGGCCCTGCTCGCAAGCACATAATCTATAGGGAAATAGGCATTGACACACAAGGATAGGCGTCATATAGTGCATAATGGTCCACAAGATTGCAAAGGTTCATGGAGGTCTGTATGATGGGGTCACACAGCAATGTTGGCCTGGGGTTAGGAGGATGGGAAAGTTAAGAAAGAGAAAACATGTGAGGATATGTGTGGACTGTGCAGTGGGGATACAACTGAAAAGAAAAGTTTATGAAGGATATGTGGGAATTTGATAAGCTAGCCTGAACGCTTGAAGATTTGGAGACTTATACCCCTTTTGCACCTGAGTACCGGGTCCCATCCGGGATGTTTAACCCGGCTACAACCCATGTCGGCCCCGCCGTTTCCACTGCACTTCGACACGGGTTATTCCCGGGTTGGATCTGTTTCCACTTAACCCGGGTAAGCTCTGTAAAAGCCTATTGCTGTAATTAAAAACTGACTTTTTACTGTCTCATCAAGATGATGTCACGAAAAGGAACAAAAGGGAGGGGTGGGGCCTGCTCACAGCATTGCAGCAATGGAGACCGATGCAGTAGCTGTGTCTAACATGGAGTTGCAGACTGTTTGCATTTTTTTGCTGCTTATATTTGCTACAGACAGCTTGATGCCGCTTCTCACCTTGTGCTATCTACTGCTGAGTTGGAGAAGGAGGGCTCAATTCTTTGCAGAGAGGGCTAGTTCTCGACGCCATTATTTGAAAAGGAGGAGAGTGCTGATATCAGCCAGTTACTTCTCTCATAAGAAAGAGCTCTACACCAAGCCGAAGAATGTGGGTGAGATCGCAGACATGGAGAAGCATTCACGCAGACCATTTTAGCGTATCAGGAGGAGCAGTGGATGGCACATTTCAGGATGTCTCGTGCTACATTCGACTATATTTTGGAAATACTGTTCAGCACAATCAGGTATTGGCACGGTCTGCAAGATTGTCTACCAGGTCACGCGGGCATTGCTGGATACCATGTACCATCGCTTTATTTCCTTGCCACAAGGACAGTGGCTACATGAGACTATAAAAGGATTTAAGAAGCGTGGCTACCCACAGTGTGCTGGTGCCATAGATGGGACCCACATCCCCATCATCGCCGCCCGTGACAACCCAGCAGACTATTACAATCGTAAGGGTTGGCATTCCATTGTTCTGCAAGCTGTAGTGGACCACAAATACTGGTGAGCACTGTTTCACTAATGTGTTTGAAATAGGCTTGGGCTGTTTTATGATAATGCATAAACTGTAATTTACCTTTATTTTTAGTTTCACAGATGTCTTCCTAGGGTGGCACGGGTGGTCACATGATGCGAGGGTTCTCGCCAACTCCAATCTTTACAATATTGTTGAGGGCAAGCTCGTGGATGGCTTTTCCCTCGAGAGGTAAGATTATTTACTCCTTAAACTAATGTTCACCCATAAACCAATATTCATGTTTTACCCCTGGAATAAAATTAATGTTTTATCGGTGATCGTAGATGGTGTGAACATCCCGGTCCACCTTATTGGTGATATAGCCTACCCATTACAGCGCTGGCTGATGAAGGGCTACACCCAGCATGTTCAGTTAACTCCCAAACAGACATCATACACCCATGCCCTAAGTTCGGCCTGTATGGCGGAAGAGAATGCGTTTGGGCGTTTAAAAGGACGCTGGCGCTGCCTCATGAAGTGGAATGATGTGGACTTGAAAATCATGCCAGATATAGTAGCAGCCTGCTGCTTTCTCCATAACATATGTGAGATACAAAAGGAAAACTTTCTCCCCGAGTGGAATGTACATGATCAAGGGGCTGGGGTCACTGTACATGATGCACCAGGCTGAGTGGGGGGGCGGGGGGGGGGGAATGGCATAGGTGGCAAGTGCATCAGGGCCACTATTGCAGTCACTCTTTCCTCAATGTTGCAATAGATAGAGAAGACAGACAAGTTTTTGTGTGCATACAGTTTTGTGTTTATTTAGTTTTCTACAATTTCTGCTGTACAGTGGTTTGTATGTATGTATGTAAATGTTTGTAAATGTTAATACTTACTATTTGAACGCAAAATCGTGGTCTTGGTAGGTTGCAACATCTCCGCCTGAGACTCTGGTACGTCCTCAATAGTTGCGCTGATGGAATCATAGTTGGCGGTTGATTCTTCGAAACTGCTGTCCGATATAAGCAGCGGGGATGATGGGCTGTATTGTGAGCTGGGAAGGCTGTGCTGTGTTTCCTCACGGTCCTCCTGTACTGACATCTGGCGACTGACACAGCGGGATGAAGATAGTGCTATGGGATATGTTATTGCAGTTTGGCCGAAGACACTATAGCAAAGGTCATAATATGCCCATTCCATACGTCCAGCGCCACTTTTCTTGCGGTTATGGGGGGTCATTCCGACCTGATCGCACAATGTAGTTTTTCGCAGCGCAGTGATCAGGTCACTACCGCGCATGCACTGCAATGCGCAGGTGCGTTGTACGGGTACAAAGCGGATCGTTGCTGGGCGATGGATTTAACGAAGAATCCATTCGCAAAACTGATCGCAAGAAGATTGACAGGAAGAAGGTGTTTGTGGGTGTCAACTGACCATTTTCAGGGAGTGATTGGAAAAACGCTGGCGTGTCCAAGCGTTTTTGTAAGGCGGGTGCCTGACATCAATTCTGGGACCAGACAGGCTGAAGTGATCGCAGCGGCTGAGTAAGTTCTTTTGTACTGCCCGGCTGCACAAGTGTTCGCACAATTGCACAGCTAAAATACACTCCCCTGTGGGCGGCGACTATGCACATTTCCCCCCTGTAGTTAACACAAAGGATAAGGGGAAACAATTATTGAAAAACTATATTTCACATTTAAAATCAATGATATGTGGATATAATTATGGTTATGAATAAGGGTACATTAAATATTAAATCATCCATAAAAGAATAAGGATGTGATATGGTATGATATTGTAACATGAGATAACCTGCACTAATTATATCCCTAGAGAATGGGCTATTTGATAAAACATTTATGAAAGATTATTAAAAACATTAAAACCGGTTAGATACATAAAATAAACGGAGTTGGGTACGATATGCTAAAAAATGAATAAAATAAATTAGGATTTACAAGTTAGCAAATCTTGAAAAAATTAAATCCTGGAACTATCAGATATCCTTACAGTACTTGATATAATCCTAACTGCCAACCTGTACACGAACACTGAAACCTTGAATATATAATGATGAACAGCAACTTGATATGTCGATTAAAACAGGGAATGCAATCTCCCTGAGGTTATTGTTATTACACAATCCCTTTTAGGAACAAACAATTGGAATTTAAGGACAATATTAGATGTTTATTTGTTCAAAAAATACTGACAGGTGATTAGACCTGTCAATCAAAATTTTGGACGAATAAGAGACTGACACAGGGGATATAGTTCTCTCAAACGCGGAAATCGGGTTTCCTATGATGAATCAAATGCGAAATGATCGTTAGGAGATCGGACGCAGATACTATGTGTCCCATTTTAATAGCTTAGCCACTGTCTATATTTATATTTAAGTTGCATGTCCAGTTTACTGCAGAAAGTGCCCCAGTCCCGGTTATAATTGCAGCCGCCGCGGGCGCCATTGATCTTACACCACGCCGGAGACGGCTGCATTAGCACTGAGATCAGCCACGCGGGTGGGTTCCTAGAAGGGAGCCGCGGCTAGCAGCTTCATGCCAGGACACGCGGTGGCTAGGGGGACACAGGCTGAGGCTGCTCGGGAGGTGACACACACACGCTGGGTCCCTTAGATGGATACCGCCGTGTGTGAGCAGTATCATTTAAGAGATACAGGACGGCCGTCATTACACTGTGGGGACTTAAACCGCAGCATGCAGGCAACTCTGTGTGTAGGAGATATAAGACGGCTTCTATTAAACTGTGCCAGCATTTCATGTTGGAATCCCTGTGTGTGACTGCCATATGTGAAGGAATTGTGTATTATCAGTCTATTAATGGAATAAAAATTATAGAATTAACACACCATTAATTTCATATATGATATGCCAAATGTGATGATGAAATACCACCAATAAGATCTAAAGCATAGCACAGTGCTATTGAGTAAAGCACTGCGATCTATTGATATATTATAGATTTATTAGTAGACATACTAATTACAAAGAGAGAGAATATTTGCAGCTCCCATTGTATGTGGAATATATATATACCTGTGAGATAGGGATAATCTGTGACAATAAATGGTAACAATTTACCACATACATTCCATCACACAGTGATGATATATCGATTTAAGAATAGAAATATAGTGAGAACATTCCCTGAAGCAGTCATCATTTACTGACATTGGACACTGTAAGGCACTTTTAGTGTATTCAGCTACAAGGTCTACCATCAAATCCTTCACAAGTAAGGGTGCAATATGAGCCAGTGATGCGCACACTGCAAGCACATCATTAAATAAGGATAGTAGTGGTGGTACAATAAAACTATTGACAGGAGCTGTTTACCCTGAAACACAAATGTATCAGTGAAAGACACTCAGCAGCTGACATTGCAACAAATATTGAAACATTATTGAAGAATAAGAGAGATAGTGACTCAAGAATCAAATACAGTGACAAAGCTTTTTAAACTCACTTTATTATTATTTTTTACACCAATTATTACACTTACACAATATTTCGCTAATGTTTTAATGACAAGAATAAAAGTTATAATAAGAATTTACTTACCGATAATTCTATTTCTCATAGTCCGTAGTGGATGCTGGGGACTCCGTAAGGACCATGGGGAATAGCGGCTCCGCAGGAGACTGGGCACATCTAAAGAAAACTTTAGGACTATCTGGTGTGCACTGGCTCCTCCCCCTATGACCCTCCTCCAAGCCTCAGTTAGGATACTGTGCCCGGACGAGCGTACACAATAAGGAAGGATTTTGAATCCCGGGTAAGACTCATACCAGCCACACCAATCACACCGTATAACCTGTGATCTGAACCCAGTTAACAGCATGATAACAGAGGAGCCTCTGAAAGATGGCTCACAACAATAATAACCCGATTTTTGTAACAATAACTATGTACAAGTATTGCAGACAATCCGCACTTGGGATGGGCGCCCAGCATCCACTACGGACTATGAGAAATAGAATTATCGGTAAGTAAATTCTTATTTTCTCTAACGTCCTAAGTGGATGCTGGGGACTCCGTAAGGACCATGGGGATTATACCAAAGCTCCCAAACGGGCGGGAGAGTGCGGATGACTCTGCAGCACCAAATGAGAGAACTCCAGGTCCTCCTCAGCCAGGATATCAATTTTGTAGAATTTTACAAACGTATTTGCTCCTGACCAAGTAGCTGCTCGGCAAAGTTGTAAAGCAGAGACCCCTCGGGCAGCCGCCCAAGATGAGCCCACCTTCCTTGTGGAGTGGGCATTTACAGATTTTTGGCTGTGGCAGGCCTGCCACAGAATGTGCAAGCTGAATTGTACTACAAATCCAACGAGCAATAGTCTGCTTAGAAGCAGGAGCACCCAGCTTGTTGGGTGCACACAGGATAAACAGCTAGTCAGATTTCCTGACTCCAGCCGTCCTGGAAACATATATTTTCAGGGCACTGACAACGTCTAGCAACTTGGAGGCCTCCAAGTCCCTAGTAGCCGCAGGCACCACCAATAGGTTGGTTCAGGTGAGACGCTGAAACCACCTTGGGGAGAAACTGAGGACGAGTCCTCAATTCCGCCCTGTCCGAATGGAAAATCAGATAAGGGCTTTTTCAGGATAAAGCCGCCAATTCTGACACGCGCCTGGCCCAGGCCAGGGCCAACAGCATGACCACTTTCCATGTGAGATATTTTAACTCCACAGATTTAAGTGGTTCAAACCAATGTGACTTTTGGAACCCAAAACTACATTGAGATCCCAAAGTGCCACTGGAGGCACAAAAGGAGGCTGTATATGCAGTACCCCTTTTACAAACGTCTGAACTTCAGGGACTGAAGCTAGTTCTTTTTGGAAGAAAATTGACAGGGCCGAAATTTGAACCTTAATGAACCCCAATTTCAGGCCCATAGACACTCCTGTTTGCAGGAAATGTAGGAATCGACCCAGTTGAATTTCCTCCGTCGGGCCTTACTGGCCTCGCACCACGCAACATATTTTCGCCAATTGCGGTGATAATGTTTTTGCGGTTACATCCTTCCTGGCTTTGATCAGGATAGGGATGACTTCATCCGGAATGCCTTTTTTCCTTCAGGATCCGGCGTTCAACCGCCATGCCGTCAAACGCAGCCGCGGTAAGTCTTGGAACAGACAGGGTCCTTGCTGGAGCAGGTCCCTTCTTAGAGGTAGCAAAACTGGATTTACCCTGCACCAGACTAAGTATAATTAGATGACTAAATCATGAAAACCAACTAAACAGAAGCGAATTGAGCCCCAATGGGCAGCTGTTCTTACGTTGGAGGTGCTCCCAGGAATAGTGTACCAGATACAAATTAATTTGATGGGTGTGGAAGCGCCCACGCCTCACCAAACAAAAGAAATTCCTATGTTTGGAGCACTCTTTTTGATAATATTATATATAGATGGATGTTTAAAACTTAGCTTTTATTAATCAAATACTCAACTAAAAAATAATGACAGGGGTGTACTAGAAATATCAATTAATTCCCCTTCTAAACAGTGGTAAAAATATAAATAAATGAGAACAAATACTATCGTATTGAATTTATGTATTTGGCTCAAAAATTGATGACAAGAAAATGATGATAATCCATCAAACTTATCAAATAAGCAGCAATAGTGATATTGGTGATATATATTCGTACATACAATCAGAAAGGTTATTCTAAAGAATTTTTTGCTTAATCCTTAGATATTCACCTTAATTATCTCATATGAGGTCCAATCTAATAATACATATCTGAATTTCACCTGGCGGTATAGGTAATACTATGCATATAGGATCGACTTCTCCCCATGCTTCACAGTAGTTTTTTTACATCAAAAACTTACAGCCCTTCCCTACAAGAGAAAAATTTCCATCCATGTCTGTGTATAGACAAATGAGGAATACATAGTTGCAATTTATACTATGCTGAACACTCTGTCTACATTTTGGTTCATTTGTATCTTTAAGCCAAAAACCTGACACACTGATGTTTAAGTCAGCAGATAATGTGACAGATACAGATATCTTACATAGCCACCATTTGTAAAAGACCACATTCTAATCATGCTGTAACAAACCACATCATATACTTTAAGAATCCTGTACAATTTATTATTTAACTGTATTCAAAAATCAATTATTGCATAGAGAATTTGAAAAAGCAAGATCATATTGTGATGTGTCTTAGACAGTAGAGAAGAAAAAATTGGTTTACACTGGCATGGATAGTGGAAAAAATAAATAAATAAATAGTGACACTCTAGTCTGCTAGTCCCATCTGCTGTCTAACCTCATCCATGAGCGGAGGAAAGATGAGAGTAGGACCGTCGACTGTGTCACGGAAAAAAGTAAATCTGGCTCACTGGCTGAAGACCCCGTCGTGGTGTTAGATGGGCCCTGATGCTTATAAGCCTTGCAAGGTCCTAAATGCGCCACTTGGGCCTGAGCCAGAGTCCGAAAATAAAAAGGACCACAGTGACAGATTAGAACACATTTGTGTTGGTATCATTAAATCATAAGAAAGCATTAAAGTTGTGTACTGAAATTGCCCACATCAGGATTGCTCCTAGAGGAGAATATGACTAATGCTGGAAAACTATAATAAATATTTTCTCAGTGGGCACAGATTGAAACGTATTCTCAGGTATTCATATCCACATAGGTTTGCACCTTGCTTATTGCCATATTGCTTGTGGAGGTTGATACCTATTCTATTAACAAAAGTACACAATCGTGGCTTTTCACATGTGAGAATTGGACAAAACTAAAAGGAAATAAGAATAGTCGGCACTCCAGTTCACTGATCCCATCTGCTGTCTGACCTCATCATTGGAGCGGAGGACAGATGAGAGTAGGATCGTGGGCTATGCCGTGGAAAAAAGACAGCGGACGGCAACTTGAGAAGCCGTGTGTGGTGTTAGGCGAACCCTGTTGCCGTTTGCCTTGCAGGGTCCGGATGCGCCACCGGAGACCAGGTGTCCGTCCGTGAGAGTGGGAATTTGACAGGAGAAAAGAAAGGGAGGGATGTGGGGAGTGTCCAGGTGGTGAAACGTACGTCCAACAAACGGCCATACGCACGGACTCCTCACTGCAGGGGGAGCCGTGACCAGCAGCAGCAATTCAGAGTGATTGAGCGGCTAGGGTCGAGTGAGTTCGGGGACACCGCGCTCAAGAGTGGTAACGTACAGTGACCTGCGGGTCAGATACACATACCCGACACTCCCCACATCCCTCCCTTTCTTTTCTCCTGTCAAATTCCCACTCTCACGGACGGACACCTGGTCTCCGGTGGCGCATCCGGACCCTGCAAGGCAAACGGCAACAGGGTTCGCCTAACACCACACACGGCTTCTCAAGTTGCCGTCCGCTGTCTTTTTTCCACGGCATAGCCCACGATCCTACTCTCATCTGTCCTCCGCTCCAATGATGAGGTCAGACAGCAGATGGGATCAGTGAACTGGAGTGCCGACTATTCTTATTTCCTTTTAGTTTTGTCCAATTCTCACATGTGAAAAGCCACGATTGTGTACTTTTGTTAATAGAATAGGTATCAACCTCCACAAGCAATATGGCAATAAGCAAGGTGCAAACCTATGTGGATATGAATACCTGAGAATACGTTTCAATCTGTGCCCACTGAGAAAATATTTATTATAGTTTTCCAGCATTAGTCATATTCTCCTCTAGGAGCAATCCTGATGTGGGCAATTTCAGTACACAACTTTAATGCTTTCTTATGATTTAATGATACCAACACAAATGTGTTCTAATCTGTCACTGTGGTCCTTTTTATTTTCGGACTCTGGCTCAGGCCCAAGTGGCGCATTTAGGACCTTGCAAGGCTTATAAGCATCAGGGCCCATCTAACACCACGACGGGGTCTTCAGCCAGTGAGCCAGATTTACTTTTTTCCGTGACACAGTCGACGGTCCTACTCTCATCTTTCCTCCGCTCATGGATGAGGTTAGACAGCAGATGGGACTAGCAGACTAGAGTGTCACTATTTATTTATTTATTTTTTCCACTATCCATGCCAGTGTAAACCAATTTTTTCTTCTCTACTGTCTAAGACACATCACAATATGATTTTGCTTTTTCAAATTCTCTATGCAATAATTGATTTTTGAATACAGTTAAATAATAAATTGTACAGGATTCTTAAAGTATATGATGTGGTTTGTTACAGCATGATTAGAATGTGGTCTTTTACAAATGGTGGCTATGTAAGATATCTGTATCTGTCACATTATCTGCTGACTTAAACATCAGTGTGTCGGGTTTTTGGCTTAAAGATACAAATGAACCAAAATGTAGACAGAGTGTTCAGCATAGTATAAATTGCAACTATGTATTCCTCATTTGTCTATACACAGACATGGATGGAAATTTTTCTCTTGTAGGGAAGGGCTGTAAGTTTTTGATGTAAAAAAACTACTGTGAAGCATGGGGAGAAGTCGATCCTATATGCATAGTATTACCTATACCGCCAGGTGAAATTCAGATATGTATTATTAGATTGGACCTCATATGAGATAATTAAGGTGAATATCTAAGGATTAAGCAAAAAATTCTTTAGAATAACCTTTCTGATTGTATGTACGAATATATATCACCAATATCACTATTGCTGCTTATTTGATAAGTTTGATGGATTATCATCATTTTCTTGTCATCAATTTTTGAGCCAAATACATAAATTCAATACGATAGTATTTGTTCTCATTTATTTATATTTTTACCACTGTTTAGAAGGGGAATTAATTGATATTTCTAGTACACCCCTGTCATTATTTTTTAGTTGAGTATTTGATTAATAAAAGCTAAGTTTTAAACTAAATACAGTTTTCATCCATCTATATATAATATTATCAAAAAGAGTGCTCCAAACATAGGAATTTCTATTGTTTGGTGAGGCGTGGGCGCTTCCACACCCTTCTTAGAGGTAGAGGCCACGGATCCTCCGTGAGCATCTCTTGAAGTTCCGGTTACCAAGTCCTTCTTGGCCAATCCGGAACCACGAATATAGTGCTTACTCCTCTCCATCTTATCAATCTCAGTACCTTGGGTATGAGAGGCAGAGGAGGGATCACATACCCTGACTGGTACACCCACGGTGTTACCAGAGCGTCTACAGCTTATTGCCTGAGGGTCCCTGGACCTGGCGCAATACCTGTCGAGTTTTTAATCATGTGGAAGACTTCTGGGTGAAGTCCCCACTCTCCCGGGTGGAGGTCGTGCTGAGGAAGTCTGCTTCCCCGTTGTCCACTCCCGGAATGAATACTGCTGACAGTGCTATCACATGATTTTCCGCCCAGCGAAGAATCCTTGCAGCTTCTGCCATTGCCCTCCTGCT
This sequence comes from Pseudophryne corroboree, assembly GCF_028390025.1. NCBI lineage: Eukaryota > Metazoa > Chordata > Amphibia > Anura > Myobatrachidae > Pseudophryne > Pseudophryne corroboree. Next base: position 75,643,632 of record NC_086452.1, read on the forward strand.
TCTTGTGCCACCCTGTCTGTTTACGTGGGTGACTGCCGTGATGTTGTCCGACTGGATCAACACCGGCTGACCTTGAAGCAGAGGTCTTGCTAAGCTTAGAGCATTGTAAATGTCCCTTAGCTTCAGGATATTTATGTGAAGTGATGTCTCCAGGCTTGACCATAAGCCCTGGATATTCCTTCCCTGTGTGACTGCTCCCCAGCCTCGCAGGCTGGCATCCGTGGTCACCAGGACCCAGTCCTGAATGCCTAATCTGCGGCCCTCTAGAAGATGAGCACTCTGCAACCACCACAGGAGGGACACCCTTGTCCTTGGTGACAGGGTTATCCGCTGATGCATCTGAAGATGCGATCCGGACCATTTGTCCAGCAGGTCCCACTGGAAAGTTCTTGCGTGGAATCTGCTGAATGGGATTGCTTCGTAGGAAGCCACCATTTTACCCAGAACCCTTGTGCATTGATGCACTGAGACTTGGCTCGGTTTTAGGAGGTTCCTGACTAGCTCGGATAACTCCCTGGCTTTCTCCTCCGGGAGAAACACCTTTTTCTGGACTGTGTCCAGGATCATCCCTAGGAACAGAAGACACGTCGTCGGAACCAGGTGCGATTTTGGAATATTGAGAATCCAATCGTGCTGCCGCAACACTACCTGAGATAGTGCTACACCGACCTCCAACTGTTCCCTGGATCTTACCCTTATCAGGGAATTGTCCAAGGAAGGGATAACTAAAATTCACTTCCTTCGAAGGAATATCATCATTTCGGCCATTACCTTGGTAAAGACCCGGGGTGCCGTGTACCATCCATACGGCAGCGTCTGAACTGATAGTGACAGTTCTGTACCATAAACCTGAGGTACCCTTGGTGAGAAGGGTAAATTTTGACATGAAGGTAAGCATCCTTGATGTCCCGAGACATCATGTAGTCCCCTTCTTCCAGGTTCGCAATCACTGCTCTGAGTGACTCAATCTTGAATTTGAACCTCTGTACGTAAGTGTTCAAAGATTTTAGATTTAGAATCGGTCTCACCGAGCCGTCCGGCTTCGGTACCACAACAGTGTGGAATAATACCCCGTTCCCTGTTGCAGGAGGGGTATCTTGATTATTACCTGCTGGGAATACAGCTTGTGAATGGCTTCCAAAACTGTCTCCCTGTCAGAAGGAGACATCGGTAAAGCCGACTTTAGGAAACGGCGAGGGGGAGACGTCTCAAATTCAAATTTGTACCCCTGAGATATCACCTGAAGGATCCAGGGGTCTACTTGCGAGTGAGCCCACTGCGCGCTGAAATTCATTGAGACGGGCCCCCCACCGTGCCTGATTCTGCTTGTAAAGCCCCAGCGTATACTGAGGGCTTGGCAGAGGCGGGAGAGGGTTTCTGTTCCTGGGAACTGGCTGATTTCTGCAGCCTTTTTCCTCTCCCTCTGTCACGGGGCAGAAATGAGGAACCTTTTGCCCGCTTGTCCACGAAAAGACTGCGCCTGATAATACGGCGTCTTCTCATGTTGAGAGGCGACCTGGGGTACAAACGTGGAATTCCCAGCTGTTGCCGTGGCCACCAGGTCTGAAAGACCGACCCCAAATAACTCCTCCCTTAATAAAGCAATACTTCCAAATGCCGTTTGGAATACGCATCACCTGACCACTGACGTGTCCATAACCCTCTACTGGTAGAAATGGACAACGCGCTTAGACTTGATGCCAGTCGGCAAATATTCCACTGTGCATCACGCATATATAAAAATGCATCTTTTAAATGCTCTATAGGCAAAAATATACTGTCCCTATCTAGGGTATCAATATTTTCAGTCAGGGAATCCGACCACGCCAACCCAACACTGCACATCCAGGCTGAGGCGATTGCTGGTCGCAGTATAACACCAGTATGTGTGTAAATACCTTTTAGGATACCCTCCTGCTTTCTATCAGCAGGATCCTTAAGGGCGGCCATCTCAGGCGAAGGTAGAGCCCTTACAAGCGTGTGAGCGCTTTATCCCCCCTAGGGGGTGTTTCCCAACGCACCCTAACCTCTGGCGGGAAAGGATATAATGCCAATAACATTTTAGAAATTATCCGTTGTTATCGGGGGAAACCCACGCATCATCACACACCTCATTTAATTTCTCAGATTCAGGAAAACTACAGGTAGTTTTTCCTCACCGAACATAATACCCCTTTTTTGGTGGTACTCGTATTATCAGAAATGTGTAAAACATTTTTCATTGCCTCAATCATGTAACGTGTGGCCCTACTGGAAGTCACATTCGTCTCTTCACCGTCGACACTGGAGTCAGTATCCGTGTCGGCGTCTATATCTGCCATCTGAGGTAACGGGCGCTTTAGAGCCCCTGACGGCCTATGAGACGTCTGGACAGGCACAAGCTGAGTAGCCGGCTGTCTCATGTCAACCACTGTCTTTTATACAGAGCTGACACTGTCACGTAATTCCTTCCAACAGTTCATCCACATCACTATTACAGGCAATCTGCTCCGTCTCCACATCATTTTTCTCCTCATACATGTCGACACAAAAGTACCGACATACAGCACACACACAGGGAATGCTCTGATAGAGGACAGGACCCCACTAGCCCTTTGGGGAGACAGAGGGAGAGTTTGCCAGCACACACCAGAGCGCTATATATATACAGGGATAACCTTATATAAGTGTTTTTCCCCTTATAGCTGCTGTATAGTTAATACTGCGCCTAATTAGTGCCCCCCTCTCTTTTTTTAACCCTTTCTGTAGTGTAGTGACTGCAGGGGAGAGACAGGGAGCTTCCCTCCAACGGAGCTGTGAGGGAAAATGGCGCCAGTGTGCTGAGGAGATAGGCTCCGCCCCTTTTTCGCGGACTTTTCTCCTGCTTTTTTATGGATTCTGGCAGGGGTTAAATGCATCCATATAGCCCAGGAGCTATATGTGATGCATTTTTTTGCCATCCAAGGTGTTTTTATTGCGTCTCAGGGCGCCCCCCCCCAGCGCCCTGCACCCTCAGTGACCGAAGTGTGAAGTGTGCTGAGAGCAATGGCGCACAGCTGCAGTGCTGTGCGCTACCTTGTTGAAGACAGGACGTCTTCTGCCGCCGATTTTCCGGACCTCTTCTGCCTTCTGGCTCTGTAAGGGGGCCGGCGGCGCGGCTCTGGGACCCATCCAAGCTGGGCCTGTGATCGTCCCTCTGGAGCTAATGTCCAGTAGCCTAAGAAGACCAATCCACTCTGCACGCAGGTGAGTTCGCTTCTTCTCCCCTTAGTCCCTCGATGCAGTGAGCCTGTTGCCAGCAGGTCTCACTGAAAATAAAAAACCTAATCTAAAACTTTCACTAAGAAGCTCAGGAGAGCCCCTAGTGTGCACCCTTCTCGTTCGGGCACAGAGATCTAACTGAGGCTTGGAGGAGGGTCATAGGGGGAGGAGCCAGTGCACACCAGATAGTCCTAAAGTTTTCTTTAGATGTGCCCAGTCTCCTGCGGAGCCGCTATTCCCCATGGTCCTTACGGAGTCCCCAGCATCCACTTAGGACGTTAGAGAAATTTTAACATTTCTGGTCATCCACCTTTAGGGTATTTGACTATAAGAGGATATATTAGTCCGTGTGTGCCCACAATAGGGAATATCTTTTTTCTTCTAGTTTCATCATCTTCCTGTGCCCCAGAAGCACCAATCAGCGTCTCAGAGCGTTACTCGGGTATGAAAACACAGGTAATGACCGTTTCCACTTCACAATTACCCGGGTCATTACCGTGTTCAACCCAGGTAGCTATCCGGGTAGGATTCCAGGGTCACTCAACCAGTGTTGAGCCGTTTCCACTTACTAAAAACCCGTGTCGATGTGCGCCCCCGTGCAAAAACACGGGTAAATTTAGCTAGTGGAAAAGGGATGTAATACTGTGTACACACTGGACGATATATCTGCCGTACAATTGAACGGCTGATATATCGTTTACTGATAGGCGGATGTATACAAATGATATGGCTGAACAAAGGGGGTCATTCCGACCCGATCACTCGCTGCAGTTTATCGCAGCGCAGCGATCGGGTTGGATCTGCGCATGCGCCGGCCCATGCTGGACGGCCGAAGGCCATTGTTCCCTAGCGATCACCTCTGCCTGATTGACAGGAAGAGGCGGTCGCTGGGCGGGAGGGGGTTGGACGGCGGCGGTAAGCCACCGTTTAAGGGGCGCAGTCCGGCCAACGCAAGCTTGTTGAAGGGGGGGGGGGGGGTCAGCCGCTGCAACCCCGGCAGCTAAGAGGTTCTCCCGGCCAGCTGCAGGAGCTGCACTGGCCGGGAGTTACTCCTCAAAGGCAAAAGCATCACCACTGTGCGATGCTTTTGCATTTCTGCGGTGGGGGGGTGCAGCACTGGCATGCGGGGCGTCCCCCCGCATGTGTGTGTGCCTGATCGTATTTAGCACAGCTACGATCAACTCGGAATGACCCCCAAAGTCGTTCACAAACATATCGCGTCATCCCTGCAGCACAGCCGGTTCCCAATATGGGCCATCGTTCTGTGTGTATGGCCGACTCCAGATCACAGATAGGTCAGCCGCTGAGTGGTGGGCTGGATTATGTAAATATTACATTTACAGCGGGTTGGGGTGAGCTGTGCGGTGAGGAGGGGGCTAGGTCACAATGGTAGTACGTACCCCTGTGCGCACTGTGTATCCCATGTTCCAGAGTCGGCCAGGTCCCGTCATGTCCGGCTGCCTTGCCGCTGTTGCCAGTGGTCCTGCGAGCAGAGGCGCCACCTGGCAGCAACTGATCCCCTGACTGGGTATTACCAGTGCCGTCGCCGCCGGGAGTCAGGAGCCGGCAGGCAACAGCACTGCTGGGAAGGTGTGGGATTTGTGCAGGTAATGTGTGGTCCGGCTGGTGGGGTGCAGATGATGAGCACCTGTCTGCGGGAGGTAGCCGCCGGTTGGAAGGAGGGAATGGGTGTGGAGCTTGCAATGTGATCATGGTGGGTGGGGGGAGGGAGGGGGCAGCAGTGTTAGGAGTGCGGGCGCTACTCCGGAAACCGTTGGGGGTGGTTTGGTGTTGACTGCAGGCGCTGGTGCTATGAACCACCAGTTAACCCATTAAGTTAAGGTGTTGTCAATTACCTTCCTTTGTGTCCTCCTGGGAGCAGCAGCTGTTCTTCACTGCAGCAGGTACACAAGGGTCACTGCTGTGATCATGGGGGGCCAGGTTGCTGTGCTGTGAGCATCAGAGGGTATGGATCGATAGCAGAAGCCCAGCATCGAATGGTTACTGGGCTGCCGACATCAAATCCAGCGATGCGATGGCACCAACTATCACATCGCAACCATCCAATGGTAGTACCATCGCGATCATAGCTTCAAGCATGCGCACAAGCTGGGCTACGGACACCACTTCCATGCATCCGTAGCTGAGAAATAACTGGGATCCCGGCACCCACGAGTGGGAATAGTCCCTGCTAATCAGTATGCCGACTGTCAGGATTCTCAGGGGGCAGGATGTAGCGGGAGGTGTTGTGACCGGCGGTTTTCTGACCCCCGGTCACATAACAACCATGGAAAGCTGCATTGGAAAGCTGAATCCGATGGCTGGAAACCATTGGATTCCCGCAATTCGATTGAAAAAGTATTTTCATTGGATTAAAAGCATTGATGGTTGCTAACCATCGGATTCCGATGTCCATCCCTATCAAAGGGGAATTGGTGTCAGTGCTGTGGCCATTGGGGGTGGGGGTGTATTGGTGCGGGTGCTGCTGCTTTGTGATTACCGGTTAGGAGGAGGGGGGTTTCTTAAAATTTACACTTACATAAAATGTTAGCATCCTCTCAACTTCAGTAATAAAATGGAAAGCTAATTAAATATAAGTAAAATTGCATGAGACTCATAGTCGAGAGTCAGGGAAAGGAGCCCTCTGGAGCATGAATTGTCATCCAGCACTTGGGTACATATAACAGCGCTATGTCCTCGCGTGCACACAGCCCATGGCAGAGACTGTGCAAATGAAAGGACCCGTTTGAACGTCAGATAAGAGAGACTCAATCATATTCCACTTGACATACAAAAGGGGACAATGGGGAAAGCTGGCGACAAACAATGTAGAAATACAACAGGCCTGCAATAGCACATCAGGGGGTTAATTCAGTAAGGATAGCAAATTCTGCTGAGATCGCATGCTGGGGGCCGCCCATTGCTGGGCAAGGCCGCACAGCATGCTGACCGGAGCCATCTTACCCATAGCGGCGGCGGCTGCTTGTGACATCACGCAGTCGCCGCGATCACGCCCACGACACGCCCTTGTTCGCACCACCTCGCCCGCACAACGCTCGTCTCCTCCCTGGAAACAGAGCATTGCCGTCGCGCCCCAGACACAGACAGTGGAAGAAGAAAAAAAAAGACAGAAAAGAAAGCCGTATTTCCTTTACTTGTGTGCTCTTTAGAAGGCCAGCCCATTAAGTAAATTGCAGGAATATTTGGCACATTTCATGATGACGATCTGCCAGTGTGTATGGAGGAAAGATTCATTGTCCAATGTTAACAACAGCTATATCTGCAGATGGCAGTGGTGGTTGGTCAGTGTGTACCCAGCTTAAAGGAGAGTCTTATTGTGCATGGAAGGGCATTCCACAGAGTAAGTGCAGCCCGAAGAAAGTCCTGCAATCGTGAATGGGAGCGAATAATGAGTGTGGATGAGACGTAGATCTTTTGAGATAAGAGATGTACATAGGTGTAGTTTGGTCAATGGCCGTGTGTGTGAGTAAAAGTATTTTATATGGAATACGGTAGAATACAGGTAAGCAATGGAAAGACTGACATAGTGGATCCTCAGATGATGAACGTCTAGCGAGGAAGATCAGCCTTGCAGCTGCATTTAGAATGGATTGTAGTGGTGAGAGTCTCTTCTTGGTGAGACCAGTAAGAAGACTATTGCAATAATCAATGCAGGAGATGAGAGCATGGATTAGAGCAGGCATGTCCAAACTGCGGCCCTCCAGCTGTTGAGAAACTACACATCCCAGCATGCCCTGACACAGCTGTAGCATTCTCTGACAGCAAAACTGTGTCAGGGCATGCTGGGATATGTAGTTTCACAACAGCTGGAGGGCCGCAGTTTGGGCATGCCTGGAGTAGAGTGTTTGCTGTGTCTTGTGTAAGGTATGGTCGTATTTTGGATGTTTTTTAGATGCATGTAACATGATTTTGAGACAAGATTGAGATGGTTGGGAACAGGGGATAGTTCAGAGTCAAGGATGACACCTAGGTAGCGAGCTTGTGGGGTAGGATTGATGGTAGAGTTCTCAACAGTGATATAGATATCAGGTGGTGACAAATCTGGGGAGGATAGGTAGATTAGGGTATTATCTGCATACAGATGATACTGAAATCAAAAAGAGCTGATTAGTTTGCAAAGAGATGAGGTATAGACTGAGAAAAGCAGAGGACCTAAGACTGAGCCTTGTGGTACTCCAACTGATAAAGGTAGCAAAGAGGAGGTGGATTCAGAGAAGCAGATACTGGGCGGGATATACTAAGGGAAAAATGCGTTAACACCCCCCGTTTTACCGCATTTTCAATTGTACCAAGACCCGGCTGCCCACGTATCGTCGAAGAGGGTATCGCCATCTGTTTATGGCGATAGCCTATGGGCTTCTTTCCGCAACCCGTCGCCCCCCTTCCCCCCCCTCACCTGTGTCCTGGCAGCCTCCTTGTTCGGCTCCACGATCCCCCACCTCCTCCTCCCCCGCAACACAGCCCCTTTGTCCTTCCGGCTGCAGGGGGAAGGAGGAGGAGCCCAGGGACTCCCAGCACACGTCACCACCCGGTACCGGGAGGTGACAGGGACCCCCGGAGGCTCCTGCACACCCTCTTCTCTGGACCACCAGGGATCGCAGGGGCCCCTGGCATCGTACTGCGATACTAATCGCATATGTTAATACATATGCGATTAGCATCATTCCGATGACCGGCAGTGGCTCGCGATCACTGTTAGTACATCCCTCCCAGTGATGTAATCCTGTATAACCAAATCTGTATTTTTAATTTTGCGTCTACTTAGTGATCATGGATCATATAAAAATGCATCACAAAATTACATTTTTCTTGTAGCTGAAATGGGCCTGAACCTTAATACCTTGTAGTCAAAGTTGTCCTTCAGGCTGATGGGGACCCCATAGAGAGGACCTTTGGTGGTCTGTTCTCCGAGTCTCGCCAGATGGGCCTCACACTCCGGCAGATAGTCTGTGATGCAGTTTAGCTCATGAGTCACATCCAGGGCCTGTGAATATGTCATATGGTCAGACATCCCGTAATCTGCTGCACATCATTAATCACCCGGACACACAGAGAAACCGATCTGTCTCATAAATGGAGTCAGAATGACAGAGAGCGGGGCTATTCAACATGTGGCCCTCCAGCTGGTGTGGAATTACACATCTCAGCATGCTCTGCCAAAGATTTAGCATGCCCTAATGACAAGACTGTAGCATGGCATGCTGGGATGTGTAGTTTCACAGCGGCTGGGTGGCTGCATGTTACATACACCTGACATAGGGTAATAATATGCTAGACACAAGTTACAGAGGAAGCAGCAGGTGTAATTACACATACAGCACCTGTTATTCTGCCCCAGCCTGCACAACATGGTTATTATTCTAACAAGGTGATATTAGACAAGGTAACTTCCAATGAGTAAGCTGGGAGTACTCACCGTATAAGAGAGGGATAAAAAAATAAGAATTTACTTACCGATAATTCTATTTCTCATAGTCCGTAGTGGATGCTGGGGACTCCGAAAGGACCATGGGGAATAGCGGCTCCGCAGGAGACTGGGCACAAAAGTAAAAAGCTTTAGGACTACCTGGTGTGCACTGGCTCCTCCCCCTATGACCCTCCTCCAAGCCTCAGTTAGGATACTGTGCCCGGACGAGCGTACACAATAAGGAAGGATTTTGAATCCCGGGTAAGACTCATACCAGCCACACCAATCACACCGTACAACTTGTGATCTGAACCCAGTTAACAGCATGATAACAGAAGGAGCCTCCGAAAAGATGGCTCACAATAACAATAACCCGATTTTTGTAACAATAACTATGTACAAGTAATGCAGACAATCCGCACTTGGGATGGGCGCCAAGCATCCACTACGGACTATGAGAAATAGAATTATCGGTAAGTAAATTCTTATTTTCTCTAACGTCCTAGTGGATGCTGGGGACTCCGAAAGGACCATGGGGATTATACCAAAGCTCCCAAACGGGCGGGAGAGTGCGGATGACTCTGCAGCACCGAATGAGAGAACTCCAGGTCCTCCTCAGCCAGGGTATCAAATTTGTAGAATTTAGCAAACGTGTTTGCCCCTGACCAAGTAGCTGCTCGGCAAAGTTGTAAAGCCAAGACCCCTCGGGCAGCCGCCCAAGATGAGCCCACTTTCCGTGTGGAATGGGCTTTTACAGATTTTGGCTGTGGCAGGCCTGCCACAGAATGTGCAAGCTGAATTGTACTACAAATCCAACGAGCAATCGTCTGCTTAGAAGCAGGAGCACCCAGCTTGTTGGGTGCATACAGGATAAACAGCGAATCAGATTTTCTGACTCCAGTCGTCCTGGAAACATATATTTTCAGGGCCCTGACTACGTCCAGCAACTTGGAATCCTCCAAGTCCCTAGTAGCCGCAGGCACCACAATAGGCTGGTTTAAGTGAAAAGCTGAAACCACCTTAGGGAGAAATTGAGGACGAGTCCTCAATTCTGCCCTGTCCGTATGAAAAATTAGGTAAGGGCTTTTATAGGATAAAGCCGCCAACTCTGAGACACGCCTGGCTGAAGCCAGGGCTAACAGCATTACCACTTTCCATGTGAGATATTTTAAGTCCACAGTGGTGAGTGGTTCAAACCAATGTGATTTTAGGAATCCCAAAACTACATTGAGATCCCAAGGTGCCACTGGAGGCACAAAAGGAGGCTGTATATGCAGTACTCCCTTGACAAACGTCTGAACTTCAGGAACAGAAGCCAGTTCTTTTTGGAAGAATATTGACAGGGCCGAAATTTGAACCTTAATGGACCCTAATTTGAGGCCCATAGACAGTCCTGTTTGCAGGAAATGCAGGAAACGACCCAGTTGAAATTCCTCTGTAGGGGCCTTCCTGGCCTCGCACCACGCAACATATTTACGCCAATTACGGTGATAATGTTGTACGGTTACATCCTTCCTGGCTTTGATCAGGGTAGGGATGACTTCATCCGGAATGCCTTTTTCCTTCAGGATCCGGCGTTCAACCGCCATGCCGTCAAACGCAGCCGCGGTAAGTCTTGGAACAGACATGGTCCCTGCTGGAGCAGGTCCTTTCTTAGAGGTAGAGGCCACGGGTCTTCCGTGAGCATCTCTTGAATTTCCGGGTACCAAGTCCTTCTTGGCCAATCCGGAGCCACGAGTATAGTCTTTACTCCTCTCCTTCTTATGATTCTCAGTACTTTTGGTATGAGAGGAAGAGGAGGGAACACATACACTGACTGGTACACCCACGGTGTTACCCGAGCGTCCACAGCTATTGCCTGAGGGTCCCTTGACCTGGCGCAATATCTGTCCAGTTTTTTGTTGAGGCGGGACGCCATCATGTCCACCTTTGGTTTTTCCCAACGGTTCACAATCATGTGGAAGACTTCTGGGTGAAGTCCCCACTCCCCCGGGTGAAGAACGTGTCTGCTGAGGAAGTCTGCTTCCCAGTTGTCCACTCCCGGAATGAACACTGCTGACAGTGCTATCACATGATTCTCCGCCCAGCGAAGAATCCTTGCCACTTCCATCATTGCCCTCCTGCTTCTTGTGCCGCCCTGTCTGTTTACGTGGGCGACTGCCGTGATGTTGTCCGACTGGATCAACACCGGCTGACCCTGAAGCAGAGGTCTTGCCTGACTTAGGGCATTGTAAATGGCCCTTAGTTCCAGGATATTTATGTGAAGTGACGTTTCCATGCTTGACCACAAGCCCTGGAAATTTCTTCCCTGTGTGACTGCTCCCCAGCCTCTCAGGCTGGCATCCGTGGTCACCAGGACCCAATCCTGAATGCCGAATCTGCGGCCCTCTAGGAGATGAGCACTCTGTAACCACCACAGGAGAGACACCCTTGTCCTTGGAGACAGGGTTATCCGCTGATGCATTTGAAGATGCGATCCGGACCATTTGTCCAGCAGATCCCACTGAAAAGTTCTTGCGTGGAATCTGCCGAATGGAATCGCTTCGTAAGAAGCCACCATCTTTCCCAGGACCCTTGTGCATTGATGTACTGACACTTGGCCTGGTCTTAGGAGGTTCCTGACTAGGTCGGATAACTCCTTGGCCTTCTCCTCCGGGAGAAACACCTTTTTCTGTACTGTGTCCAGAATCATCCCTAGGAACAGCAGACGTGTCGTCGGAATCAGCTGCGATTTTGGAATATTTAGAATCCATCCGTGCTGTCGTAGTACTACTTGAGATAGTGCTACTCCGACCTCTAACTGTTCTCTGGACCTTGCCCTTATCAGGAGATCGTCCAAGTAAGGGATAATTAAGACGCCTTTTCTTCGAAGAAGAATCATCATTTCGGCCATTACCTTGGTAAAGACCCGGGGTGCCGTGGACAATCCAAACGGCAGCGTCTGAAACTGATAGTGACAGTTCTGTACCACAAACCTGAGGTACCCTTGGTGAGAAGGGCAAATTGGGACATGGAGGTAAGCATCCTTGATGTCCAGAGACACCATATAGTCCCCTTCTTCCAGGTTCGCTATCACTGCTCTGAGTGTCTCCATCTTGAACTTGAACCTTTTTATGTAAGTGTTCAAGGATTTCAGATTTAAAATGGGTCTCACCGAGCCGTCCGGCTTCGGTACCACAAACAGCGTGGAATAATACCCCTTTCCCTGTTGTAGGAGGGGTACCTTGATTATCACCTGCTGGGAATACAGCTTGTGAATGGCTTCCAATACCGCCTCCCTGTCGGGGGGAGACGTTGGTAAAGCAGACTTCAGGAACCGGCGAGGGGGAGACGTCTCGAATTCCAATTTGTACCCCTGAGATACTACCTGCAGGATCCAGGGGTCCACTTGCGAGTGAGCCCACTGCGCGCTGAAATTCTTGAGACGGGCCCCCACCGTGCCTGAGTCCGCTTGTAAGGCCCCAGCGTCATGCTGAGGACTTGGCAGAAGCGGGGGAGGGCTTCTGTTCGTGGGAAGAGGCTGTCTGCTGCAGTCTTTTTCCCCTTCCTCTGCCCCGGGGCAGATATGAGTGGCCTTTTGCCCGCTTGCCCTTATGGGGACGAAAGGACTGAGCCTGAAAAGACGGTATCTTTTTCTGCTGCGAGGTGACTTGGGGTAAAAAGGTGGATTTTCCAGCCGTTGCCGTGGCCACCAGGTCCGATAGACCGACCCCAAATAACTCCTCCCCTTTATACGGCAATACTTCCATATGCCGTTTGGAATCCGCATCCCCTGACCACTGTCGCGTCCATAATCCTCTTCTGGCAGAAATGGACATCGCACTTACTCTTGATGCCAGAGTGCAAATATCCCTCTGTGCATCTCGCATATATAGAAATGCATCCTTTAAATGCTCTATAGTCAATAATATATTGTCCCTGTCCAGGGTATCAATATTTTCAGTCAGGGAATCCGACCAAGCCACCCCAGCACTGCACATCCAGGCTGAGGCGATTGCTGGTCGCAGTATAATACCAGTATGTGTGTATATACTTTTAAGGATATTTTCCAGCTTCCTATCAGCTGGTTCCTTGAGGGCGGCCGTATCAGGGGACGGTAACGCCACTTGTTTTGATAAGCGTGTGAGCGCCTTATCTACGCTAGGGGGTGTTTCCCAACGCGCCCTAACCTCTGGCGGGAAAGGGTATAATGCCAATAACTTTTTAGAAATTAGCAGTTTTTTATCGGGGGAAACCCACGCTTCATCACACACCTCATTTAATTCATCTGATTCGGGAAAAACTACGGGTAGTTTTTTCACACCCCACATAATACCCTTTTTTGTGGTACTTGTAGTATCAGAAATGTTCAAAACCTCCTTCATTGCCGTGATCATGTAACGTGTGGCCCTACTGGAAAATACGTTTGTTTCCTCACCGTCGACACTGGAGTCAGTGTCCGTGTCTGTGTCTGTATCGACCTGAGGTAACGGGCGCTTTAGAGCCCCTGACGGTGTTTGAGACGCCTGTACAGGTATTAACTGATTTGCCGGCTGTCTCATGTCGTCAACAGTGTTTTGTAAAGTGCTGACACTATCACGTAATTCTTTCCATAAGACCATCCAGTCAGGTGTCGACTCCCTAGGGGGTGACATCACTAACACAGGCAATTGCTCCGCCTCCACACCATTTTCCTCCTCATACATGTCGACACAACGTACCGACACACAGCACACACACAGGGAATGCTCTGATAGAGGACAGGACCCCACTAGCCCTTTGGGGAGACAGAGGGAGAGTTTGCCAGCACACACCAGAGCACTATATATATACAGGGATAACCTTATATACCGTAAGTGTTTTTCCCTAATATAGCTGCTGTATATATTTATATGCCAATTTAGTGCCCCCCCCTCTCTTGTTTTACCCTGTTTCTGTAGTGCAGGACTGCAGGGGAGAGTCAGGGAGCCTTCCTCCAACGGAGCTGTGAGGAAAAAATGGCGCCAGTGTGCTGAGGAGATAGGCTCCGCCCCTTTTTCGGCGGCCTTTCTCCCGCTTTTTTATGTAAAAATAGGCAGGGGTTAAATACATCCATATAGCCCAGGAGCTATATGTGATGTATTTTTTGCCAAAAAAGGTGTTTTTATTGCGTCTCAGGGCGCCCCCCCCCAGCGCCCTGCACCCTCAGTGACCGGAGTGTGAAGTGTGCTGAGAGCAATGGCGCACAGCTGCGGTGCTGTGCGCTACCTTAGTGAAGACAGGACGTCTTCTGCCGCCGATTTTCCGGACCTCTTCAGTCTTCTGGCTCTGTAAGGGGGACGGCGGCGCGGCTCCGGGACCCATCCATGGCTGGGCCTGTGATCGTCCCTCTGGAGCTAATGTCCAGTAGCCTAAGAAGCCCAATCCACTCTGCACGCAGGTGAGTTCGCTTCTTCTCCCCTTAGTCCCTCGATGCAGTGAGCCTGTTGCCAGCAGGTCTCACTGAAAATAAAAAAACCTATTTAAACTTTTACTCTAAGCAGCTCAGGAGAGCCACCTAGATTGCACCCTTCTCGTTCGGGCACAAAATCTTAACTGAGGCTTGGAGGAGGGTCATAGGGGGAGGAGCCAGTGCACACCAGGTAGTCCTAAAGCTTTTTACTTTTGTGCCCAGTCTCCTGCGGAGCCGCTATTCCCCATGGTCCTTTCGGAGTCCCCAGCATCCACTAGGACGTTAGAGAAATAATAATAATAATAATAATAATAATAAAAAAAATGTATCTAAATGTGCTTTAACACGGTCTGCCTTTTTGGCACAAGAAGCTTGTATTTTTTCTCTCACAAATGGGCTGGGCAGCCTTATGTAATGCTTTCAGGTATCAATTTACCATGTATCAATGATTTAACCAAAAAAAGAGAGGGACAGTGGACACAGTTGGAAAGGGCTGTGTGGTCAGCCACACAACAGCCCCACAGCAGCCACGGAGGAGCCACACAGCAGCCAGGATGTAGCTGCTGTCCAGGGAGGAGCCACACAGCAGCCAGGGGAGCCAGGGAGGTGCCACACAGCAGCCAGGATGTAGCTGCTGTCCAGGGAGGAGCCACACAGCAGCCAGGGGAGCCAGGGAGGTGCCACACAGCAGCCAGGGGAGCCAGGGAGGTGCCACACAGCAGCCAGGGGAGCCAGGGAGGTGCCACACAGCAGCCAGGGAGGTGCCACACAGCAGCCAGGGGAGCCAGGGAGGTGCCACACAGCAGCCAGGGGAGCCAGGGAGGTGCCACACAGCAGCCAGGGAGGTGCCACACAGCAGCCAGGGAGGTGCCACACAGCAGCCAGGGGAGCCAGGGAGGTGCCACACAGCAGCCAGGATGTAGCTGCTGTCCAGAGAGGAGCCACACAGCAGCCAGGGGAGCCAGGGAGGTGCCACACAGCAGCCAGGGGAGCCAGGGAAGTGCCACACAGCAGCCAGGGGAGCCAGGGAGGTGCCACACAGCAGCCAGGGGAGCCAGGGAGGTGCCACACAGCAGCCAGGGGAGCCAGGCAGGTGCCACACAGCAGCCAGGGAGGTGGCACACAGCAGCCAGGGAGGTGGCACACAGCAGCCAAGGGAGCCAGGGAGGTGCCACACAGCAGCCAGGGGTAAAAGAAGGAGAAGCCAGGGAGCCAAGGAATTACACACAATTGGCCTAATTCAGTAAGGATAGCAAATTCTGCTAATTAGCAGAATTTGCTATCCTTTGGATCGCATGCTGGGGGCCGCCCATCGCTGGGCAAGGAGGCTGACCGGAGCCTCCCCCACTTCAACAAGCAGAAATTGCGAAGCGTTCGCAATTTCTGCTTGTTAGCAGAAACTGTGGAAGCCTTCTGCTGGCACAGCTTAGCTGCAGGAGACTCTTCCTGATCGGCTGCGTGACGTCACACGCAGCCGCGATCACGCCCCTGTCCAGCCGCCTCCGCCCCCCGTTCGGCCGCAACCGCAATGCTCTGTCTCTTTCCTGGACTGACAGACCCTGATTGACAGGCAGAGGCGATCGCATTTTCTGCGCTTATTGGCCCTCATTCCGAGTTGTTCGCTCGCAAGCTGCTTTTAGCAGCTTTGCACACACTAAGCCGCCGCCTACTGGGAGTGAATCTTAGCATAGTAAAATTGCGAACGAAAGATTAGCACAATTGCGAATAGACACTTCTTAGCAGTTTCTGAGTAGCTCCACACTTACTCTGCCACTGCGATCAGTTCAGTCAGTTTCGTTCCTGGTTTGACGTCACAAACACTCCCAGCGTTCGCCCAGACACTCCCCCGTTTCTTCAGACACTCCCGCGTTTTTCCCAGAAACGGCAGCGTTTTTTCACACACTCCCATAAAACGGCCAGTTTCCGCCCACAAACACCCACTTCCTGTCAATCACATTACGATCACCAGAACGAAGAAAAATCCTTGTTATGCCGTGAGTAAAATTCCTAACTGCATAGCAAATTTACTTGGCGCAGTCGCAGTGCGAACATTGCGCATGCGCAATTAGCGGAAAATCGCTGCGATGCGAAGAAAATTACCGAGCGAACAACTCGGAATGACCACCATTGCCATCCAACCTGAATTAGGCCCAGTAGCCAGAGACACAGGGATGAGCACACAGCCGGCAGAGAGCAAGTGATGAGCTACAGATCCAGGCTATTACAGGGATCACTCACTTTGCTCATGTAGGTGTGAAGAACAGTCTCTGGTGAGAGTGTCCCCTCCCTCAGTCTCTCCGAGAGCTCTGCCAGAGACAGGGACAGTATTTCTGATGGATTCGCTACAGGATGCTGAAATGAGAAAACAGCATTTCACATGACAATAGGAACTAATATAGAAGGAGTATCATAGATCAACCATTCACACATAGGGCCTCTCTTTACCCAATATTTCATTATATTACGCAGTTTCTGAGCAGTTGTTGCAAATGGAGATTCAGACGTAAATAGCTATAAATCGCAGCATGAACCTGAAAAATGTCATTATATTTATCAAACATCAGTTGGGCCAAGCAGTGAATATGGGAGTTCTGGCTATTTTGCCAGAGAAACAACTAGCCAGAACTTTCAAATATGGGCAGCTAATAGGGCAGCGAGGTGGGGGTTAATGAGGGTATCCGGATTGTAGATAGACAGACTGTCAAAGGGTCGACACAAGATGGTCGACAGGGTCAAAAGGTTGACAAGTGTTTTTTCTTGATTTTTCTGGTCAGCGTAAGACACTTGTGGATAGTTAGGGTTGGGCTGTCGGAGGGGACAGTTATGGTTAGACACTTGGGGATAGTTAGGGTTGGGCTGTCGTAGGGGACAGTTATGACTAGACACTTGGGGATAGTTAGGGCTAGGCTGTCGGAGGGGACTGTTAGGGTTAGACACTTGGGGATAGTTAAGGTTAGGCTGTCGGAGGGGACTGTTAGGATTAGACACTTGGGGATAGTTAGGGTTAGGCTGTCGGAGGGGACTGTTAGGGTTAGACACTTGGGGAGGGTTAGGGTTGGGCTGTCGGAGGGGACTGTTCGGATTAGACACTTGGGGATAGTTAGGGTTAGGCTGTCGGAGGGGACTGTTCGGATTAGACACTTGGGGAGGGTTAGGGTTGGGCTGTCGGAGGGGACTGTTAGGATTAGACACTTGGGGATAGTTAGGGTTAGGCTGCCGGAGGGGACTGTTAGGGTTAGACACTTGGGGATAGTTAGGGTTAGACACTTGGGGGAGGGTTAGGCTGTCGGAGGTGACAGTTACGATTAAACACTTGGGGAGGTTTAGGGCTAGGCTGTCGGAGGGGACTGTTAGGGTTAGACACTTGGAGGAGGGTTAGGGTTAGGCTGTCGGAGGGACAGTTACAGTTAGACACTTGGGGATAGTTAGGGTTAGGCTGTCGGAGGGGACAGTTACAGTTAGACACTTGGGGATAGTTAGGGTTAGGCTGCCGGAGGGGACTGTTAGGGTTAGACACTTGGGGATAGTTAGGGTTAGGCTGTCGGACGAGACAGTTACAGTTAGACACTTGGGGACAGTTAGGGCTAGGCTGTCGGAGGGGACTGTTAGGGTTAGACACTTGGGGGAGGGTTAGGGTTAGAATTAAGCTTAAAATAACAAAGACAAAACATATGTTGACCTTTTCTGTGTCGACCTTTTGAACATGTTGACCTTTCAACCATCTCGGCCATTTAACTATCGACCTTTTGGTGTTGATCTATTGACTGTCCATGTACTATCTATCCTTCAATCCACATGCTTTAATGAGAGAAACTGATTGGTATCGGAGAGGAAGGGGTTAATGACAAAGTGATGACTGTCAGAACGGCAGGTGTTAGTAACAGACAGTGAAGGTTATCATTGAGACAGTAGATAATTCGAAAAACTGATACGTATCAGAGCAGCAGGGGTTAACAAGCGACACTGAAGGGTGTCAGAGACACGTGGGTTAATGAAAGAAACTGTTTCAGATCAGAGAGGCAGGGGTTAATGAGAGATTAAAAGAGGGTCGTGTTATTCATAAACACTGATGGGCATCACAGAGGGAGGGGTTAATTAGAGACACTGATCAGTATCAAAGAGGAAGGGGTTAATGAGCAATAATAATGGATATCATATAGGAACAGGTGAATGATAGTGATGGGTATCAAAGAGGAAGGGTTAATGAGCAATTTTAATGGATATCATATAGGAACAGGTGAATGATAGTGATGGGTATACGAGAGGCGGGAGTTAAGAAGAGATGAGTATCAGAGAGGCATGGGTTAAGGATAGACAGTGATGGATATCAGAGAGACATGGATTAAGGAGAGACAGTGAGAGATATCAGAGAGGAATGGGTTAAGGAGAGACAGTGATGGATATTAGAGAGGCATGGGGTAAGGAGAGACAGTGATAGATATCAGAGAGGCATGGGTTAAGGAGAGACAGTGATGGATATTAGAGAGGCACGGGTTAAGGAGAGACAGTGAGAGATATCAGAGAGGAATGGGTTAAGGAGAGACAGTGATGGATATTAGAGAGGCATGGGTTAAGGAGAGACAGTGATGGATATTAGAGAGGCATGGGTTAAGGTGAGACAGTGAGAGATATCAGAGAGGAATGGGTTAAGTTAAGGAAACAGTGACAGATATCAGAGCAGGTTTATGAAATAAACTGATGTGTACCTGAGAGGAAGGAATTAATAAAAGATATTGATGGGTACCAGACACGCAAGGGTTAATGATAGTATGGGTATCAGATGTGTGTGTTGATGGGACATACTTATGGGTATCTGAAAGACCGGGGTTAATGAGAGTCAGTAGTGGGTATCAGAGGTAAGGGTTAATAAATGAGTGGGGCAGTTGTCATACAGGCAGTGTCGGACTGGGGCATGAAGGGACCGAGGAAATGCAGTGGTAGGTGCCCATGTTTAGGGCTGTGGCCAGTCTCCAGACGGGGTGAGACCAGCTGCCACAGAGCCTTGGTAACCATTATATAGGGCATTGTCTGGACCCCTTGATAAATTTATATAGTAAATACTGCTAGTGCATAATGATAATGTAGGTGTGGTATGGAAGGTCGACAGTAACTAGGTCAACAGGGTCTTTAGGTCGACAGGTCAAAAGGTCGACATGTGTTTTTTTAATGTTTTTTTTTGTGTCGTTCTCTTCGAAGAGTGACCCGGGAACCCCAATTAGTGCACCATGTTCGCTCGCCATGCTTCGGGCAAGGTGCCTCGCTCTACTACCGCTTCGCTCGGCACAGGTTACCGTTCCAATCTTAGTCCATGTGGACCGTTAAGTATGAAAACATTAAAAAAAAGAAAAAAAATTGTGAAAAACTCATGTCGACCTAGAGACCCTGTCTACCTATAGTGGTCGACCTAGAGACCGGATCCCTGATAATGTACCAGACTAATAACAGCAGTGCACTGTAGGGAATATACTATAGTCCTGTGTAGTATAATATGACATATGTATAATTCATTTGCACAGTCTGGAACCTGATCCCTAGAGAAGGAGGTGGGGAGGGGGGGCTGGCAGTGGGGCCCACCGGTGGTTTCCCTTGTACCCCTGTGGGACAATCCAACCCTGCAAACAGGTAGCAAATGTAATGCCCCACCCCTGCTGTCTGATACCAGGGCAGTATCCGTGCCAGGCATAACACCGTACCAGACGGCAGTGTCAGGGTCAGTCCAGGGCGTGGATACAGAGATTACACATAGACGCGGCACCCAGGTTATCAAGATGAGCCGAGTCAGCAGGAATTGTATAAATGTTAAACACTCCGAGTTTCTATAGAGCAAAGTCTGTAAAACTGACCCAGACAGGAGCCACGAGGCACATCCACAGTTATAATACACAGGAACTACAGGGAGTAGGTTACCACATATAAATAAAAATGCACAATGCACCTGTGATCTGTAAAGTGCCCGTCTGAGCTAGGTAGAATAGAAGAAGACAACAATAAGGCACCCAGACACTGGGTAGTTCACTTACTAGAGAGGTGAGGACGCACAGATTAAGGGTCGTTCCTTGATGTAAAGGGGGTCATTCTATAATTGATATGCCAATATAGTATAAACTCTTGTAAGTAATAACTGTATGATGGGTCCTGATGTCATCGCTGATACCTGGCCTCGTTTTCATTACTTGAATAATGACATTAGGAAATGTGAGTCCGGGATGCGTGTAGCATTCCAGCACTGGGGATGGCGGCAGTCATATCTGGAATACTGCGACATCCTGAGGGTATCGGGCACCCTGTTAGGGTTAGGACCTGGGGTGAGTGTGTGTGTGTGTGTGTGTGTGTGTGTAAATGTACAATACATATATATATATATATATACATACATACACACACACACACACACACACATATATATATATATATATATATATACACACACACATACATACAAACAAACATTGTGTGTGTGTGTGTGTGTGTGTGTGTGTGTGTGTGTGTGTGTGTGTGTGTGTGTGTGTGTGTGTATATAAAACATGAGCTATATATTGTCATATAACATACTACAGTGATATATTACACCTGCAGTATAATGTTACACTATATTAGACGGATCTAATAGGACAGTCTTGCACTTGCACTTGTCCTCCCATAACAGACCTGTGCGGACAGGCGGCTGGCAGCTCTCTCCATCCGGCCTAAGGCTCCGTCCCTTCTCCCACGAGCATGTGCTATCCTCTGCCGGATCCTCCTCTTGGTCACCCAGCGGGACAGGAGCAGCAGAGACCCGGCAGAGCAGCCGAAGAGGAGGCACAGGACCCGGGGGTCACGGAGATCCATAGCGGGCACCTTCTCCATAGCGGGCACCTTCTCCATAGTTGACGTGCGCTTGTGCAGTCACACAATGCGATCAGCGTGAACAGATCTGCGCGTAGGGATTGCTACCCATGATCCATCGATGATTATTTTATTTTTTTTATGTTAGTGGTTTTACCATTCGATGGTGGCATCCCGATGTTTGTCACCATCAAATGGTAATTATTCGATGGTGTAGCGATGGTTCACTGTTTTTTTATTTTTTATTCTCGAGAGCTGCACTGTTCCTGGCTCCGTCCTGGCTGCTGCGTGTCTGCTTCAGAGCATCTTGGGTTCGTTGGAGGATGTCTCTGCAACTCTGGGGGTCATTCTGACCCGTTCGCTCGCTGCTTTTTGTCGCAGCCGAGCGAACGGGTCCCTACTGCGCATGCAGGCAGAGGCGAGCGCTGCGTGGGAGGGGGCGGAATGGCGGCGTTTGGCCGCCGTTTCGTGTGAGCGGTCCAGCCACGCCGGGTGGGCCGTAGTGGCTGCGTGACGTCACACGCAGCGGCTGCGGGCCAGGGAGCGATGAGTAGCTCCTGGGCAGCACGCTAAAGCTGCGCTGGCCGGGAGCTACTCTTGAAGTGCAAAGGCATCGCCGCTGTGAGATGCCTTTGCACTTCTGCGTGGGGGGGGGGGGGGTGGCTGCACTGACATGCGGGGCGGTCTAGCCCTGTGCTGGGTGTCCCCCAGTGACGTGCGGTGGGGTGAGGCAGGTGAGGCCGAGCCTTTCCTGTCATACTAACGTTTGTGCCAGCGTTTTGACTGTATAAAGTATATGAAAAATACAAAGAATTTGTTTGAAATATCTTCTTTGCATTCTAATAATTTTTATAGACAAAACTCTGGAGTAAAAAGTCTATGGCAGGGGAGGCAGTGCCTCACCTGCTTATCTACTCCGCACATCTCTGATCAAAACTCACCAAATCTCCAGGAGTTTATACTGCTACACCTGTATACAACGCCCAGACAGTGGCGGATCTTGCCACGGGCAAGCGGTACTTTTGCCCGGGGCGCCGCCTTCCGGACGGCGACGGCGCCATCCGGAGGGCGCCGCACCAGGGCAAGATCCGCCACTGTGCCCCCCGCAGTGCCCTGCTGTGCCCCCCCCCCCCCGCTTTGAAAGGAACCAGACGCGTAGCGTCTAGTTTCCCTTCATTGAGAGGACCTTAGTTGTGCGGTGCGCGTGCGCGATGACGTCATCGCGCACCGCACAGCAAAGGTCCTCTCCATGAAGGGAAACTAGACTCTACGGTCTAGTTTCCCTTCATGTAGAGGACCTTTGATGTGCGATGCACGATGACGTCATCGCGCACCGCACAGCATAGTGGCACAGACACTAGGGGTCATAATTGACCTCTAGTGTCTATGCTGTTCTATGGGAGAGACGTAATAACGTCTCTCCCATAGATCGAAGAGAGGAGAGGAGAAGAGCGGCGCCGCCGGCGGAGGGGGTCTGCAGCGGTCTGTATCAGGAACGGGGATGGTAAGTATACTTTTTTTTTATTTAATTTTTTCTTTCAGCGTCGTGACCACGCCCCCATTTGAAGCCACGCCCCTATATTTTGCCCGGGGCGCCACAAGGCCAAGAACCGGCCCTGTGCCCAGATGTACGTTTTGGCTCATATATTACGTGTAAATCTGGCTCTGGTGCTAGCCAGTGCCTCCTGAGATATTTAGCTCACCGCACGTCCCTGGACTGTCCCCCCGCATGTCAGTGTCAATGATCGTAGCTGTGCTAAATTTAGCACAGCTATGATCAACTAGGAATGACCCCCTCTGTCTGCCTCAGACCTGACTGCTCTCTGATGATTCCTCCCCTCTCTAGGCTGCAACTAGGCAACAGGTCACTAAACTAGCTCTGATTGGTTCTCACTACCTCAGAGCGCCAATCAGAGTGCAGCCCTCGCCCCTGCAGCAGCCAGCTAGCTAGCTGTACAGCTCATGAGGCCAGTGGCGGAACTGTGGGAGGCAGTGGAGTCGGCTGCCGCCGGGCTCCTGGCCACAAGGGGGCACATCTCCTCCCCTGCCTGACGATCGCTCGCTGCTATTGCAGACGGAGGAGCTGTGTCAGTGACACGGAAGCTGCCTCCTGTGTATACACTGGCACTGGCTGCAGCTAGGGGGAGCTCCAGAGCGCAGCTCCTCCTGGGCCCTGCCAGTTAAGCAAGCCAGCCTGGAGAAGCTCTCTGTTCCTCTCTCAGTCTGATGGTAGCCAAAGGTAGGCACTGTGTGGGGGGTGCGGGAGAGGTGTAGATGGGGGTGCTGGGGGAACTTTAATAAATGTTGGAAGCACTGTGTTTTGTGTGTGCATGTTTTTAAGTGAGGTGCGTGTGTGTGTGTGTGTGTGTGTGTGTGTGTGTGTGTGTGTGTGTGTGTGTGTGTGTGTGTGTGTTTTTAAGGAAAGTTGTGTGTTCAAGTAAAATAGGCATGTGTGTGAGAGGCATGTGTGTGTGTGAGTGGCATGTGTGTGTGTAAGTGAGAGGCATGTGTGTGTGTAAGTGAGTGGCATGTGTGAGTGTAAGTGAGTGGCATGTGTGTGAGAGGCATGTGTGTGTGTAAGTGAGTGGCATGTGTGTGAGAGGCATGTGTGTGTGTAAGTGAGTGGCATGTGTGTGAGTGGCATGTGTGTGAGAGGCATGTGTGTGAGTGGCATGTGTGTGAGAGGCGTGTGTGTGTGTGTGTGTGTGTGTGTGTGTGTGTGTGTTGTCAAAGTCAGAAAAATATCTCTACACACACTGCCATATTTGCACCTCATACTGGTCCGCGCTGCGCATGCGTACGCTCTCCCGTACGTGCGCATACTCACAGTCGCGGGCACCCGCAGGCGCATGGTATGCGTATTTACGGTAGAGTTTATGTAATCGTAGCGTGCGACTCATTCGTTACATATTTTCACTAATAATGTATTTTGTAGATCATGGTCCCTTTGATAGATACTGAAAGTTTAGTTAACATAGCATGTTCCTGAACAGAGAGATCCCTCTTTGTATTGTACGAAGGGTCTAACAGGGGTCATACAGTAGTGTTTGGTACCCATCGGAAGAGTATTTAAATAGCAATATTCCGGTGTTGGTTTGGAGCGGATTGATCGCTCGTGCGAATAGTTATGGACATAAGAAGTTTATGTCCATTTACTATTATTTGTTCTTACTTAGTCATGCGGCGGGAAACCCAGTATCCCACCCACCTGGACAGTTGGAAACAGTCACAGCCCACCTGTATGAATCAACCTATGACCTTTTGTTATAATGCGAAGCCGAATTCCTGTGTCCAATGAACAATGAGATTGTAGGGACCATTGAATTGTATTGTGTGTGGGGCATAAATAGGCAGGCCGACCGTATCCAGTACACACTCTCTCTTCAACGGTTCTCATTGCTGATAATCGGGAGCTGGATATCGAGGCGCATGCGATCGTTTCCCCTTGTGCGTAAGTGTTTCTCCGCAATCATATTGTCTTGATGTTATTGTGAGCCATATCTCTCTCTCTCTCTCTCTCTCTTCTATTTCTCCCGTATTTTTCCCTTAATTGTATTGTATTGTATTTCCTGTGTAGTTATCTGGTTAGTTAGTCTATGTTATATTGTAGTGTATGCTTTGTACTGTGATTCTTTTGCAAGTATAATAGTCATAATACATAATAGGTTTTGGACCCTAAGCCCAGGTATCTGTGTATTTCTTATAGTGTTAAGTATTCCCTGAGCGTCGGTGACGCTCAAGCAGCTTTGTAGTTAATCAGGTTACACCAGGTTGCACTTACACTCTGTCACCACACTAAGGTTTACTGTATATTTCGTTGTTAAAGGTATAGATATAAAGGTTTAACGTTATAAGCGTCTGCACCGCTGGTGATCTCCTCGTGGTCCCGAGCGTCCGCTACGCTATAGCGAATCATTACGTTAGTCGGCAGCCAATAGCGTGCCTGCCTGTGATCTCTGGGCCGTAAGCGAACGTGACGCTTGAGCGTCTCGACTACGGTTGAGCGATCGTTACGCAACTTGCGTACCCTTACGGTACTTCTTACGTAGATAGCGTACAGTGTTCTTAGACCTCTTAAAGTGTTTTATATACGATAAATATTTAGCTTTATCAGTGTGTGTGTGTGTGTAAGTGAGAGGTATGTGTGTGAGAGGCAAGGATTAAAGGAGGCACACACCTGGTCTGGGTACACGCTACCTTACAAATATATGGAGGGGTGTCTGTTTCTGAATGTGTGTGTGTGAGAGGCGTGTGTGTGTGTGAGGCATGTGTGTGTTTTTAAGTGGAGGCGTGTGTGTGTGTGTGTGTGTGTGTGTGTGTGTGTGTGTGTGTGTGTGTGTGTGTGTGTGTGAATGCGGCGTGTGTGTGTTTTTAAGTGAAGGAGGCGTGTGTGTGTGTGTGTGTGTGTGTGTGTGTGTGTGTGTGTGTGTAAGAGGCATGTGTGTTTTTAAGTGAAAGCAGCGTGTTTTTTTAAGTGAATGAGGCGTTTGTGTATTTTTTTTATATATATCTAGTGTTCGCGCTAGGTGTCTTTCACAGGGCGCTGCGCCCTGCCCCTTTTTTAGACAGCTGAATCCCGCCCCGGCCCGTTTTTGTGCGCCCTGCCACCCCGCCGTTTGCTGCCCGCCGGACCTCGCCACGCCGCCGGACCCAGTCGTGCGCTGCCCGACCGGGTAAGCACATGAGAGTCCCCCACGGCCCGCCCCGCTCGTCCGTAGCTGTCAGCCGCCACTGTCTCAGCCTTGCGCTGACACAGTGACTGACAGCATCTCCCCTCCTCTGCGAGAAGACTATAGGTCTGCTCATGATCTGGTGTGACAGGAGGGTTGAGTTTGCCTCTCCCGCCGAGGCAAACCCAGCCCTCCTGTGTATGAATGTTTAAAAGGACTCGGAGACACCAGGGAGGATCAACAGGTCGCCATCTTTAATGCAGCTCCGCAAGTGTGGCGGTGATCAGCACTCCCCCTCTGTGTCCTGGGCTAAATTTACCTTGTAAGTACTACAGTTGTAAACTTCAATCTCAGTGCGCTCTACCTGGTGCTCTCTACCTGGTGCAATGTGTCTCGGTGCTCTCTACCTGGTGCAGTGTGTCTCAGTGCTCTCTACCTGGTGCAGTGTGTCTCAGTGCTCTCTACCTGGTGCAATGTGTCTCAGTGCTCTCTGCCTGGTGCAATGTGTCTCAGTGCTCTCTACCTGGTGCAGTGTGTCTCAGTGCTCTCTACCTGGTGCAATGTGTCTCAGTGCTCTCTACCTGGTGCAATGTGTCTCAGTGCTCTCTACCTGGTGCAATGTTTCTCAGTGCTTTCTACCTGGTGCAATGTGTCACAGTGCTCTCTACCTGGTGCAATGTGTCTCAGTGCTCTCTACCTGGTGTAATGTGTCTCAGTGGTCTCTGCCTGGTGCAATGTGTCTCAGTGCTCTCTACCTGGTGTAATGTGTCTCAGTGGTCTCTACCTGGTGCAATGTGTCTCAGTGCTCTCTACCTGGTGCAATGTGTATAATGTGCTCTCTACCTGGTGCAATGTTTTTCAGTGCTTTCTACCTGGTGCAATGTGTCTCAGTGCTCTCTACCTGGTGCAATGTGTCTCAGTGCTCTCTACCTGGTGCAATGTGTCTCAGTGCTCTCTACCTGGTGCAATGTGTCTCAGTGCTCTCTACCTGGTGTAATGTGTCTCAGTTGTCTCTGCCTGGTGCAATGTGTCTCAGTGCTCTCTACCTGGTGTAATGTGTCTCAGTGGTCTCTACCTGGTGCAATGTGTCTCAGTGCTCTCTACCTGGTGCAATGTGTCTCAGTGCTCTCTACCTGGTGCAATGTGTCTCAGTGCTCTCTACCTGGTGTAATGTGTCTCAGTGGTCTCTACCTGGTGCAATGTGTCTCAGTGCTCTCTACCTGGTGCAATGTGTATAATGTGCTCTCTACCTGGTGCAATGTTTTTCAGTGCTTTCTACCTGGTGCAATGTGTCTCAGTGCTCTCTACCTGGTGCAATGTGTCTCAGTGCTCTCTACCTGGTGCAATGTGTCTCAGTGGTCTCTACCTGGTGCAATGTGTCTCAGTGGTCTCTACCTGGTGCAATGTGTCTCAGTGGTCTCTACCTGGTGCAATGTGTCTCAGTGCTCTCTACCTGGTGTAATGTGTCTCAGTGCTCTCTACCTGGTGCAATGTGTCTCAGTGGTCTCTACCTGGTGCAATGTGTCTCAGTGGTCTCTACCTGGTGCAATGTGTCTCAGTGGTCTCTACCTGGTGCAATGTGTCTCAGTGCTCTCTACCTGGTGCAGTGTGTCTCAGTGCTCTCTGCCTGGTGCAGTGTGTCTCAGTGCTCTCTGTCTGGTGCAGTGTGTCTCAGTGCTCTCTGCCTGGTGCAGTGTGCCTCAGTGCTCTCTACCTGGTGCAATGTGTATAATGTGCTCTATCTGGCGCAGTGTGCCTCAGTGCTCTCTACCTGGTGCAGTGTGCCTCAGTACTCTCTACCTGGTGCAGTGTGCCTCAGTGCTCTGCCTGGTGCAATATGTATAACGTACTCTACCTGGCGCAGTGTGTATAGAAGGTTCTACCTGGTGCAATGTCTATTAGGTGCACTAATGTGTGGTGTAATGTGAATTGCCACTATTATGTGGCCACGCCCCTTCCCCACGAAACATTGCCCCTAAATGTTTGCTGTCTGTGCTTTAGCCTGTAGGAATGGGAGCACCAAGCATTATAGTATGTACCTAAGTTTACCTATCTAACTTAAAAATGTGCCCTCCTGAATGAAAAAAGTGCCCTCCCCGTGATCAGCACCCTGCCCTAAAAAAAATCCTAGAGTGAACACTAATTATATCGGCACACCGCTGCGCCAAAGCATCTCCATCGAGACCCACTGGCGGGTGAGGGAGCACTGAAGGTTTACTATAAAGGTAAGCTGGTGTTTGTTTTACTGTAATGACTGACTTTGAGTGCATCCACTTTCTATGTGTATGTATATTACTATTGGGAAAGGTACCTGAGCACGCTGCTACTGTTCACCCTGAGTTCCGGATAGCTACATATGGTATGTGTGTGTATATGTAGGGGGGCACCAACATTTATCATGCCTCCGGGCGACTGGGACGAACTTGCGCCACTACATGAGGCTATCATTGTTGTAAATATTTACATTGTCGCTAATATTTGCTGCTGCTGAGTCAGTGTACTTTACTGCACAGGTGACGTCACACCGCACGTCCACCCATGCGTGCTCTGCAGCTCCCACCCGCGCTCTCACTATACAGTGGTGACAATGGCTATTATATGTCGTACTTTAAACACTCTAAAAAGGTTAATGAACACAGTACGCAATTGGCGTATGATATACCGTAAGGGTACGCACTAAGCGTACCAGACGCTTATCCGTGGACGAGACGCACGAGCGGCACGTTCGCTCACGGCTTAATGCGTAAAGGCAAGCACGCTATAGGCTGCCGACTACCGTAATGATACGCTACCAGCGTAGCGGATGCTCGAGACCACGAGGAGATCACAAGCGGGGCTGACGCTCACAGAATTAAACCTTAATAACTATACCATAAGTAATGTACTTATAATGTAAACCTGTGTGCAGTGATAAGGTGTAAATGCAACGCAGTGTAACCTTGTTAGTTTAAAAGCTGTATGAGCGTCTGTGACGCTCTGAGAACACTTAGAAATATAATAAACACTCAGATACCGGTCTTAGGTTCTAACACCTTAAATGAACGTTCAATTGCAAAAGAATACACAATATAAGTTATACACTACCAAACTAACATAAACACCTAACAGGATTACTACACGTTAAAACACAATAGTGGCACAATCACATTTAAGGGGAAGGAGAGAGAGAATGGCTTACAACAAATAGGAGACAAATATGGTTGCAGAGAACTTACGCACAAGGGAAACAATCACAAGGGCCTTTCTGGATATCCAGCTCCCGATTATCAGTGATGAGAACCGTTGAGAAGAGTAGTGAGCTGGATCAGATCGGCTTGTCTTTATATACACTACACACAGTACAGTACAATACAATGGTCCCTACAATCTCATTGTTCATTGGACACAGGAATTCGTCTCCGTATTATAACAAAAGGTCATAGGTTGGTTCATACAGGTGGGCTGTGACTATTTCAAACTGCTCAGGTGGGAGGGAATCTTAGGTTTCCCGCCGCATGGGTAATAAAGTGCAAACATAGTAAATGTCCATAAACTTCTTATAGTCATAACTATTCGCACGAGCGATCAATCCGTTTCCAACCAACACCGGAATATTGCTAATTAAATACTCTTCCGATGGATACTAAACACCACTGTGTAACCCCTGTCTGACCCTTCGTATCAAACAAAGAGGGATCTCTTTGTCTATGAACATGCTATATTAACTAAACTTTCAGATTCTATCAAAGGGACCATAATCTACAAAATCTGCTATATGGATTTATTAAAGAGCGATTGAGTCGCTCGCTAGACGCACACAAACTCTACCGTAAGTGCACATACCATGCGCTCGAGCGCACGCCCGTTCAGGCGCCGTCACGCATCTGCGAGTATGTGCACGCACGCCAGTGAGAGTGCATGTGTAGCGGGCACGCGCATGAGGTGAATATATGGCAACGTGCAGCGCGATATTTTTCTGACTTTGACAGTCCACCCTTTGGCAGTGGCCAATAACTGCCACTTCCTAAAACATTTCAAAAAGAGAAAAATATATGTCATGTAAATACATTTCTATGATTGGGTGAGGGAGGAGAGAAGAAGGTGAGAAAAGGGTATGACCTAGTGAGATAGCAGAAGCATGTGTGTATGAATCCATGTTTGGGGGGTCATGTATCATCGTGCCGTACGTGTTTTAAATCAAGCTTCGAGGTATTGCGAAGTATACATTTGAATTCCTTCCTATCCCGTATTAAGGGTCTGTGGATGGGCTGTCAAACTTTACCGAGCTCTCTTCGGCTTTTGGTTGTAACAAAATGGGGGAGCACATTTTAGTTGATGATACATGAATAGGGGGATATGTGAGTGCTGATATCTGTGCCTGTATTCCCTATCGACTATGTGTGTCATTACCTGGAGGTTGTAGAGATGAAGATAAGAAACAATTATGGTAAATGCAGTCATATTCTATGTGAGGTTAATATACATTTGTTGATTGACATCTTGTCTGGTGTCTTGTCTTGATGTACATGTTGACTGTAGTCTCTTTGGGCTTTTGCTATAGACGGTGTGCAAAAAGCTCTTTC